>NW_025110932.1:600000-1179967 GCF_015476425.1 Leptopilina heterotoma
CATTTCTTATTTTTTTTTTGCAACCGCAACTAAATCATTTCAAAAAAATAATATTTCTAAAATTGCTTCTGTTGGATAAAAAAGCTCCTACTTAAAATTTTGTTCTAGAAGAAAATCAAATATATATACAATTTATAGTTACGTTAAATAAAGCTTTCAGCTTATGTAATTTGTGTATTAAAAATGTATGCTTAATTACTTTTTCTATTATTTTAAACTGTTCTTTATTTAATAATATATTGTATATAATAAAAATGTACGTTTCTTTAAAATAAGAATCTCAGGACTTACTTTTTTTATCCATTTTTTTCGAACATTGAAAGTTAATTACTTCTATAAAAAAACAATTTCGTCTATTATTCAACGATTGAGAAATTCACTTTGTAACATTTGGTCTTGATTTAAAGAAATTTTAAGGGGTGGGACACTTCGGCACGTGCCCATCCGTCACGCTTGGTTTCAAAGATCGGATTTTTAACCGCACCTGTCTTTATAATCATTCAGTATACCTTTTTTCAATTTTAAATCTTTTTGATTCCTCACAGAGAAAAGCGAGTGTTGTTTTTGATGCGGGTAAATTTTGGTAGGGTAATTTTAGTGAGGATAAATTTTCTATAATAGAAAATTTACCTTATTTTCAGTGTTAAAATAACACTTCCGAGCTAAAGTTTGATGCAGACACTTTTAACACCGAATTCAGTGTTAAAATAACACTCACTTTTTTCTGTGCTTTCCTGCTGGAGAGGAAAATTCATTTTTTGAAAATAAATATGAAAATGAATAAATCATTAAAACGTATTACACGTTTCATTTTTAAATAAGTTTATCTTTCAATTATATATTTTATAAAAATACACTATTAAAAGAAACAAAAATAAGTCAATTTTTCTTTTGTAATGTAGTTTAACGTTTAAAAACATTTTCATCTTTAAGTTGCACCTGTCGATCTTATTATTTCAAGAATTGAAGCAAAACCTACATAGATGAGTGGATTGATCTCAAATAGAAACAGGTGATGCTTCTAGAAATATATACTTACCTAATTGAAAATAAAGTTAAATTACATTAAATAAGGAAAAAAATAATAATTTGAGTCATAATTGATTGAGGCTACTAAATACAGTAATTAAAAGAACATTAGCTTGGGTGCAGTTAGGATGAACTTGAAAGAACGCAATATATATACGTTATAAGTTAATGGTACTTTTACAGGGATATATTGTGTCCAGGAAATAAAACGAGTCATTTTCTGATGACCTCACGTCTCTAAATAATTATTGAGGTATTTAGACTTTTTGATCTATTCTCGATTTTTAATTTTAACGAATCGACATTAAAAAATTACATGAATATTAAATTACTTTAAAAATGTTGAATCAAAGTTCTATTTTAATTTTTTATTCTATTTTTAATTTTTGGAAAAGTAAAATTAAAGTAATTCATTTTTTCATAGTAAATGTATAGAGAAATGTGGAGTGAGTTAAATGATGGAATTTTAATAAAATTGAATCTAGAAAGTTGTAATTTAAAATTGTTATTGAGTCATGTAATCGGGGTATAAATGAAACACATTAGGTTGTTTGTGATAGGTGCCTCGACGAAGAAGAAAAAGAATGCAGTGGGTGCATGACATATGGGTTGAATACCTAAATCTCAGATTACGATCTTCCTTGGGAATCGTAGTTAGATTAAGAGTCGAGTCCCCTTGACTCGAAGCGAAAGATTGAGATATCACATATGTTTCGACCCACTGGTTAAAAGAACATGAAATTTATAACTTTTTTCTAATTTCTGTAATTGATCTGCAATTTATAATTTATAATTTCCAATTTCGCAAATTGTTTTTAATATTTATGAACAGCAATATATAATTCAATTTTCTAATTGTAGAAATTTCTACGAAATGAATTTCAACTTTTTGCAGAAAAACAAACCTGCAGAAATCCGAAAATCATTTTTATTTGTAAAGAGAATAAGAAATATAAATCTATGCATTGGTTTTCGCCTCGTAGATTAAACGTGATTGCTGGAGTAACACAAAGCCAAGAACAATCTTTTTTGTCTAGCTGCAGAAGCTCCTACAGCATTTTTTATTTATATGTATATTGTCCCACTTGTCAATAAAAGCTTTAAAAATTTTAAACACAGAGTAATAACAAATTTACTATGAGCAATTACGATTAGTTACTAATATTTGATTCACTGAAATGTAAAACTTTTTATTGCATGTGAAAGAGAAAATTGAAGAAAACTTTGTTCGTCAAATTAGACTTATATGCTCCAATTTGAATAAAACGGAAGAGCGTGACTGAAGTGATACTACATTCCGGGATATGAGAAGTGTATCATGGATCAATAATAGTGATTATAGTTGGTCGATGATGAACCGTGAGGTTTGCAGGTGCCATAACGGACTACCGTGTTCCTTGAACGTAAACGAAGATTTAATTCTCATCCCGAGAAGCAAACGAATGAAATAGGCCTGAACGATCATACTCTCATCACGTTTTCCCTGGGAGCAAAGCGAATTGTAGGATGAGTCTATATCGAGACGAGGCGAGGTGACAAAACAAAAGATGCAAACAAAGCGGCTATATATAAGGACGACGCAAATGGACTGTGGGAAACTATCTATTCATTCGTCGCTTTAAAAGAATTTTGTTTTTAGTCGCTTTCTTTTAGTTGAGTTAATTTTTTCACTGTGACGAACAAATTGTAATTATAATTTAAAAAGAAAGACTCGAACTGCAGTGAAAAACAAACAGATTCGGTATGGCTGTAATTATTCGCAATTCTGGAAATGACGATATCGCAAATATGAAAGACAGGGGACACATTGGTTTATCGCAATCCCCTTCGTCATCAATCGGATCTTGAGTTGAATTTAAGCAAAGAGGGTCGTCAGGTCGACACCGGAGGGTATGAGATAGAAGGTGCGGGATGTGCCTGGAGCAACGCATATCATCTTAAAGTTTAATTGAGTCTTGGTCTCAGGAGGTTCAGCTGGGAGCCAATATCTTACTCGGATCCGCCCTGTTGGTGCCATGCCGTCCCTTGGGAATCGTTGGGACCTCTCCTGGACTATCTTTCTATTTTCCTCACCTCTCGACTTCTCGTCATTTCCTCTCTCTCTCTCTCTCTCTCTCTCCTTTATATACATAGACGCCGTACATCAGCCATCACATTTTCTTTGCCATTGGAAACTAGTCTCATCTCTCAGGAGCATTCACTATTTTCAACTGACTGAGATTTCTACTCGAGTGTTCTGTAGTAATTTCTCCAGATCGAAAAACTACGAAAATTATTGCAAACTCGAATGTGTCAAGCATTTCTCAAAATAAAAGATATTCAATAAAGCTCTTTATTTTATTCACTTTCGTAAAGGAGAAAAGACAGGTATTTTTGAAAAAAAAGTTAGAATGCAATGACGATTGTTGGGCACGTTTTTGGTTCCATACTTTGTTTTATGCCCTCCAACAATATCGAGTTACGTACACCACCTATATGCAATGATATATAAAAGGAGACAGGGACCCCATGGGTCGACCAGGATATCCATTCTATATTAAATACGTGTCTAAAGGGTTTTTCTCTTTATTCGAATGCTATATATTTTTTAAGAAAGAGACTCCAAAATCAATAGCATTTAAGAAATCTCTTAGTTTGACGAAATTGACAATATCATTAATTAGAGATCTTTATTTCATAAAATTCTTCTTGCATTTGTATAAAAAATTTGAGTTCTCAAAAATTTATACATTTATGAAAATAGGAGTTAAAGTTTCTATAATACTTTTTCAAATTCCAAGTAAAAATAAAAATACTTGAAAATGTTTGTACATGTATACAATTTAAAGCGAATAAGATAACAAAAGACGAAGAGTGGAAAATAAGTGATCCGGATACGTTACTAGGGGAAGAGTTTGCGGGCGCTCGGCGCACCAACGGCGTTGGGGCACGAAGAAAGGGCGAGTTCTGATTTTTGTCTTGAAGCACCAGCAGGGTCCATTGTACACCGAAAAAGACATTCGATATGTCCCTCGAAACAACCCACGCTGACGAGAAATGGAGCGTTACGATAAGGACGATTGGCAGCACTGAGGCCACATTATGGTCCTCTATCCCTACACCCTTCACGTAGAAACTTTAGAACATCCGCCGGAATCATCGATCTCTCGCGACTACTTATTTTTAATTATCGAAATTACATTAATAGCTTCCACCAAATGTAATCGAATTCCAAAGAAATTTAGAGAGATTTAACATTCTTCTATAGGGGAACTCGAAGAGAAAAACTTTTCACAATTCATAAAGCAATAAGTTTCAAAATTTCAGGGTTGTCACGTAACTTGAAAACCTGGAAATGTCAGGGAATTTTATAAACCTTGAAAAAGCCTGGAAAAGTCAGGGAATTTTGATCGAAATCCTTATTGTGTTTATTCTTGAAATCTGATTTAACTTAAATATTTCAGAATTAATTCAATTTTAAAAGAGTTGCGTTTACAATTTTCGTAAGACGATGTTTCAGTGAAAAACACTAAAACAAATTGAATTTTCAAGCAATTACAAATTATTGCAGAAATTCAATTATTATCAAAATTTTTTTAAAAAATCCCAGTCAACATTTCAATTATCTTTATAGTATAGCAAAATTCTCCGCTGAAATTCCATTATTTTCAGGAATTTTTATTAAATTCATTATAAAATTCAATTATTTTCATAAAGAACAATATTCATAACAAGAATTCAATTATTTACAAAATTAAGAAAATTCTTCGCAGAAATTCGATTATTTTCAAAAAAATCTAAAAAAAGTTGCCGTCCACATTTCAACTATCTTTATAAATGAATAGCAAAATTCAATTATATTTTCATGAATATAGTATATGACAATAACTCAATTATTTTCAAAAATTGTAATAAAATCCACGTATTACTTCACACTTTAAGGGGGATGGGGGGGTCAAACAATTTGTGACACCCTGCAGAAAAAATGGTGCTAATGTATGTAATAGAGTGTGACATGGGGGAGGGGGGGTCAAAAATGGCCAAAAAAAGTGTGACGTAATGTGTGCGAATGGCCCCAAAGCTTAATTTCTATGAAAAAATTACAATGATTAAATATTTAATTAAAAATAACGTTCTTTAGAGTCAGAGAAAAAGCGAAAGTTTTGTCTGGAAATCAGAGAATCATTTAATTTGGTAAAATATAAATGTATTTTAAGAACCTGGAAAAATTTCGTTTTTTAACCTGGAAAACCTGAAAAAGTCGGGGAATTTGAAAAGAACAAAAGCGTGACAACCCTGAATTGTAAATTAAAAATATCAGTCATAAATTCTTTTGTAAAAAGCAATTTTGAGAGCTTTTATATATTTAGAAATATTTAGATATTTCTTGGAACATATAAGAAAAATAGGTTAGATAACAGTGAGGCAGTTTTATTCTCGATACGGTTGAAGATTACACTCCGGTCGAAAATAACGTAACGGGGAATGCGGGACGCGTATACATTGCACAGACGGAATTAACGCTGAAGCAAATACAGCTACAGTGCTGTACAACGAGGATGAGGGTGGTTCCGGTCTCCGGGGATAAACTGTAATTCATCGCAAGAGGCTCTTCGACCTCGAACCCTTCGTATCTCTCTCCTCCTCTCATCAAGCCTTTTCTCGAAATTCCCTTTTGCTGGAAGCGTCCAAGAGTAGATAAGATTCATTCTGAGGTCTTAGTCTTTTGACCTTGGACCTTATTGCAACTTACAAATTACACAACGCCTGAATTCGGTATTTTCTAAAGAAAAGTGTATCAAGCTTTTAGCACTACCATATTATTTCTTCAAAACGTAAATCATTAAATAAAAACAAATCTTTAAACACGTATGTTGTATTTGTATTCAAAAATATAATTTCCTTAACAGAATCTAACATTGAGGATACTAATCAGGATTGAACCTAAGTGAACAAAAATTGAAAAATATAGGACGGCTACCAAGGTCTATTAGGAGTACATCAACACAATGTCAGTAATATTTCGTGGCACGTACAGCGAAAAAGAGTCGTGTTCGCGTATAGTGTGTTATTTGAACATTTTAGTCCCTTTACACGAATTTATATAGAGAAGGTGGACCCACAAAGTCCTACGGGGGCGGTTTATTGTAGGGACACCCTTTGTATTCAATTCAATAACCCTTGACAAGATGATTGGGATATCTGGTTTCGCTTTTGCAGGTGAATTCTTCCGAAGGGTTAAATGTCGAAAAAACATCTTGGATCATTCTGAGCGCGGGAGTTGAAATTCAATGATCAATTTTTTGTTCCCATCGGTTTATATTCCCTTATATTCATGTCGAAAATACAAAAACTGTTTTTTATTAAAAAATATATATGTCTGTTAACGAAATAATTGTCGATAAATAAATGTGATAATGCGAGCAATTGGTTAGGATGGTTTTGTTTTTAAATAAGGCGATTTATTATCATCGCGTGAAGAAGAAATAAATGCAAACGTACAACTTAGCATTAAGAAAGAAAATATAAAGTCGCAAAGATAAACATATACCGAGGGAATTTGTGAAGTCTTTCGAGTTTGCAATGTTCGCGGAAAAGGTGCTTACGGTGAGAAAACACAAGCCACGAGTACATACATATATTCGAAAAACTATAATCTCGAGGGAAGTACTTGTCCCCTGATAAATCCTCTGATAGAACACAAACAAATTTACATTTTAGTAAAATACTTTCTTTTTGAAACTTACATTTTTATTATGTACGTACAAAATTTGCTCGAAAAGTAAAATGCATTTTTTGCAGCATGTAACTGTAAGCGGGTATTTATTAAATTATTTCTTCGTTGCCAAGGCTATTTTATATTAATAGACTCTTAGCACGCATATTATTATAGGCTCTAGTTCACATTTTATTTAATTTTTAAAGGTGTTCACAGATAGAGATGAAAGGGATGGTTTAGTGGTTCGTCTTTCATTTGTTCCTAATTTAATTCTAAATATTTTCTACAAATAAAAATTTAATAATTAAATATTAATGGAGTCGTGTAGCAATTTTCATGAAGAATTGAGAAATGCTATATGTACATAGAATTAATGTTTGGTTCAGAGACATTTGTGGAAGTAATTTTCGACTCATTGTTTGATTAATCGATTCGGTATATAATGGAATGTAGTTTAGTGTATTACTGCAACATGTGCTCCAATGTTGGTCGTTGATGTGACGTCAGTTGCTTTTGAATTGTTAGGTTATTCATACAGTTTTGGATGCGTTGCTACCCATCAGTGAAGGGGTAATGCATTGAATTAGACACAAATGCACCCTGGACACCAATTATTGGACCAGTTTCCTATGCTCTTGCTCCATCTGTCCCCCGAGGACCACCAACTCCCGGATATCCTGGATACGGGAATGTTACCCAGATCCCCGGACCACAGCATCAACCTTGCAAGGTAAAAACCTCTTCTTTTTTCCCTCTCCTAATCCTTCTCAATTACCTGAATTATTTTGTTTTAACTGGAATTTTTATTCTTTTACTTTCTATTGTAAAAGGTACGTGTTTTACTCCAGATTTTAAACTTGAACTGAAATGTTCTTATAATATAGTTTATCTTATTTCACAATATGAGAAATAACGAAGAAATTATGCCAAAAATGCTGTAAGTAAAATAAATAGGTATGTTGGATAACTAAATTATAGTCAATTACAAAAACGTTCGTAACTTTTCTACACGAGTTTTTATGTTTTTAATGGTTTTCTTCAATTTATAAGACAAACCAAAACAAATTGCCAATAAAATTAAAATTTGTACTTTTCATGTATAATTAAGTCACTTATTTTTGACCTGATTTTAATCTACTACTATATACTATTCAAGGATTTTTGGCAACTCTCCGTAAAATTGTATTAAATATTCTGAAGGAGGAGATCAAGATATAAAATTTATATGCAAAATAAAAAAAGATCTATTTGGAATTTGTGCCCTAAATTTTAAAATTTTATTCTGAAATTAATAATAGATATTTTTTTACTAATATAGATTCTGATTTTGTTTTGATGGAATTAAAATGATGAAAAAAGGTAATGTATATACGCAGTCGTTCTAAATTGTAAGCAATTAGAATTTTGGAAAGATTAAACACATCCTGAATTATAATAAAAAATGAGCCTTTCTTTTATTCTCGAGTTAATGCAATATAACCAAAAGGCCATATGGTAGTGTCGGTGTGTTTAAAGGTTTGTAATAGAGTATCGTAAAGTAGAATCAGTAGCGGAATTCAAGGACCACACTCTCTCCCGCAATAGAAGCGATATGAGTCCCACGAGAATGGTCGCGGTTGGAAATTTCGCACGCGCGAAACTCTGCCTTTAATTTAAATCGGTTCCCATAGATCTTTCCTTGCCATTATCGTTGGTATGCGTGTTTTCGAGTATATATACAATTCTATACATCACTTTTAGTGTACTTAGGTACGGCACATATGTGTCTGTGTGAGTGTTTGTATTTTTTTGCTTCATATACCAATGTTGGAAAGGGCCACACTCAGAGAAGCGCTGCAGGAGCAGTTAACAGCTGAGTTTTTCCAACATGGACCCCATGGGTGAACGCCATGGCACCCTGAGGTCTCGTTTCGGCCTATGCTTTATATGTAACCGACCACCCCTATTGCCTTTGCCTTCGTCTACAATTTCTACAATACTATCAAAGCATAGCCGCGAGAGAAACTTTATAACAAATCACCATGGATGTTTCTCATATTTTTTTTATTCCATATTTTATTCATGCCTTTATCGTATTTTTCAAAGTTCCGAAAAATACGCACTTTCCTCCTTATCACAAAACGTAGATAAGTTCCAATAATTGACCAAGTATGGCAAACAATAAATTCCAGAAACAATTACGAATCCCATACGCGAAAATAGTGAAAGAATTTACAAGAAAATGTTATCACTTACACCCAAGCGTAAGATTAAATTAAAAACATCATCAGCTTGTAAATTTATAAAAAGTGCGATCGGGAAATATAAAGAAGAAAAAAGAAGAATGGAAAAAAGGAACTATTTTGTGGATGGCAAAAAGCCAGGGGACTAACAATCGGAAAACCTTCGCTTGTTGGAGAGAGGCGTCGAGGGGAAGAAGGCGGTTAAAAGAGACGCGAAAGTGCTGTTTGAGGATTCCTATTTCCCATGATCCCCCGACTGCCATACGAGCCACAATACTCTGTCTTTCTCTCTGCACTGCGGTAATCATAATTACACCTACGGGTGTCTTCTTATCACAGAACCGATCCCACGGCGTTTCACCACCTTTGAGAAGGCCTTCGATATCGCAGACTGACCTCCACCGTCATTAAAAGTTTTTCACCTTCATATATAGTGAAAAGGCAGAAAGAGAAAAATAATATTCTATTCTGAAAGTAAGAATCCATTTTTTCATTATAGCACATGTTTGTTGTTTCAGTCATATTTTGAGTCACAATGTCACATTTTGATCAGTAAGCATTATTATCAATACAAATCGTTGCGTTATTTTGCAATAACGTTTATATTATGAAAAATTGAATAAAACTTTAGGAATAGTTCTTTTGACAGGGTTGCCACAGATCAGGAAAAGTAGAATTGGTCAGGGTAATCAAGGAAAAGTAAAGAATTTTTATTCAAATTACTGGAAGAAATCAAATGTTTAGAATTTATAAGAAAATTCTAAATTTTTGTGTTTTTGTTTGCCTCATAAACTATGAAATTGACTCAAATACTAAAAAATTGATCAATTGTTTCTACTTCTGACAATAAATCATTTTAAATAAAACTTAATTCTATTGAAGAACTGCCATAAAGATATTACTTATGAATCAAATAATTTTTTCCTCCAGTGTATGACAAGTTTATTCTTTATAACATTCTTTAAATATTTATTAGAAAAATAATTCTGAATTTTCTGTATTTTTATAATTTTATTCTGAAGGGTCTGCCGTAATATTTATAATAAATTCCTGTGGAAGATCGTAAAATTGTTTCTGTATTCATAGTCGGACTTTGTGGCAAATATTCGTTTGTAAAAGAATTCGATTTTCAAGGTGTTAATCATATTATGGAGGGTGCGTTGAAGGTTTCGATGTATATATCTATACTTGATATGCATAAAAGAGGCGTGTTTGGTGAATGTGTGAAACACGTGAATGGCTGTGATACACCGCAACACGTGGCGTGTGCTCTCCGTGCTCTCCCACGTGGTAGGCAACGGCCGCAGGCAAATCTGGTTACTTCGTTTTTTGCCTCTCTGCTTCTTTCTTTACTACTTTTTATGTTTATATAGAAGACACTACATGGGACCCCTCTTGTGCCTAAAGTGTCTTTCGTGTATTATATATGGGCCTTTGCAACTTGGTTCGTTTTTCATCTCCTCATTTCAAAATAGCCTTCACCCTTTAATTTTTACTTTAATTTTTATCCCCCCTTCTCTCTGCCTCACTATCTTTTTGTTTGATTCCAATCATCGTTTTTTGAATACACTTATCCATCATCTTCGCTCTCGATTACGATCCGGAACGTCGAGTTATTTCGATGAAAAACTTGTTTAAAGTGCGAGTTTTCAAGTATAAAATATCCATTCAATTTAACCGAGTGGAATTCTTTGAAGAATTGGAAATTATTAAATTACCCACCGGGTTCTATTTATAATTCATTTCGAGAATTCTTTCTTCCCCTTGAAACATCTTTTCGAGTAATTATTTAATGCATTCGCGTGGTTTACGAGCGAATAATTTCCCTGTTATGCTAATCTATAATATTTCATTGCCAACCCATTTTTTATTGTTTAGCTAATTATCTCGCTCTGACAGCTATAAAAACTGGAAAAAGGGCGAAGAATTATCATAAATTATTTTCACAGTTGCAACTGAACATAGAAATTTTCGATCATCTTCCTAATAGAGATGTAGTGTTTATAATAATTATTTTAAATAATGTATAATTGTAAAAGTGAAGCAAATATCACGAAAAAAGTGAATGTCATCGACACTTTCTAAAGCACGAATTCAATTAGCCGTTAAGAGTCTTCCTGTGGTTGACGCGTGGGTGATGCATAAGTGGTAATTGTACTTATAGATATTGTTATGTCGACTTGCCTGATGTTGCAAGGCAACTTACATCGAGATTCTGAGGTTTCAATTTTTTCGGTGGCAGATTGCCACGGTCGCATGTTATTGCACTCAAAACCGCAATTGCTTAGAGACCCTGTAATTAAATGGGATTACTTAAAAATAGTTAAAATATCTCTTTAGACACATTAGGACATTATTTTCCATATTTATAAAACAGTCTTTATTACTTTCAAGTCCATAATTCATAGCTTAAAAATTGCTTATTGTTTTGATTAGGAAAATAATAGATTAGACATTTTTGATTGAATTAATCCTTATGAAGCATAGTATAAGTTTGTAATTGAAGAAGTAGCAAATCTACAACTTATCCATCCAAAAATCAAAAAGTGAATATCACAGTCGCAAAAATAAACGGAAACGATGATTTCTTCTCAAAATTCATTATCTATTTTAATAGATTTAATTGACAGTTGTAGTTTTAATTGTAAAACAATTGAAAAACGAACGTAAAATTTTCTTAAGAAAGTAAAGTATTATTAATTCCTTTTCACTGAGTTGAGAAATTACATACTATGCGTAACATAATTCCAAATGCTGCAAACAATGCAAAAAGTTTATAGAATTACCATGAAACATTTAAATGACTTTTTTGTCTTTGGTAACGTTTCGCGGACTTTTGTTGAGAGTTTTTCATAAGTAGAATCAAAACGAGAGGCGGCTTCGCGAAAGGATTTTGCTTTTGGGAAGGTGTAGGTCGGCAGATTTTATCATACAGAACATTCTTACGTGAGCATAAGACTGTTTTTCAGATTCTCCCTCCTTAAAACTCGTGTATAGTTCAAGTTATACATATATACTTTTAGAAAACTTTCAACATTTTTAACATTCGCTTAGCTCATCAGGATAACATTTCGTCCTTCAACTCATCAATAAACGTAAACAAAGTTAAGAAAAAATTGTTAATTGGAACATCAGGGTTGCAACAAAAATTTAATTTTGTTTTCCCCTGACTTTTCTATGATTTCCAGACAAAATTTAGACTTCTTCCCTGAACCTGAAAAATATTCTGATTCACTCCAAAAATTATTAGATACTCGAAAAAAATTTTCTATTACATTTATTTACGAATTTCATTAATTAATTTTTTAAATTAATATTTAATCATTATTATTTTTCTACACGAATTAAGATTTTCAAATTCAAACCTTCGGAAATTCAATAACTTACGATAAATTTAATATAACAGAGGAATAAAAACATCATTTTATAATTTATATCATAAGAATATTGTAACTATAAATTCAAATTTTCAAAGATTTTAATTTGAACCATTTTCAAAATTCAATTATTTCTAAAAATTCACGTTATAATGCTTTTATTATTCAATTATAATTAAAATAATAATTTAAATTTTGACGAGGATTTTAAAAAATTTTTGAACATAATTTAATTTATGCAAAGAAGTGTATCACTGTTGAAAATAATTGAATTTCTGTAATCAGTTGTTCTTAAAATTTCTATTTGAATTCATTAAAAATTGATATTTATTAAAATTTAAAATTGAAACCTCCCAGGTGCGAATTTTGGTCGGCCGCCAGAGTTGGAAGGTCGGGCGCAGGTCGGCCCATCTATGGCTGCCAATAGGTCGGCAGCCAAAGTCGGGCCGACTTTGGTTACTGTTTCCACCCAAGTTTGGGCCGACTATGGGTGCCAAAGTTTAGAGAACCTAATTTTAGTTGGTCGGGCCGACTCTGGCCTCAGTCGGGCCGATGGTCGGTAAAACTATGGCAGCCAGAGTTTAGAGAACCTAATTTTAGTTGGTCGGGCCGACTCTGGCCTGAGTCGGGCCGATGGTCGGCTAAAGTATGGCAGCCAGAGTTTAAAAAGGTTAATTTCTGTTGGTCGGGCCGACTTTGGCCTGAGTCGGGCCGATGGTGGGTTAAACTATGGCAGCCAGAGTTTAAAAAACCTAATTTCAATTGGTCGGGCCGACTCTGGCCTGAGTCGGGCCGACGGTCGGTAAAACTATGGCAGACAGAGTGCAAAAAACCTAATTTCACTTGGTCGGGCCGACTCTGGCCTGAGTCGGGCCGACGGTCGGTAAAACTATGGCAGCCAGAGTTTAGAGAACCTAATTTTAGTTGGTCGGGCCGACTTTGGCCTGAGTCGGGCCGATGGTGGGTTAAACTATGGCAGCCAGAGTTTAAAAAACCTAATTTCAATTGGTCGGGCCGACTCTGGCCTGAGTCGGGCCGACGGTCGGTAAAACTATGGCAGCCAGAGTGCAAAAAACCTAATTTCACTTGGTCGGGCCGACTCTGGCCTGAGTCGGGCCGACGGTCGGTAAAACTATGGCAGCCAGAGTGCAAAAAACCTAATTTCACTTGGTCGGGCCGACTCTGGCCTGAGTCGGGCCGACGGTCGGTAAAACTATGGCAGCCAGAGTTTAGAGAACCTAATTTTAGTTGGTCGGGCCGACTTTGGCCTGAGTCGGGCCGACGGTCGGTAAAACTATGGCAGCCAGAGTTTAGAGAACCTAATTTTAGTTGGTCGGGCCGACTTTGGCCTGAGTCGGGCCGACGGTCGGTAAAACTATGGCAGCCAGAGTGCAAAAAACCTAATTTCACTTGGTCGGGCCGACTCTGGCCTGAGTCGGGCCGACGGTCGGTAAAACTATGGCAGCCAGAGTTTAGAGAACCTAATTTTAGTTGGTCGGGCCGACTCTGGCCTGAGTCGGGCCGATGGTGGGTTAAACTATGGCAGCCAGAGTTTAAAAAACCTAATTTCAATTGGTCGGGCCGACTCTGGCCTGAGTCGGGCCGACGGTCGGTAAAACTATGGCAGCCAGAGTGCAAAAAACCTAATTTCACTTGGTCGGGCCGACTTTGGCCAGAGTCGGGCCGATGGTCAGTTTGAAGTTGCAGCTTATAAAATCATTTTTGTTCTTAGGCTTTCATGTAAGCGTAGCGTAATGGTTAGCGTGTTAGACTTCGGTGCGTTAGGTTGCGAGTTCGATTCCTGCGAGCGTTAGAAATTTTAATTTGTATTTATGTGTAAGATTGCGTTTAGTGTTAAGATGTATACAATAAACAAATAAATAATGAATAATAATAATTAATAATAATAATAAATAATTAATAATTTTTTGCAATCGGTCGGCCGACTTTTGGCTGCCAAGGTCGGCACGACCAAGGTTGCCAAAGTGAATCCGACCTTCTTTCTCATGGTCGGCAAAGCTTTGGCACCCCTGGTCGGCCCGACTTTGGCAACCATAGTCGGCACGACCATGTCAGCCACTGGACGGCGGGTGTTACAATTCGCTAGTTCGGCCGACCTTTGGCTGCCAAGGTCGGCACGACCATGGTTGCCAAAGTCAAGCCGACATTCTTTCACATGGTTGGCAAAACTTTGGCACCCCTGGTCGGTCCGACTTTGGCAGCCATAGTCGGACCGACCATGTCAGCCACTGGACGGCGGGTGTTACAATTCGCTAGTTCGGCCGACCTTTGGTTGCCAAGGTCGGCACGACTATCCACTTGGTCGGCGCGACCATGGCCCGACCAACTTTTCGCACCTGGGCTGTCAAGTTTATCTACTTATATGAAGATTGTAAACGCAACTCTTTTGAAATCCATTTAAATTTGAAATTTTCAAGTAAAATTATTCATTAAATAATTTCTAAGTAATAATTTTATAGTAGTTCTTGAAGAATTAAGTTATTTAAAAAGAAATTATTGTCAGAAATAGAAAAAATTGAAGGTTTTGTATTAGAATTCGTGGCATTTCCATAGTCTATGAGGTAAACAAAAAAGACTCCAAAATTTAGAATTTCCTAGTACTTTTGATAAAAATTCCTGCGACTTTTCCTTGAATCCCCTGACCTGTGGCAACCCTGAACATTAACAATTTTTTCTTTAATAATTGGAAAAGACATTATTAAATTAAAGAATGTACATTTAATAAAGAAGAAATGACTTTGACTTTTATTTAGGATACTATTGGATATAGAGGTCAGGAGAAATTGAGTAATTCTGAAAATGAAATATCATTAGAAGGGTACTTGGAGAGCCCAAAAGACTGCAAAGAGCTCAGGCATAATGCGACTTCCCATAAACGTAAATAGACGATCACGTGTGGCCTGCGAACTATAACAGACACCCAAGTGTGTCGGAAAACGTAATAATCCGGTTGGGTCAGTATAATGATGATTACCGAGCTTCGCTAGGATTAATTTAATGGGTCTCGTGTCCTGTGTGCTACCTGCTTACAGAGTACACTATTTGTAGCCACACATAGAGGCTGAATTAAGTACACACGAAATTGAGTAAATCGTGCTGCAAGGTTTAAACGGCTTATATGCGCCTGCTTTCACTCATCAAAAATAGTTTTACTATGCAGAATGTTTATAGTTTCAAAGCAGGAATATCATGTCGAACTTATAGTCAAATTAACAATTAAAACAATTGAATTTCTTCTAAGAATAAATTGTTAACAAAAAACATTTTTAATTTCTCAACATTTATTTTTATTCGCCTACATCACTGTTTTGGAGTGACGCGAAGAATGGAGGATACGACTTGGGATAGTTGCAAGCCATAAAGTATGATTCCTTGCGGAAAAGTTTGCGCATCGTAAGAATTTCTTCCAGAGCCTTTTGCTCGGGAAAGTTTCTCTTCATGTCCCTGGGGTGCTGTGAGCGCCCCAAGTACAACACATACACAAACCTTTTGCAACCTCCACTTTTATTTTCACGTGTATACGTGTATTTATAACAGACACAAACCTACTTATTCTTATACTTTTCAAGCAATTCTTCCGATTTTTGAACCTCTCATTTCTATTCGAAACTTGAATTTAATCGAGGAGAAATTATTTTTGTCAAATTGGGGAAAAAAATGTTTCAAAAGAAATGTTTCATATTGAAAAATATGATTATTGTACTTCTACAATAACAACAGTATTCCTACAGTAGATAGTATAGAAAATGTACTAAAAGGATTAAAAATAAAAAAAGTTTTCTACTTTTTTATGTAATATGAATTTTTTCACACCTGAGGGGTTAATTTTCAGTTTTCCTGAATAGTAAACGGCAAGTTTTTGTGGTGATGGAATGGGGGAGAGAATAAGTGATTCCAGTGGGCGCGTAAATGTGCGTAAGGCGTGAGGCCCTCGCGCATTCACGTGATAAAACTCCCTGGAGAAATAACCATGGTGCATGTAATGTACGCCAAGGTATTGTAAGGGGGTGAGAGTGAGGGGGATTCACCCTCATGTCTACTTCGCAGGTGTGAAACACCCCATGTCCGCATCTATTTATTATTTTATTAGCAGCGCATCTGGGGCCAAATAACAGGCACTGTATAAAAAAATAAACTCAAAGAAGAAACAATGTAATTCACCTCAAGATTTATTTTCAGTGTCTATTACATTATACACATAATTCGAAAAAATAACCACATGTAAAATAAAAATTTACTTTATCCTCTATTTCATAATTCTCTAATTTGTTAAATATTTAAAACTTAAAATTTAGTGAGCTATATTAAAACAAATTTCTGCAACAAAGCAACTTTTGTTAAAAATCAAACAATTGAAAAGCACTAGGAAAGCAGTACTGTAGATTGCTTAGTCTGAATAGTAACTCCATCCTTCGGAAGTACTCTGAACTTTTTACACTTGAAGCTTATGAGATAAATGAAGAATATTTTTAAATAATAATTTTACTGTAATAAAACAAATAGTGTTAAAAGATTGAATGCAATTATTAATATTTATTTATAATCATTTTGCGAAATTGAGAAAAGCATTTTAATTGATTAAATTCTGCTTAATAATATAACAAAAGCTTCGTTGCAATTTATTTGCATAACTTTAATGAAATACTCAAAACTGTTCTATTACATTTAATTACGAAATTTTTAATTGTCAAATTATTCCAAAACACCAATAAATTCTTTTTTAAATAAATATTTAATCATTATTATTATTCCATAGGAATTAAGATTTTCAAAAAATTTCGAATTCAAACCTTTATGAAATTCAACAACTTATAGGAATATTATTATAAAACATGAAGATATAGCGATCACTCCGAGTCGAAGACTCAATTACAAATTCAATTTTTGTAAAGAATTTTATTACCAAATTTTTAAATAATTGAATTCTTTTGGCGAATTTTAATTAAATTTTCAAGAATAATTATATTTTTCGAGGAATTCAATTAAAATTGTATTAAAGATAATTGAAATCCTGCGATGATTTTTATTATTCATGAAAATAATTGAATCTCGGTAAAAAAATTTATTATTTATGAAAATAATTGAATTTTGGAGAAGAATTTTAGTATTTTTAAAGAAAATTGAATTGTAACTTTTTCTAAATTCAATTTTTTTCAGTACTTTAATAAAAACCCCTGACTTTTTTCTGATTTCCCTGATCTATGACAACCCTGGAAATGTTAAAATATTTTTAAAATAAAAAACTTGAAACCGAAAGAAATAAAATTATTTACTGCATTTCGTAGGATTTAACAAATACGTACAAGTAATAAAAATAGAATATGCATATTTCACTGAAAATCAATTTTTTTAACTGAATTAAGGGAATTTGCGAGATAGTGACAGTTTATAAAATAATGAGCAAGTTAAACTCGTCCAGCGGCGTTTGGCGGACATTTAAAGTGCTCGTCCGTGTCGACGTCCGTCCACGTTAATTACTGCCGACTCAGACGAACGAACTGTGCTCTAGAATCTAAAATTCAGTTTATAAGAATAAATATAACCTGCAAACGAACAGCGGATCACCTAATGAATATTTTCCTCTGATAGTTGTAAAATTCAATAAAATTCTTTTACGAATTTTCTATTTATACCAATGTCGACAGACAAATTCGAAAACTATAAATGAAATTTTCTTTTAAATTCTGAATTAAAATTTGGAATTTTCTAAAATTACTTATTTGTTTATTGCTGAGAGAGTACTGCCTACCTCTTGCAAGCAGATAAACATCTAGAATGAATGAGATATTAAGAAAAAGGGTCTATATGAGAAATCAGTAATCTTTGAACTGAAAGAAAGAAGTTATCGACTATTCGCTGGAGATTTGTAATGTGAAGCGTTTAAAGTTGCAATGGGTCTCTTGGGTAAAAGGAAAGCCAAAAAGATCAAATAGCAGACTGACTCGAAACATTGACAAAAATGAAATTAATATGTATTGTATCTAAGCTCTCATATGAAAAAAGAACATTGCAAGAAATAATTAGTTTATTGCAATATCGAAGATTAGATTATATAGTAATTTAGTGGATGTGTTAATGACTGAATGTTTGGGACTTTTGCAAGTGTGCCTTTAAGGCTTTAACGCAATCTCGTGAGTGTGGTGTGGCAATGTAATTCATGGTGAAATCTAAGCCTGGAGGATTCAGGGTGCTCGGCTCGGGCAGATATCTGAGCCAAAGTAGTATTTCACTCTGGAGATCTTGAAGGGTTAATTAAGTGTTTGTTCACCCGACAAGCACAAACTGCAAACCTAAGTAAAAGCAAGCACTTTAGAATTTAGTTGTACCTCCATTTCTCTCTTTTAAGTCTTGATTCTGATTCCTCTGAATTTTACACCAACGTTGCTTTTTTCAATTTTATAAACTTTAATAAGGACTTTACTCTCCGAGTTGTTTAAAAAATAAATATAAACTTGAAATAAAGAAAAATAAAAAGGATGAGAATTGAATTTTTTTACCATTCGATGTGTTGGAAGGAAAAAATTTCTATCATCTCACATCGTTTGAAACAGTTTTGAAACACGTGATTTGGAACGTTATTCGAACGATGAGGTTAGAAAACGAGAAACTGGAAAATGTCCTGCAGATTTGAACTCTATATGGATCTCTGAATGAG
Organism: Leptopilina heterotoma; assembly: GCF_015476425.1. Lineage (NCBI taxonomy): Eukaryota > Metazoa > Arthropoda > Insecta > Hymenoptera > Figitidae > Leptopilina > Leptopilina heterotoma. The sequence continues at coordinate 619,003 of NW_025110932.1, forward strand.
ATCTTTCCTCCCACGTGTGAGTGTGTGAGTGTGTGTGTGTGTACGTATCGAGTTAGAGTGGGACGTGGGGTGGGTGAAAGCCATAGGGGTGAACACTAAGCCCGTTGGTGGACATAGAGGACGGAAGCTGGCACTAAAGGGACACATTTATGCCTTCCCCGGAGTATGTTAGCTAGCTACCTATCCTCCAGCCTGGAAATTCCCCCCCCCCTCACACCCTCTTTCAACCCTTCACTTCCCCGGCCCTCCCTTCTTCATTTCAACCCCTCGTCTCTTCACCTAAGTTCAAATCCCAGAGAGCAACCCTTGCAATGCTTGTGGACAGTGGTCAACTTCAGACGCCCTCAAACCATGTAACTTCCTTATTATCCTGGACTTTGACATCCATTAGGCCGTAATCGTGAATGTATCTTCTACATATCCATATCCATGTAAAGTATAAGTGTCGAATTATTTTGAATCATTTTCAATTATTTCGACAGAGAGAAAGTTTTCTCAACTACATTCAGCTGAAATGATATAGTCCTATAGATATGTCATTATAGAAAATGCACTCCACTACAGTGAATGCATAACAAATATGATTGAAATTATAAAAGGTAAAGTTCCAATCTGGTTTTTTCTGAAAAATAAAATAATAGATCTGAGTGCATCTTTTACAGCACCAGGGTTGCCATAGGTCAGGGAAATGAAGTATTTTTTTGAAAAATTTTAATTTCAATTCTGTTGAAATTAGTTTCAATTTCAAAAATTTTAACGCAATTCTTTTGAAAGAATTCAACTATCTTAATAAATACATGTGTCGAAATTGCCATGGCCCCGGCCGGTTTTATTGTTTCACCCCGGTTTGGGGAAGCCTGGTCTGGACCCGGCAAGGGCCATGTCAAAATTTCTACACGGGTATCAAAATTCTTTCGAAAAATTCAATTATTTTAAAAAAATTATCTTAAGGTTTATAAACACTTAATTATTTTCTAAAATAATGAAAATTTCACAGGAATTCAATTATTAAAAACAGAATTCGATGAATTTTTTTGATAAAAAATCAATTGTTTGGGACTTTTATATAAAATTCTTCGTAATAATTAAATTATTTTCATAAAATAGTAAAACTCATTGCAGAATTTTAATTATTTTTAATACAATTTTAATCGAATATCTCGAAAAATGTAATTATTCCTGAAAATTTCATTAAAATTCGTCGAAAGAATTCAATTATTAAAAAATTTGTTAATAAAATTATGTATAAGAATACAATTTTAATTCAATTATTCAATAAAGTATCTATGTTCGTATTTAAAAAATTGAATTCTCGTAGAATCTTCTAATAAAAATTGATTTAAGAATTAATTTCAATTAAAGTTTAAGATAATAATTGAATTTTTGAGAAGTTACTGATAATTGCAATTTTTAGAAATATTTGAATTTTGTAAAGGCTTCAAATTAAAATCTTTGAAAATCTGAATTTTTCAAACTTTTAATTAAAAATGCTATGGAGCTATAGTTTTCTTCCAAAAGTTTAATTGAATTTTTTTTTAAATTACTTCAAGTTTTAATTTTCTAATCCTATATTTAATTGAAGAATTTTCAAATAATCGAACTTTCACGTAAAATTAAATTGAAAACAAATGGATTTGAAAAATACAAAAAGTAAGATACCGTCTGACTAAAACTTGTTTTTTCTACTTATTTTGGAAAAATACGAAAAATAGGAAATTATGTCTGACTAAAATTTATTTTTATTACTTAATTTAGAATCATTCGAAAAATAGGTTATGACACGTCTAACTAAATCTTGTTTTTACTGCTTAATTTAGAAAAATACAAAAAATAGGATATAACGTCTGACCAAAACATGCCTTTACTACTTATTTTGGAGTAATACTAAAAATAGAAAATGAAGTCTTACTAAAATTTGTTTTCACTACTTAATTTAGAAAAATATTAATAATATGATAAAACGTCTGACCAAAACATGTATTTACTACTTATTTTGAAATAATACGAAAAATAGGATATGAAGTCTGACTAAAATTTACTTTTACTACTTCATTTAGAAAAATACAAAAAATAGGATATAACGTGTCTGACCAAAACATGTCTTTACTACTTATTTTGGAAAAAATCGAAAAATAGGATATGACACGTCTGATTAAATCCTGTTTTTACTACTTAATTTAGAAAAATCTGAAAAATAGGATATGACTTTTTTAAAAATTATAAAAACTAATTGATTTAAAGAAGAATGTTAGTTAAAAATTCTAGAAAATACCAAATAATCTCTCATCATATCTATAATGTGTAAAAATGTAATTTTAATGGAAAAAGAAGCTATTAACATAATGTGGATAAATTTTTTTTAAAAATCTCTCCAACAGGGAATCGAATTCTGACCTCCGCATGATAAGCAGTATACTGACTGGTTCTCATGGGTATCTGGTTTTATAATTTTATTTCAAATTACATTTTTATTTTATTGCACAGCTGAAATTTTTATGTAGAAACAGTACACTCTTTTAATTTTATATGACTGAAAAAAAATTTGCTTTTTTACAGTAAAACTAGTAAGTGTTTACTTGCTAGTTTACTAACTAGTAAGTGTTTTGTACTCACCACTGTCTAGGCTATTTTGGTTCTCCAAATCTGGTCCTTGGATCGATGAGGGTCTTCCATTGTTTAAAAAATCTGAAACGAAGGAAAACTAATTAGTTTCATACAAATACCGCTCGAAACATATTTTTTCCAGTATAATAAGCTAATACATGTGAAAATTGAACTGAAACCTATGGTGTAAAAGAGTAATCGAAATTTGATACCAAGTTCTGAATCAATTGGACAGTATCCAAACGAAGCAGGGTTCATAATACATACATATAAGTAAACTGAGGTACACATACAGTGTGTACATCATATGCACAACGTTGGTCGGTATTTGGAAAGGACTGTTGGATAAGGGGTTGTGGGGGTTGGCGATGCAGTGTATAGCAATGAGGTAAAAGGGGTGGGAAAAGAGGATCCCAAAGGGGCCATACTCTGACTATATTGGCTCCCATAGCCAGTTTCTGTACATTGGGGACTACGTTGTTGCCCGAGTAACCCGCGTGCTACCGAACGTTTTCTGAATAGCTAGATGCTTGCCGGCTTGTTTATCTCACATAATTGAACGCAATGTAAGCCAACGGCATGTTATCCTATTTAAAAGCATCCAAAATATAAATTTTGTCAATACAAAAACTGAATGGGAAATCACATTGAAAACAAGAAACATTGAAAATGTAAACTGTAAACTAATCAAGAAAATAGGTAAATTTTATAAAGAAGTGATTATTATCATCATCGATATACTAAACTAGAATAAAAATAAAGAAAACAATTGAAAAAATGTAAATAATTATCTTAATAATCTTTAAGATTCAAGTTGTCCATAATATTGAAAAATCAGCTTGCCAACAGGATTATGGCCCCAGAAGACTTGTGAGGTGTAAGGGGGATGAAACAACTTTCAGTGGCGAACGAGTAAAAAGAAAGTTGAGTGTGGATGAGGGGAATGATTCTTTAAAAACTCCGTTTTCCCAGTGTTGAATTATGAATTTTCGAAGTTTGATGGTATTGCACGGGTCACTGTTGGGAGCCGGTTCGGTTTTGTATTAGCATGTAACTCCTGCAGGAGTTAAAGTTGCGATGGCTTGTGGGAGGTTGGTAGGTGGTAAAGGGAGGGTAATTACCTCCACGGGGAATTTCCTCTCTCAACGATGTAGCCGTAGAGTAAGCCCCAGCACGGGCACCGAGGCTTCCCATTGCTCCCAGTGGTCCCCCGGGGAATGGTGCCAGTGGTTCGCACGCGGTGGTTCTCATTTTCTCGAAATTCGAAATTAGATTTTACACACACCACTCACACATTGCGAACACATCGAATCGCTTCATTTGTTTTCTATAAAAACAATTCCTGTTTTAAAAGGAAACAGTGAAAATAGATGTGTAAAACTAAAATTTGAGTGTTTCTCTCTTTAAAAAATGAAAATAGATTTAGTGCGACTAAACGACGCGTGCAATGTACACAAATTAATTCGCTCTTGCCGATTTTCGCTATTTTGTTGGAGATGGAATAAAAGAGGCGAACGTGAAAGAGAGTCGAGGCCAAGAAATACGAAGCCATTTCTACGAGAAAAGAAATTAAAGTTGTCCCCAGGGTGGACAGCTCGCGAGGTCGAAGGTTCCAATACACCCTTGCCAACTCAGGAATGAGCTTGGTTAGCAGCTAGCCTATTGCTATTGTTTGTGTGACTCCCTCGAGAATAACCTGCCCTCAGCAGTGCTATGTGCTGGCGACCCGAGACATCTTCAAACTTTTCTTATCCCTTATTCTATTTTTCATGTGTCCTTCCCCAGTTCCTAGGTCAATTAAACTCCGACCTTAGGTGTTCTCATTTTTTAAATCAGTACTCTGTTGACTAAAATCAAGCACCATCACTGATTTCAAAATTTGTTATTCACTTTTTTTCTAAGACATCTAATTCAGATATTTTATTTTTTCTACAAGACAAATTTTTTTATAGAAAAAATAGGGTTCTATAAACGCAGTATAGGGGAAAATTGGGAAATTTGCTTCGGATGAAGATTATAGTTGCAGACAACTTTTCTGCACAGGTTCGTCAAGGGGTTGAGCCCCTTTTGGCTTTTGCGATGGCAAACGTTACATTTGTATAATAATTCTGACTCAACGGGCACGCTAATTCCTCAGTTAACTGGCCCTGTGGGAGCTTAAAGCCTTGCATTGCTATGGTAACGACACAGGTGTGCGCATCCCTTTATAGTTTACTCGTGTGGCAATTTCGCGAGATGACCCTTGATCATACTGGACACATATGTTTCATCATTCATGAACAAAAATTTCATCAACTAATATTAAATAATGTTTCACTGCTGTCTAAATTTTTACCCAAATATTTTTATTTTCTTTATTATAATCTTTGTATATATCTTTAAATTTCATCCCAAAATAACTTTTTAGTGTTTTTAATTTTAATTACATACAAACAAAATCAGGATAATTTCATTATAATTAAACCATATTTTTAGGATAATTGGACAATTGTTAATGTTTCAGGAATTTATTTTACTATACAAATGATTGAATTTGCAAAAATTTCAAGAAGTAATAAGGCAATTAAACTAAGAAATATTTTCTATGGATTTAGAAAACAGATCACTGTATCTAGCGAGGCCCTCACTTCAAAAAATTCTATGGAAGTACTCCCTGAAAATCCCATGGAAATTCTGAAAGTTATTTTCAGAAACACGAAGGTACTCAGAGCTGTTTTAGAATTTATTACCGATTTAGAAAAAATTTGTGTCTTGAAAAACGACGCTCGTCTTCACAATTTATTTTCCCAATTTTTACAGTCAAATATCAAATTTGGGCTTCTTTCATCAAGTTGAAGCTTTTTTTATTAAAGAAGAGCTTTTTTCGAAACACGAACGTGCTCAGAACAAAGAGTAGATGTTCCAAGGAATTTTTCGACGTAGGGGGTTAGAACTTAATTTAGCAGTATTTTTTGTTGCCAAATTAAAATAATTTTGAAAAATTTGAATTCATATTTATTAATAAAATGCGATAATTAAAGTGCAATGTAATAGGAAATTTGAATTAAAAAGTAAAGTCTCCCCTACAATGCACTGTCAGTATATTTTATGTGCCCTGAATTGTTCATATATGTGAATAAAGAAAAATAAACATTGTTTTATGCATATATGTGCATTTGTATTTGTGTGCATATACATTCCCTTGGAAGTTTGGTCAAAGATGTAAAAGGTCTTTCGGTGTGAGAGTGTAACGAGAAAGAGGAGCAAGAGAGAGAGAGAGAGAGAGAGGCGAAATGAGACACGGACGAGAGGAGGAAAAGAGAGTAAAAGGGGGACCTGGAGTCGATCCCAAGGGATGCGTAGCGCAGTGCTCGAGGCAGCTCGTCACCTGAGGCACCCTTATATCGTCGAGTACAGTCGCAAGGAGACGTATCCTAAAAGTCAGGGCCATTTTCTTTTCGTTCTTCCGTAGTGAACACCTGACTCTTATTTTCTCCCCTTTATATTTTATCAACATAATTCACCTGAAATTTAGTATTTACTCTTTATGTGCGTTAATCAAAAAATCTCCAGACATTGCGTTCCATTTTTATATTAATGGACCGAAGTAAATCAAAGACAAGCATTATTTAGTCTTATGGTGCTCCATTGTAGGGAAATGAAAAGAAATGCAATCAATCATTCACATACCGTCACGTGTCCGTGCATGAGAAATATTTTCGAATCGAAATTTATGGATGGTTTTGTTGTTTTTCAAACCAACACACGGGGCTTATCGATAGCAAAATTTTCCACTTTTTTACGTATGGAATGGAAATAAAAATGCATAGATAAAAATGAAGGAAGATCAGTTCCCTGATGAATAGTACTGTAAATACCGACACTGGTGTGTTTGTCAATTTTTTTGTCTTTTCAAAATATTTTAGAGAACAGTTTGTCTCTTAGACGAAGTTTTCAATTATTTTTGGAGTAGTCATTCAAAAACAAATCTGGCCCAAAATAGTTAGGGAAGAACAATAAAACGAAACTTAACTTTTCTGATAGGTTTGTAATATTTTCGGAAACTTTACTAGTCAATCAGAGACGTTACCAGTGCTGATCGTCACATAACTAATCACCGGAAGGACGCCAGTTCCAAAAAGTTGACAATTTCATCCATCACGTGAATGACAAAATAAACCACTGATCTACAATAACCAATCACGAATATAGTTATTTCAATTTCTCCTCCCACAGTGTTATTGCGACAAATTATATCCCACCTAACAAAAATGAAGAACAATCAGTCTCTACAGTGTTACTGGTATCACTAAACAGTAGAAACATTAGACAAAGTATTAAGTTACTTATGGTGTTTAAAAAAAGTTTTAATTATAGAAAATTAAATATTACCCACTACCCACGTCAAAAAATCCAATCAAATGGAAATTATTATTTATAAAAATTTTTAAATAAATTGTACGCAAACATTTAATTATTTTCATAAATAATAAAAATTTCACATGCAGGAATTCAATTATTTAAAAAAAATGTAATAAAAATTCGTTGCTAGACTTGAATTATTTTGCTAAATAATAAAATTCCTCACAGGATTTCAATTATTTTTAATACAATTTAAAGTAAATTCTTTGAAAAACATCATTAATTTCAAAAATTTTATTAAAAGTCTCTAAAGGAAATAATAATAAATTATAATTATAAATTTTTAATACAATTTTAATTTTTAAATAAATTCTTCAAAAATGTAATTATTTTCAAAAATATTTAAAATTCAATTATTTTTAAAATTTTACGGTATATTGCTTTTAATATTCAATTATTATGTAAAATTTTAACTAAAATTCAGTATTAAGTCAATTATTATTAGAATATTGTTCATAATGAATAATTGAATTTTACAATAAATTTTATAAAAATTCCTGAAAATAATAAAATTTCGGCGAAGAATTTTATTATTTTTAAAGATAATTGGAATTTTGACGTGGGATTTTTAAAAATTTTGGTACATAATTGAATATCTGCGAAGAATTTTATTACTTTTGAACCTTGAAAATGTTAAAATATTTTAAAAATAAAAAACTTGCAAAATTTCCATGGAATTTCCAGGGGGTACTTCCATGGAATTTTTCGACGTGGGTAAAAATATAGCAGTAATAAAAAGTTTGAAAACATCGATATCTAATGTATATTTTGGAATAATTTTGCAGCGCTGATGGGTGCTGTACTGGGAATAAGGAACGAGTGAAAGAGAACGAGCAACACGGAAAGAGGGAAAGGCGAAGGGAGGTTTGATACACTTTGGAGGTGGTGAGGAGGTTTTCTGGGGGAGGCAGTGGTGGGGTTGGGAGGTGAGAGTGAGGCTGTATCCCTGAGGACTCGGTGCTCTCCTCTGGCGCAACCAGCACTCGGGATCACGGGAGGAGGGGGGCAGGAGAGAACTAATCAGCTCGGCGCATGCGCGCAGGGTCGCTTTTTCATCCCTCGGGAATCCCCTGGCATTCGGTTCGCCCCTCCTGCCCCTCGCTCCGTTCGCGAGTCCCACAAAGCGAAGCGAGCGGTTTTCCCTCTTTCACTCACCCATCGCCATCGGAGGGTTTTCTGTCCTACTTGCTTTTACGAATCGGTTCCTTTGCGTCGCACCATTCAAACCTTGCACTGCGCTCAACTGCGCTGCTCTCGGCACAACAGGACCTTTGCAACTTGCCGATGGGAACGAGGCTCCCTCGTCGTTTCCGGCCATACCTGACAGATCCTCCGATACCAGAGCATTCTCCTCGTTCACGAGCGATGTTCGCTTCTGGGTTCTGGCTGGGGTTTATGCCCCCAAGTCGAATTTCATATAGGATAGGATCTCCCAGTGCGGTGTGTGAGTTTGATAACTGCGCGGGAAATTACGATCGGCAAGGAATGGTGGAACCAACATGGCGTCAGAGTATTTTTTCAAAAATCATCGATTCCGCCTAAAATTGCAATTCTTTTTTAAATCCAGTTTTTAAATTACAATTGTCGGCTAGTTATGAAAATATTAACGAATTTAGCTCATTTGCACGAATAATGGAGACATTAACAATGCAACATGGGAAAACAAATAGAAGATTAAATCGTTAGGTGAGGTGGAACGATTCGAAATTATTCGCCACTGAAAAAACATTACTCATTTGTTCTCCCTTTTCATAACAATTGGAAATAGTTGACTTTTTTGTTTCTATGTTTGTTGGCAATTTTTTGTAGAAAATTGAAAATCTCTTATGTGATTTTTAATAAGCAACTTCATATCACAAATAATACTTCGTAAAATAAATTGTTTCAATTATTATTAATTAATATTTATCTTCGTATTCTTTCATTCATTCTGTTTTCAGTTTCAATTGTTTTAATAAAATTCAAAGTTTTTTAAAAATAAAGGCAAAAAATGTTTATAAATTCTATTTGTCAATTACAAATTTTAATTGAAAATGAAATTAAAAATTTTTGAGTTTTTAGAAAATAAACGAAAAAAATTTACTCAAAAAAATGTTGTTACATTTATTTACGAATTTCTTTAATTGCAAAATTATTCAAAAACTTCAATAACTTCTTTTTTAAATAAATATTTAACTATTATTATTTTTCATAGAAATTAATTTTTCAAAAATTTCAAATTCAAAACTTTTTGAAATTAAACAACTTTAAAAATATTGTGCTAAAACATGAAGATATCGATTTCTTCATGTTTTATAATAATCAAAGATGATCAAGAGATAAAATAATTATTGTATATTATAAGAATATTATTACTGTAACTTTTTCAAAATTATTTTCATATTTCATTTCATTTTATATATAATTATATATAATTATATTATATAATTGAATGTTTCTTAAAATTTTATTCTTATAAAGAATTTTATTACTAAATTTTTTTGACGAATTTTAAATTGTATTATAGTAATTGAAATCCTGCGAAGAATTTTATTATTTAACAAAATAATTGAAGTCTTGCAACGAATTTCGATTACACTTTTTTTTAAATAATTAAATTCTTGTGAAATTTTTATTATTTATGAAAATAATTAAATGTTTGCGTACAATTTTATTAAATTTTTTTTTAATTAATTGATTTTTTTGGGTAGTTTTATTAAAATAGTAGATATTGAAAATCATTTAAATGAGGAAATTTTTGGAAAATGATTAAAATTTTGACTAGAATTTTATTATAATTTTTGAAAATAATTGAATTTTACGATAAGACTTTTATTACTTTTGAAAGTAATTGAGCAATTATTTTCCACTTCTTTAAAATAGTGTTTTTAACTAAAATTCTTCTATAAATCCATTATTTTCAATAATTAATTAAATGTAATCTAATTAAATTCATTCAAAATTGTAAACGCAACTCTTTCAAAATTCAATTAATTTTGAAATATGCAAGTAAAATTATTCATTAAATATTTTATTTATTATTGTAAGAAATTGAAAAATTTGAAGGTTTTGTATTATAATTTGTAGTAATTATAATACAATGAATTATGAATGAATTATGAATTCTAAAAATTAAATTTTTTTCAGTAGTTTTAATAAAAATCTCTGACTTTTCCCTAAATTCATTGTGTCTGATTATTATAGTTATAATAATATTAAAACTATATTCCAATTCATATTTTATTTTTATGAAAATAAATTTGAATTATAAATTTTTAGGTATTATTCTATTATTTTTAAAATTGCTAATTTTATCTAAAAAAGTGAGTAAAAAGTTAGCCAATAGAATTGTTGCTAGCATATTAATATTTAAACAAGCATTGTGTCAAATACACACATAGTAGGTGGGGTTGAATTTTTTTCTATACTGCTTTTTGTAGGGAAAAATGTAATTTGAAAAAACAATAGTGTGAGAAAAATGTCAAATATTCTCCTGTTACAGATTATATAATTGAGTAACATTCACGTGACGAGACAATGTCTCTCTTGCGTATTTTCTGTGCTCCGGGAGCAGTTAAAAATGCGAATACGTTAAATTTTACACGTCCCCAAAAATGAAGCTCGTTGTGATATAACCAATCATCTGTGTGATGTTAGAAACACGAGTTCCTCAATATTCCTGTTTGTATTGTTAATATAAAAAATATTCCAAGATATAGACAAAATTATATTTGCCAAGTAAATAAAAAACTGGTAAAATTATAATGTTACTAGTAGAAAAAATATATTTTTCGTGTTTTATGTGTACACAATACCTGGTGCGAGTATATATACATTGGCGTAATAATGGAAGGAGTTCGATATTTTTAGGTAAGCAGATAGAATAAGTTCCCGAGGGAATGAAAAGTCTCCTCTGGGATTCAGTCTCGTCCGAGCTCTTCGAAGCCGGTTTTACCTTTCGAGTATAAAGCCGAGTAAGTACACTCAGAGGAAACTTGCAATAATAATTGACCACGTCAAAGCGGAAAATACTTCTTGATCGAAATCATATTTTCTTCTTGTAAAGAAAAACATTTTCTTCCAATTTCATAATTAGTTTTAACTTCTAATATTGACAGCTCATTACTTGATAAATTTCAAATTGTCTTCCATGTAGATACTGAATTCACCTATTTTGAATTTCAAAAAGAGTTTTTTCATTGCGAATTTTTAGAAAACTTTTTTTGTTTTTTTGAATTATATTAGTAAACTGACGAAATGGTGTATTGAACTGTGAATTTAATTACGAAAACTTGCCCTCTTTCACGCTGAAGAAATATTTTCAAGAGGTCAGAATAACTAGAGAATCAATTATCCGATGCTGCAAAACTTTCCTTTTAAAGGGTTAAACTTTCGACAATGTATAACAACTTGTGCTAAGTCCTTCGATGGAGTGAAACTGTACGCATTAAATATACAATGACGATAAATACATTGCGGTTAGTTAAAATTTCTCGTTAGGCACAGAAATTGAAGAATATTAATTTCTCTTTTTTCGGACGATCCACTAATTTGCAAAAGGTTTTACTAAGACATTATTTTTAACTTTCTTACATTTAAATTTTGCAAAATATGAAAAATTGATTAAAATTGCTTGACCTCTTGCTTAAAGGAACGAGAATAATAATAATTATTATTATTATTATTTTAGAGCAGGACTGAATGCGCGTTAACTATATGGTCGTATCGTTTTCAAAATCCCTAGGGGTAGAGAGGGGCATCGCATATTCATACGATCTATGCTGGGATTGCATTTCTTGAACAAGTTTAAACAATGACACGCCTCAATGCATTGTTGCAGAGTGTGTGTGTACGTGCATACACAAAGTATTGTTGTCCCAAGAGGAAAGATGAAAGAAAAAAATCCGACGTGTCCGTAAATGTAGCAATAATTTGTTATCACAAATTTTTTATCTAATAATCTTCTCTCTAAATTTGAATCAGTTAAAAATAATTGTTTCAGAAGCAAAAAGTCAGTCACTGATTGTCAGTTAAAACCACGAATTTTAACTGATTCAAATTAAGAGAGTTGTCATAATAGTTTTATAGAATAATTTTGATTTACCTTCGGAATGTCGACTGAAGGCTCGTTGCAGTTCTTCCTCTTCTTCCTCCTCCTCATCTTCATCTTCGTCTGTTGAAAAAATTTACATTTTATCATTATATAACGAAACAAAAGAAATATTTTTATGGAATTTATATTTTTTGATAAAACTATTCTGAATTGATAATTTAAATGAGGAAATGAAGGGTTAAGGGCAAAGACAGTAAACGTATTTTAAGAGACCATTGTTAGTAAGGGTGACATTTATCATTTACTAACTAGTATTTGCAACAGTGAATTATCAAGGGAGGTTTACATTCGGGTGCAAATGAACGTGCGCCTATTTGCTTTTGTGTGGTTTGACATTCTCCTCACCCGTAAACACTACTCGAGAAATAATATGGACGTATAATATGAATGTAATGCGGAATATATAATGTAATATTCTCATGCAAGAACAGTTACACGTCCAAGTGAGAACAGGGGATGAAGGGATAAGTTAAAAGCAACGTCATCATTTAATGTATCCAGCGTAGTTAAAAGGAATAGTTTCAAACGCCATGCCACCCAGTAGTTATAACCGGAAACTTGCTGCAGTAGAAACACTTTCAATGTGTCAGACACGTATCGACACAAACTCTCCTGTCCTTTGAGTCCTTTATTATGTGTACACGTTATTCAAAAGGCTTTTGAGAAGTTTAACAGTATTCTTAGGAGAATCTGCTTTTATCGTTATATTGACAGCCATTGTCTTCAAAAATTCCACTCCCTCGAGTCGTTACACTCAGAAATAATTTAAATTCTCTATTTCCCATCTCTTAATTAAAAATGTTTTCTTTTTCATTTCTCGAAGTCAAAATCTTACCTTTCACTATTGTTTCTTCATCCTGTTCTGAATTTTCAAGGACACTTGGTTCAGGACCCTCTGCCCACTCTTCATCTCCTGAAGAAAGAAAAAGCTGTTTAAGAAAAATATCAAAAGTTGTTGATAAATTGTAAATATGAAGTATATTTGTCAACAAAAATTTGAATTTGGAATAAAGGGACGATGAGTTAGAGACTTTTCGGATAAATGTTCATCAAACTGAGCAAACCGTGATGTGACCGTTTTGTTACAGTAGACCGCAAAATTAAACTAAAAAACTGCTCCTGCCAGGCAGTGCTCGTTTGTTATTCGCGTTATATGATAAAATTTGTGTTCGTGTGCAACTTGCCACTTTGGCAATTACAGGCAATTAGCCGTCGGACATTTGGCTTTAGTGGCGGAGCAAAATTTAGAAAATAAAAGCTTAATTTGTCATTTTTCGCTTACGCGTATTTATATATCGATTGATTTTTAAAGCGATCTGAATCAAATCCTGTTTTTAGACACCTTCTCGGCACTCTTATTACTTATTCTAGAATAATTAATATTATTTTCGAATAATTTCATAAAAAATATAATTGCATTATCATTGTAAAGATATTGAGTACAGTTTAATTATCGGAAGTGAATAATAAATCGTAAAACTGTAGGAAGTATAGTTCCGAAAACAGAGACGCGCGTGAATTTTGAATGAGGTAGACGATCCCTGATAATTAGCTTGACAAGATGGAGTTTGAAATACGAAGCATGTTGCAGGTGAAAGGCAGAAACCTTCTAATAATAATCAAGATTGTCCTGAACCGTACAATCCTGACTTCGTTAAAGGTTGACTGGGCGCGCATTAGCCGTCAGACAAAGCCAATGGATGCATCAAGCAAAGGGATATACGGCCTTAAATATTCTAGAAGACAGGAATCAAAGTGCCACTTTCCCCATTGAACTTTGAAACACCCCACTAAACTGCGAGTCGGAGCCAGACTCACTCTTGTCAACCATTCATAAGCTGCGCATCGCCCAATGAAGAATCTATTTCAATCTCATCGATCATCCAACTTGCGTTGTTAAAACCCACGAGAGTCTCGCGTCTATGTTTCCAATAATTCCCGAACACCGAACATCCGACCTACCACAATCTACTTAAAACTTTTCACTTTTTGCTTACGTCTCATCGAATTTGTGGAAACCCAATAAGAAATTTGCCAATCAAATAAATTACGTATCTGTCAACTTGACGAATATGTATGAAATATTTGTTGCAAAATACGTACATATCTACCTGACTGAATTCTTAATTCAATTGGCAAAAATGAAAGAAATCAAAAACTGTCCAGCCAGAATGCTTTGTATGCATTACCGCACAGGGAAGAAAATTCAATCTGCCGTAAATACGGTAAACAATTTGAAGGTAAGCTAAGTTCACCGAGAATGGTGGCATGCTGGGTATGTAATAACTATAAAGGTAAGAGGATTGGCTATCATATCGAGCAAGTCTTGGTCTTATACATGCTGTTACACGTGGTTTCCTCGGGGGTTGGTACACGAGAGGGAGGAGTAGTGGTGGCAAATATTGTCAAGTTGGAAGTTGTTATTAAGAGAGAAGGAAGGGGTTGGAAAGCTGGCTCGAGAGTTAGGCGCAAAAGGTGGAAAAGTATCTCTTGCAACGCAAGATGAGCGTACAAACGTTCTTTGTTGAGATATAAGGAGACATAAGCTTAGGAAAATAGGGTCTCACAATCCCGGCGACCGCCTTGCGCTCTTGTTCCTCCAAATGGATGTATTATAACGTGCCTTGCATGCATCAGAAAAAGTTAACTGCATATTGGAGTTTCAACTCAAACATGAAAAATAAACAAATTTTTCAGAAAATCTTTATACTCTTCTTTATGCTGATTGTATAAGATTGTTTAAGATTGTTTAGTTTCGAGCAGTAAAAGAGGAGCATAAAGAACCAAAATACTTTTATTTCAATATTCTCTTCACTTAGGAATTTTTTTATAACAAACATTTCACTTTTTTCACAACTTGAGAGAGAAAATTTTCCACTGGGGGTAAACTGCACCCCTTTAGCTTGCTAAAGAATTAAAAGATAGATTCAACATTCTCTTGGGGAGGAAACTTTCTTTAGAGGAACTTGGTTGTCAGGTGAATATAAATTTTTCAGTAGTGACTCTTGTAGTGCTTGAAATTTGAAAAGTGCACCTTGTATTTTGGTATTAATTCACGAGTTTTACTGCTATAATCTTATCCAAAAAGCAAATTAATTTTTTATTAATTTCTCATTGACGACAATTTAACTAATGAGTTTGAAAAAATATTGTGACGAACGAAGGAGAGAGGGAATAATAAAAGTTTTTGACTTCTGAAAAAGAAGAAGAGGAATGGTGTAAATCTCGAGAGGATCGTGAAGGAAGCATCTTTAGCTAGGGCAAGGAATAGAACGCATCCGAGATTCGTTTCGAGTTTTGTGTCATTAATCGATATGCGGAATAAAGCAACCCTCCAGGTTATCTCGGGTACAGAGGTACCGTCGTATGTCTTGGACCAGTGACAGGGAGACAGGCAAGCAGCCATTGGAAGCGTAGGTGGAGGAGAAGCCGTTGGTCCCTGGGGACCGAACCCAGGGTAGCTCTGACGCGGACTCAGACTCCCCTGGGATCAGCCTCCCTTCGGCTTTCCACCTCAACTGGAGTCTCCAGAACCTGAAGATAACAGAGCTTCTATATATATATACACCTTCGAAGTCAACCTCGAATATTCCCTTTTCTTTTTCCTTTCATGGCACTCAGCGAAAACAACACAGTCACCTACTAGTTTTAGTCTTATTACAAGATAAGCCAATTTTTATTATTGAAAGGTCAGCACAAAAGAGATTGCTTCCAAAGTTTTTAAATTCAAAAATATACCAAATATTTAGAACTCAATTTAATTCATTTTTATTTTCATTTTCAAAAAGAGACTCTTCCAAAATAGTAATATTTTTTAAGCGACAAAATTTTGCGAATCGATTATAATTCTTTGAGTCGTTTTTTTCTGTCTGTATGTCTCTCTCTCTCTTTTCTTCACAATATCCGAATGTTACTTCAATAGGAGCAAATATTTGCAGCAGCTGCTGACACACAAGTTTGCTTTTTCTCTATATTCGTTACATAATGTGACAAAAAACATTTTGAAAAACTTGTACCGAAGTAAAATCTCAGTTATTTTATTTTTATTGCATGAATATCCAAAGCGGAATGCGTAAAAAATAGTTAGTTTCAGTAAGACAATAATAGTTTGCAATAAGCAAATTTTCCACTTTTCAGGAAAAATCATAAACGGAAACAATTAAATAATGTTAGAATGTGGGAAAAGATGAAAATAGGCTATTATTTTATCGACGGAATTGAATTAGCAGAGTGTTTGGAAAATTATTTTAAAAAGAACTTTTAGAAAAACAGAGACATAATCCAAAGTGGCATAGTAGTATTAAAGTGATTATAGCCACCAGTTGGGCTTAGTGCTGTCACTGCAAAAACTAATAACAGCTTAAATTTTAGAGAACCTACGATTACAGGATTAAAGGACTACTATAAGTTGAAATTTTCCTCCATTATATTCCTCTTCATTAAGAGGCTAATTCTCTCTTGGTGCGAAAACACTATTCTCTATTTATTATCACTTTCAATTTCACTAATGTGTGCCTGCTGTTTTTATTTCATAAGCCGCAATCTTATTTTCACCATTTTCGTAATTCGCAACTTTATTCAATTACCTACTAATAATAATGTATTGTTTCATTATTTAAAATGGCATTTTATGGGGCTTATCTATACTTTATGAAGATGCAAACCACGGTTATTATAATTCCTATGTTGTGGTAGAAATTGTTTTCCATTTCCCCTTTTGTCCAAAACCAACTTCAAAATCCAAAACACTACTTCTTAATTTTACCGAATAAATAAAAAATAGAAAAATAAATATTTTAGAGTTTGCATTTCAATAATACTCGTTAATTATTACGAGGACGTAAATTAATTCCAAGCTAATAATTATGCATTTATGCTGTACGCACAAATTACAATCACAGCTTTGCGAACCGGCATAATGTGTTTGATTTAGGTCATCGCGCCCTGGTCTGATTAATATAGGTATCTACATATTTGAGTACTACATCAGAATTTAATTAATTACATAACTACATTCAATTATTTTATCTTGATCCTTCTGTTAATTTTGTAAATTCTATTATTGCTCCACTCTGATTTTAATAACTAAAATTTCCTTCCTTGACTAACATTCAAAGGACAGTTTATTTTTATATTCATAATAATCTATGAAACTTAAATTTTTCAGGAGACGTTCAACTTGCAGAAAGACGAAGCATAATGCTAAACCGTTATTGGTCTGGGGAAATAATGCAAATTGCAGAATATAATATATGCATGAGGATTTAGATAATGTTTCTGTGCAGGTAAATAAATTAAAATATCCATTAACATCGTCAACTGAATGGTCAAATGAGAGAGTTAGGAATGTGATATGTTGAGTTGAACTAACTATCTATTGGTCCAATAGATGGGATTTGAACACATGAATCGAGAGGACTATATGTGCATGTTGGAGATTGTGATTTGAATCTATTAATATAGGTACGACTCCACAGCGGTTCATTATCGTGCATTAATTAGCGAACCCTATATCAGTTTGGCTTTACACTCATGCTCTCACCCTATTTCACAACGAACCACGAGACCAGCCAACGGTCAACAGCCAAAGTTAGTCCCTTCAGGATCTCTATTTTTCAACTATCTACACAAATTACGATGTAAATTCGATTACGATCGAATTCGATGTACAAACAATGTCCCAATAGCCTGTTCGAACTGGGTGCGTCATAATCATCCCAAGAGGATTCCTGGTAAACAGTGCAAACAGAAACAACAAAAGTTGCACTAGTTTGGGAAATTCGATCAACATTCTATACTTCTATGTTTCTAAAGGAATCATTATTCCTGTTTGCGAAATAAAATATTATTTTAGAGAATAATTTTATTCAGGGTTGTGGCAACCCTGATCAGGGATTTTTATTAAAAGTACTGGAAAAAATTTAATTTTTAGAATTTATAAGAACATTTTGAATTTTGGTGTCTTTTTTGTTTGCCTCATAAACTATCAAAGTACCACGAATTCTAATACAGAACATTCAATTTTTTCTATTTCTGACAATAATTTCTTTTCAAATGACTTAATTCTTGAAGAACTATCATAAAATTATTATTTAGAAATTATTTAATGCATAATTTTACACTGTAAAAAATTTAGGGAGTTAATGGACTCGGAAGTTGGGAGTGAAATTTTTCGAGTTAAAAATCAACTCCAAAAGAGAGTTAATTTACTAACTCCCTCTAACTCACTTCATCAACACCCGCGCGAGTTATTTTTTCCATGGGGAGTTAGCATTTGGGTGTGAAGTTTTAACTCTCTTTTTTTAACTCCTCTGGCATTAACTCTCCAATGGGTGCGACTTTTATAGAATCCCCTGGGGAGTTAAAATTTAACTCCCTTTTTTTACAGTGTACTTAAAACTTTCAAAATTAATTGGATTTCAAAAGAGCTGGGTTTACAATCTTCATATAAATAGGCGAATTTCAAAGGTTTCAATTTCAAATGTTAGAAAATATAAATTTTTAATGAATTTAAATAGAAATTTTAAGAACTGATTACAGAAATTAAATTATTTTTAAAAGTGATGGAACTTCTTCGCATAAATTCAATTAGGTCCACAAAATTTTTTAAATCTTCTCCAAAATTCAATTATTTTCAAAAATCTTTCTCATTTTAATTATTTTTAATAAAAGTTTCCGACAGAATTCTATTATTTAAACCAAATTTTAATAAAAATTTCACAGGAATTCAATTACTTACCAATTTCTTATAAATTTCTTCGCACCAATTATCAATTATTTTTAATTTTTCAATGAAATTTCTCAAAAGAATTATAATATATTTAGAGAATTGAAGAAAATAGTTCTAAAAAATTCAATTATTTCGAAAATTTTAAATAACATTCTTTTAAAAATTCTATTATTTAAAAAAATTTTGAGAAAATTCTTTACAAGATTTAGTTAATAAAATTGCAATTTTAATAAAAATTTTCCTATACAATTCAATTATTTTCAATACAATAATTAATTCAATTATTGAGGGCCTGGAACGGATAACTGCCTGCAACGCATGGTCGAAAGGGAACTATACCAGTCAGACATCAGTGAGAGGCCTAGAGGCGCTCACGTTTGTCTGACTGGTACAGTCCCTTTCGACTATGCATTCCAGGCCCTTAATTTTTCTTAAGAATTCAATATTTTTTACAAATAATACATTTTTTAATGTGAATTTAATTATTTAAAAAAATTTGAATAAAATTCTTAGCTAGAAATAAAATATTTTCATAAATAATAAAATTTTTCTTAATAAATTCAATTATTTAAAAAAATTTTGATAAAATGCTTTACAAATTAAAAAAAATTATAATAAAATTCTTCCTAGAAATACAATTATTGTCAAACATGTTTGTAAAAAATCTTCGAAACAATTCAATTATTTTCGTAAAAAATAAAATTCTTCTTAGCAATTGAATTAATTAAGAAATTTTAATAAAATTCCTCCCAAGAATTTAATTATTAAGAAATTAATTATTTAAAATTTTTTTTTTAATTCTGTGTCAGATTTCAATTAATTTCAATTTTTTAATGAAGTTTCTCGATAAAATTTCATTATTTTCAAAAATTGCTAAAAAAAATTCAGAAAAATTCAATTATTTTTAAAAAAAATTGAATAAAATTCTTCACAAGAAAATTAATTATTTTCATTAATAATAATATTTTTCCGGAATTCAATTATTTTTATAAATAAAATTCTTCACAGGAATTCAATTACGTAAGCATATTTTTCAGGTTTTTAGACCCCCCCCCCATCGTAAGATTTTTTATATGCATTAGCGCCATTTTTTCTAATGGAAATAAGGAATAGCTAGACCCCCCTCCCCCTTAAATGCTTACGTAATACTTGAATGGTCCCTGACAGGGAAAAACTGAAAATTTCGTCTGGAAATCAGGGAAAAACAAAATTAAAGCTTAGTGACAACCCTGCTTTTTTAATAAATTTTTTTCGTTAACTTTCATTTTTTGCGTGTGGTTTATCCTTCCGAATCTTTTACTTGAATAAGAGAAGGAATGGTCGGACATCCGCTTTATACAGTTCACTGACCAATGAGGTGCATGATCGGCGATTGGCTGCCGCTATGTGGAGGGGGAAGATGCACGATCGCTGCGCAGAAGCGTTGCGCGTTACAGCTTTTTTAGGTTCTAACCAATTTTGGAAAAAGACAAGTCTAGTTTAATTTCACATAATTTTAGTTGCTACGCAAGAATTAAACTTGGACTGATAACATTAGGCGATAAATTGTAATTATCTGGTCTATCTCTTTGCCGAATTCAGTAGCTTGCACAGTTTCCAATTTCTACGGGTATATACGGACACTGAGCTTTATTAACAAAGTGTGTGTGTAATATGACAGTGGTGAACTGTCATGATAGAGGAGAGGGATAGAGAGAGAGAGAGTAAGAAGAGCAGTGTCACTATATGAGATGGAGTCAATGGAGTAAGAGAAATACAGAAGGAGCAAAGAGAATGAGACGGAGAGTGAGAAAATGAAGGGAGGATAGAGTGCTCGCAAGAGGGGAAGGGGGAGTGCGACCAGAATTGGATAGGATAGGAGAACTGGTGATTACAGAGGCCGGGGATTCCACTGGGAGAAGAGCTAGTCCCTCGGGCTTCTACCTAATTCCATCCTGGCTGACTATCTCACTCACTCTCACCACTTCTACCATGTCTGCCTATGCTTTCAACCTCACCACCCTACCTTAACCCCCAAAACCCATTCTCTTCTATCCGCAACGCCACAACCCGTCACTATACTCTCTCTCTCTCTCTCTCTCTCTCTCTCTTCAAACCCCACCAGCAATGAAATGCTCTCCACGTGCTTACGCAATAGAAACATAAACTCTGGAGCCTTAATCTCATTCAAATTGATCGCTTTAAATATCAACCTTATATCGAGATTCAAACTAATCTCATTATCCTATTTAATGATTCTAAAAATCATTTTCGAAAGAAATGCAATTTTTTTATTTTTGACACAAGAAATATCTTTTATTTAAATTTTGTTTCTACTATTTATATTATTTTTCAAGATGAAGAAAAACTTTAACCACTCTCTATAATTGAAAAGAATTATTGAGTATGAGAAATCTATAATCCTAGAATTTTCAATGTTAGGTATACTACATAGTATGTACCTATCTTTTATACTAATTAGGCAAATAACATGCAATGCATGTCAAGAAACATTCAAACTTTGTTTTCCTCAATGCTCTACCTTCTATAATTTACTCCTCTTACAAAGTAGTCCCATATTTAATTTTATGAAAATTTTTCCCTTCTTTTAGAAAACTACACACAAAAATAGGATTACAGAATATGAAAATAAAAATTACTGTAAATCTTTTGACATGGAAAATTTCAAAAGTAGATTTAAATAAAAATGCAGTACTATATATGAAGTATATAGTCAAGAGTTGAAAATAAAATATTAAAAATCATAATGGAAAGTAAATTTATTTATTTGTCATTAATGTGTCTTATGGAGACAAAAAGGAAAGGATACGATAATTTATGACGAGTATGGCAACGTATAAGCGTATTTTTAAGTGCCCTCCTGTGTACCCAATTCAACTTGTTCGTTTTCTTGTTTCTGGCTCTATAACAGAAACAGACTAGCGATCTTTTGTTTTCTCTTATTTCTCTAAAGGGAAAAAGAAATCACCGCTTCTGTCGTTCTCCAATATCACTATCACGTGACCACTAGGGATCCAAAGTGAAAATATTTTTTAAAATTGTAACTCGATCCATGTAATTTTTTACATTCCGCAAGTATTTTAAAAATGAAAACTAAAACAATCTTTTTTCAATTATTCAAAAATGCAAAAGTGAACATTTTTTTTTAAAAATCAAAAAACTTTTTTTACATCTGATCCTTTTTATAGGGAAAAAATCTCAAAGCAAGGAAAACAAAAAAATGATCAAGGAAGCAAAACATTTTTTAAATTTTCAAAATGCTAAGAAAACCATGCTACTTACTTTTAAGAGAACGTGGCTTAGCCTGTTTTCTCCTAGACATAGCACCACATGAAATAATCACACCTCTTTTTAATGAATTATCAAAAAAGAAAATAAATATTTTTTCCAACTATAGTATATGCACGATGTACCCGAAACTACGAATAAAAAATTGAATCACATTTTTGAAAAGAAAAAAATTTTATTGCAGAACAGAAGACAGTAAATTTATCAAAATATTGTTTTTAAAAGTGAAAGTCTACAATGACATTGAAAACCACGTGGTTTTTTTTAAACATGACGCAACACGACACAACCGAATTTTTGCGACAAGCGCGTTCGAAAGACACGCGACAAGTGCTTCTGTGATTATTTCCTTCGACTCCAGGGTGATTGGACGCATGCGGAGGAGGATCTCCTGTTTTGTGGCGCAAGTCTACCTTTCGTATATATAGCAATCATCAAATCACCCCAATAATTTCGTTAGAAACTAAATAAATTAATAAAAGTTACGAGTCAAGTATACGAGATTTTTTATTCCAATAAAAAAATTATTTAGAAAAAAAATTATTTTGCGGCACTGTCAATCAAAATTATTAAAAGTTGCATATTGAAATTACTTATTATATATAGTTTCAGTGAAGAACTGGGAGAAAAAGTTTCATGTATTCGTGAAATGATAGAAACACTCTCTAAATCTGAATATGTGAAAATTCACATATTTGTACGTTATAAGTCGTCTTCTCGATCAATAAGTGCATATACACTTATAATAAGTGAAATTTCACTCAGAATAAGTGAAAAATTCACTTATTTATAAGTGTATATGCACTTATTGATCGAGAGGACGACTTATAACGTACAATAAGTGAAATTTCACATATTCAGATTTAGAGAGCAAGTTTTCACTTTTGTG
The DNA here is from genome assembly GCF_015476425.1 of Leptopilina heterotoma. NCBI lineage: Eukaryota > Metazoa > Arthropoda > Insecta > Hymenoptera > Figitidae > Leptopilina > Leptopilina heterotoma. Next base: position 642,007 of record NW_025110932.1, read on the forward strand.
TGTGTTTGCTCACCAAGATAAATTATTATGATTCGTACATTCGAGACCTTTTAAGTGACTAATTACTTTTGACAGTGATAACATAAACATTCTTATTCAACTAGAAAAGACAAAAGAAAAACAGAAGGAGGTCAGACCTAAAGTATAAATTTCAAATTAACTCGAAAGTAACTTCATGTCACGCAAAATTTAATATTACAAACATTATTGTAACTTTTCTCTCCTTTCTTCTTATTGACAAGAAAATTTATTTTCATTTTTATAATTCGTACCTACATATTTACAAACAAATTATTTTTTAAAAGTTTAATATTGATATAGAATTCCTTTCATTTATCTTAAATTTTATTAAATTAAATTAAATGAGAAGGAAGAAAAGAAAAGCAGAATTTCAAATTTGGCGCCTTAATTTTCATAAGGTTGCCCTACCTGTTAAATGATAGAAATTATATTCTCTATGTTATCAACACTGTGTTATGGCGTTATGGCACCGGGAACAGATATTGATCGAATGTTACATTTTCATAACATTTTTCTAATAACTTTAAATTATTTATCCTGTTTGAAAGTGTTTTTACTTTGCAAAATATATTTCTGCAGCTACACACAAAGTTTCTCGTCAAAGTTTTTTACAGGTCTGTTTAAAATATTGATTAATAATCATCACGCCCAACCGCATGTTCTGATCTTGACAGATCTGTCAAATTGTTTATTATTCAACTATTTCACATTCTTGCCACATGACCCGAAAATTATATTTTTTTCTTCAATTCATTAATTTTATTTGTCCATGAAATGTTGTCTTGGTAAATACATTAATGTAAATAATTCTTCAGATTTTAATGTTTTATATTCTAACCTCAAAAATATTGAAAAATTTAGAAAAATAATAAATTGTTTTCTAAACTAAAAATCAATATTTATGTTTATTTATATGTAGTGTTTATTACTATTATTTGACGAAATTTTTAATTCATAAAGAAAATAAACATTCTTGTCCTTGCATTTATCATAACCTCGCATTGACACTTATTTTTTAAAACTTGTAGCGGAAATAAAAATTTAATTTAACGTAACTTATTTAAAATTTAATTTTTTTTTTTAAACAATAATACGATTTATAATAATTTTATAATTTTTCTAATATCTATACATGAAGTAAAAGAAATTTTATCTCTCAGAACTCAAGAATTTATATTTTTCATCTTAGATCTTTTATTTTTTTATCAAGCGATTAATTTGACTGATATGTTAAATAAGAAAGAATTTATTTTTAAAAAATGTAAAAATTTTATTAGTAAATATTAATAAAATGTTTCTTTCGATATAAAATTAAAAGTAAAATTCATATTCTTTCTAATTAATAATTTTTATATGATAATAATCTTTAATCAGTATTTTAAATAAACGGTAGGAAAACAATTTTCAGATATTCAACAGATAAATGAATACTTCAAAAGACTCGTTGGATGATGATCAAGATCCAGAATATGAATCTTCCGTCCCGAATGATGAAACAAAACAAAAAGCTTTTGAGGAAAGTGGTAAGTTAATAAAAAATGTACCCATTCTGCAAAATAAATTGCAATTTTCTAATTAATAAAACTTTTAATTGATATACTTTTTTTAAAATTCAGCTCGCGCAACAACAGCAAAGAAAATAGTTGACATCGTTGAAAAAGAATTTACCAAAGAAATTGATCAAAAAGAAAAGGAAGTACTTCAAATACAAAATCGTCTCGATGAAGCGCTGAGGATTTTACATCTCTTACGTTATGCAGTTGTTACAGATTTTTATAATCGCAAACAATGTCAAGCATCGCACATTAATGACACAAAACAAACACGAATTCATCCAGCGGTGAAAAAACTCTTGGGCAAATCACCACGCGTGTTGAAAAAAAGTCAATTTATCGATGTGGCAATACCCTCAACATCGACAGATCCACGTTTTCTAATTCCAGATGCAATTCCTTCTACATCGAAAAGTACACCCGAAAAAAGTATTGAGAACTTAAATTCGGAAAATAGTTCTAAAGAAGAGAATGTCAAACGTTCACATTCTGAATCAAGCGAAAATGAACCACCGAAAAAGATTCCTCGCTATGTTCCACCTAAAAATGCAATTCCAGAAGCACCCGGTCCATCCAGAGGTCATAGGAATAAAATTCGAAAACGAATTATCGTGGGGAATATTTCTAAATGGATCCCACCTGAATGGAGAGAAGATAAAACTAGTCACAAATGGACTGTGTACGTCAGGGGCAGCAAGGAAGAAGCGGATATCGGAGGTTACGTTGCCAAAGTTCGTTTCCTACTGGATCCGAGCTATCGACCCAATGACGTCGTGGAAATCACGTGAGTTTTAAATTTATTTCAATTTTTTACAATTATACTCAATAAATCATTTTTATTTTTAGATCCTCGCCGTTTCACTTATCAAGACGTGGCTGGGGTGAATTTCCATTGCGAGTCCAATTGCATTTTAAAAACACTCTAAATAAACCAATCGACATTATTCATCCCCTGAAACTAGATCGAACATTCACTGGTCTTCAAACTCTAGGTTTGTTAAATTAAACGAAAATTTCTATTTTTGGAGAATAAATTACTTAAAGTGAAGAAGACGATAAAAACTTAAGTCAGTTTGGTCAGAAGTCAATTATAAAGAGTTTGATTATTAATTTTTGACCTTTCACAGGACTCGAACTAGGTTCGTAAATCCCGTAAAGGTCCATAAATTTGCTTCAAGTGCGTAAAAGTCAGTTTTTTTTTAAAAAAGGTCCGTAATTTGATTTACAAAAGAAGAAAAGTTTGTAAATGATACGATATATGCCTTTCATCGTTTTCTTTATTTAAAGTATTTTTTAAAATAACAAATTCTCTGTTAATTGTATTTTTTAATAAATGTTTTATATTTAAAAAAAAAAAAAGGTGCAGAAACAGTAGTTGACATTTGGCTTCAAACTAGCGAACCACGTCTGGCGACAAACTCCATCACCGACAATACCGAAAATTATAAATTAGATTTAAACATTAACGGCTCGACGAGAAAAGAAATTACATTAGAAAAATCCGACCAAGAATCAAATTTAACAATAACACATGAATCTCCAAAAGACGAAAGTTCACAATTAAAATTAATCTCTCTCATTGATCATGACTATTGTAAATTATCATCAAAATCTCTTTCAATAGAGAGTAACAAAACAGTCGTGCATTTAAGAAATGGATCATTGGATTCTGACGCGAGAATTTCTCTCAATGGTTTGCAAACAAATTCAATTTTAAATACCAATAGTGTAGAAAAATTAGCAAATACTTTAAAAGATACACCAGGTAAAATGCAACCATTACAAATTTCAATTCCTGATGCTTTTGAATCGACAAATAAAAATCAAGTTCTAGTTCTCAAGAACAAAGATTTTGTACCTGTTAAATTTGATCCAAAATCGAAAGTTTTAATTGACCCCATAAGTATTCAAAAGAAAGTGAACAACTTTAATAATAAAGATGGGGAGGTGTGTAAAATCAGTGAAAAGCCGAAAGTAATCAAAATAAATCCGGTGAACAGTATTTTATTGACTGCCAACTATAGTGAACCAGCTTTAAGAATTGTTGACCCAATAGCCTATAATAATGTCAACGAAAATAAGATTGTAAGGAGCTTTGATCTTCGAGTAGGTTCAAATTCATCCAAATCGGATGTTAAATTGCAAAATAATGCCAAAACTACGAAGCCGAAAATTGTTTTGGGAAAAATTAAAATGAACAAGGAAATCCATGATGAAATTATGAGGTAAACTTTTAAATTATTTATTAAACATGAAATTTGCAATTCTTGGAAATTCTAATTAACTAGGATTTTTATTTTAAAGGTCAATTGATGACGTGCGGTTAACAGATACTTTAAGTATAGTTCAATTTATAATTCATCGGCTACCTCTTATAACTGAAAAAGTATCTGATCCAGAATACAGAAAATTGTATCCGTTTTCTTGTAGAAGCGTAGAAGAGTTCCTCAGTTACAATATTGGAAAACAACGAGCTTTTGAGGTAATTTTTGAAAAATATTAATTGTACAAAGAATTTTCATTAATTTCATTACTGTAATTACAGTGGCAAAGAGCAAGAGCGGTGAGAACGTTTTTAAAACGAAAAGTGACTGCAGAAGAAATGTGGAGTGTTAAGGAAATAATTATGTGGGCAAGAAGACATGCTTACACTCCAATGTCTTCTATTTTCAATTTTGAAAATGCTTCAATTGATAGAATGAAGAAATCTTTCAACTCGGATTCAAATATTTTCTCTACCTATACAAAACCAGTTGATCTTCATAAATGGCTTTCAGAGACTAGTAAAAACAATGAAGAGAACAATTGCGAAGAGTCAGACGAAGAAATTGACATTCTTTTTGAAAGTAAACCAAGTGGTAGGAAAAATATTCTTTATTTTAACTTTTCAATAAGATAAATAATTTATTAATTTTTAAATTTATTTAATTTAATTTTTAAATTCATTACAGATGTTTTTAAAATTGAAAACGATGAAACATTGTCGGACGCGGATGTTTTGGAAATGCCTGTCGAGTCCGAGTCTCTTTTTATTTACGTTAACGAAACTGCCCGAAACATTGGAATTAAATTAACAGACGAGGAAATTATTCCAGGAGTTCGACATTGTTCGGGAAGTCATGTGATTATGCGGGTAAAATATTTTTGCATTCAAATTAAATTTACTCTGAAAAAAGAATTAACACTTTTATTTTCAGGCAGTGGAATGTTTTGTTGATAATATTCTTCGATTATCCCACGCAACAGCGTTAGAAAAGTTAGAAGATAAAAATAGGTTTGTAAAATTTTTACTAGACTTAATACTTTTATAATCTTTAAGAAATTATTTTATTTATTTTTTTATTTTTTACAGTTACGTGGAGACATTGAATTTGGAAGACGTGAAAGAAGCGCTTTTAAAACGAGAAGAGTTTGACCTGTTTACAAATGCGGGCTTAGGAAATATGTCGATTGAAGAAGAATGAATAAAACTCAAAAATATTTATTCGCGATAAAAATCGACAAAATTATCCACAATAAAAGAGATAGTTTATTAGCAAAAAAACAACCCCGTGTCAATGAATAGTACATTTTAATCTCTAAACAATGTATTTTGTTTTAAAATGTGAATACTGTAATAGGTTTTATTACTATTTTTTTTTAATATTTTGAAAGATCGTCGAGAGAAAAAGTGGAAAATGAGACAATTTATTAATTTAATTCTAAAAGTTCGCTCTTCCAGATCTTTTTTACAATTATTCGCTTTTAATCAATTTTGTATATAAATTCGTAATTGAATATATTTTTTACTCTAGTAAAATGTCCTTATCATTTGCTCCTATTTTTCTAACACTTTTTGTTTTTGGGAAACAAATTCAATCCCATCCAACTGGAATATTGTGACGGTCAATTTGCATTTGCAGCCATTCACGTAGAGGTTTGAAGTAGTTTAAAAGAAATTTAGCTTCGTAATTTGTTGAGCCTGTCGATTGATAAAGAGCGTCTTTCCAATTTATAGTGCTTCCGAGTTGCATAAAAGATCTTGGAAAAATTGAAAAATCATCATTTTAATAGGAAACAATGAGTAATGTAGTGAAAAGAATTTTTATTATTACCTCAAAATTTTTCCTGCCTCTTCTGAACCGTAAATATCGCACTGATGGAGCGGAATTTGAAAATTCGTCCTCTCGATTTTACCAGTGACTGACGCTCGGCAAATGCTTTCGAAAAATTGAAATTGCAAAATTGTCGATAGAAAATACCTATAATAAAAGATTATTTAAAATAATATTTTACTAATAAAAAGAAATTGATAATTATTGTTGAAAGTAAAAGAGACACCTGATTGAAGGGACGTTTTCTGTGATGTGAAACACCGCAGCGGGATCGAAATAAATTTCTGATCGACGTGTCGGTGGTTCAATTCCCATGTATTTTGTGTACAATGTCCACCAGGATCGATTATAGTTCGAAGGTTTTATTTTACCAGAAAAAACTTCCCACCTCCAAAAATCCATTATTAAACTATGAACCAATACAGGAAGCTTAAAAAGTGCCTGCTTCAACAAAATCGGAATGTCTGCAAAATAAAATTTCAATTTGTTTTACGTTACGATATTTAAAAAAAATTTTAATAGATTTATTAAAAATTCCAGTAAAACTAATTTCCCCCCGAAGGATGTCCACCTTGTCGTGGTGGTGGGGCTTTTCACTAAGAGACATTCCAATAGCACGAAAAATCCAAGAAACATTACTAAAATTATAAGTACGGTAATAAAGTTTTTACTCACTATCAATTAGTAGAGAATCTTCGACAAGTCCCAGTCTTTGTAAATTTTGAGGTGCCATCATTCCAAGCAGAATGGTATCACCGATTGCTTCATGAAATGCTGAATTTGGAGCGTCCTGGAAAATCATTATTATTAAACAAACTTTTTGCACTTAAACTTTAATAGTAATTACCCTGAAGATTGTTGGCTGATCTTCGTAGGCCATGTAATATTGAATGTGTCCCATTTCGTGAATAATCACTTCAAAGTCTTCCAGATTAACTTGTAAACACGCCAACATTCTAGAATTATTGTAATTAGTACTTGTCTAAATTAAATTCATTGATCATAAATTAAAAATTTAAATTTTTAAATTAAAGTTTTAGTTTTATAAATATTAATTAATAATTTCTCTTTTATATTTTAAATTGTAATTAATACCTAAAATCGTTGTTGGTGTACATATTTGCAGCTGTAGGGTGGCAATCCATGCTTTTATTATTCCTTTCGAAAATTGACTTTTTCCAAAATGTTTCTGATAATTTTGGAAAACCTAAAGACAGATAATAATCTTCAGCCTTTTTTACCATTTCATGAACAGTGTAATTTCTTCTCGACATTTGGTTACTTATATTGAAAAGCTGACCATTTTCCAGAAGACGGGTTAATAGTGGACTCCAATTTTGGGACCATAAATTTCCTTTAAGAAAATTTTACTCATCTTAATGCAAAGAATAAATATATTATTTTTTAAACAAAAAATATTGCGATACATTTTTTCAATTAATACTTTTTTCAGTTAAAAATATATTTATTATTATTTATATAATCTTACCTAATAGATGAGAAAATATTGGTCGCTTGGGATAAAGAATTTCCGGATAAAATTGTACAAGTTTGTAACGCACAAAGGCATGAAGAAGTTTGTATAATGGACGAATTTCAAAATACAATTTAGAGATTAGTTTCTTTAAATCTGAAACTTGGAATTCTTCTCTCAAGTATTCCCCAATATCGTGGTAACCTGCATCAATTTTAAATTATTCGATTTAAATTTTATATTTCTTACCGAATAATATGAATTAAAATGTAACTATTATTTTTAATAATATTTACTAAGTAGAATATTAATTTTCTTTTTATTAAAAAACTTTGTCACTTCACTGTACCATTGTTTTTTGCCCCTAAATTTTGAAGCATCACTGATTCAGTAAATGTATTTTTTAAGTGCCCCATTTCATTTTGCCAGGTTTTCCAAATCCAAAGTAACTCCGTTTCGTTTCTGAACAATTTTATTTTTTAATTTGTTAACTAATTTTCTATATTCAAAAACAATATAAATTTTTTATATTTACCTGCTGGAAGACATTAACTGTTCCAAATCTGGCTCTCCATGAAAACAAAGATTTTCAAGATTATTTAATCTGCAAATTTTTGTTCTGGTGTAAGTTAAAGATAGTTTTTGTTCAAGTGCTGACAATTTTCTAAAAAGAATTTATTATTAATATGAATATTGTGAAGAATGTGAATGTAAATGTGATAATTGAAGAAAGTAACTAAATACTTGGTAATATCAGGTGTATAAATTGGTCCTCTGCAAAGTAAATCAGTTATCATCTTGTGAAAGCATTGAAATACTTCTTTGAAATTCTGAAATCTCGAGCACCATTTTACTTTCCAATTACTGTGTAATTCAAAAATTATTGAATTTATTCTTTCCGTTTCAATTGATGATTTTGTTGACAAATTCCATTTTACCTCGGCTTGAATTCTTCTTAAATAAAGAAGTTCTTGGTTCATTTCGTCCAGTAATAATGACGATTCTTCACTATAATTATTGTGATCTACAATTTTAAATTTTTAAATATTTTGGGATAACTTTAATAAAAAAAAAAATTTAAATCAATGGTATTTACCTTGCGTACAAGATGACTTTTCAAAAAGTATTTCTACTTGGTTTGTAACTATTGCATTATAAAATAAAATCATTAGCAAAATAATCATTTTGACGCTAATTTGAATTTTTAAAATTGTAAGTCAATATATTTAGTGCACCACCAATAATAAATTGTAAACTTGAAAGACACAGAAAGAAATTGGTACTAAGACGTTTCCTTTTATCTCGAAGATACGATTCCAGGATTTTGCGCGATGCGTCCTTTAATTCGAAGTGGGAAATTCTGGAGAATAATTTACTTAAAAATCACAGACAGTTAATTATTTTGTTATGTACCTTTGGAATTAAGGTTATACTCTCAACTTATTTTCTTCGATTTCGATTTTTAAAAATAAATATTTCCCAACGTTTAAAAATTTACAGTTGTATTGTATTGTTTATAATATTTATAAAAATTAATATTCTTATTCATTAATATAATTAATTGATTTACCAAATATTATTCGGTATGAAATGAAATATTATTCAATTTATAATGCAACTGTATTTTAATTACGTGTCCACGTAAACACAGGTCTCGACACAGGTGAACGTACATATTGAAGCAGCTCAGCGAGGATCAGGCTAAATTAAAAATAAGGACTGCTACTTTTATTGCACCAGTCGATCAGAATAACAAACAGAGCCAACTTTCAATAGTCTCTAGAAACAACACCTACAGAAACTTTTTATCTCGAACCAATTTATCTGTTTTATTTGATTTTTTAATGATATTATTTCATTCTATACATTTACAGCACAAAGTTTTATTTGAAAATTTTTTCAGAAATTAAAAATGACTAAACATTGCGATATAGATGGGAAAAATTAATTACCAAAACGAAACAATGCGCATTATGCAAACAGTGAATTGAGCAAATTTGCTAAGCATTTGTTTGAGAAAACTGATGCCTAATGAACCTGTGCTCTCGTTTAACAGGTTGTAATGCTATAAACACGATTCCACGCGTGCTTTGAATAACTAATGAATTCTCGCTTGGTTTATTTATCAATTCAACCGAACGTGCCTGAACTTCATTATTTGTTAGTTTTCAATTAACTTATAGGTACTAAGATTTATTAAAATAATCTTTTATTAACAGCTCATAATATAAACACACATTTGTAATATTTTAACAAAAATACTTTTATACTTTAATTAACAAGTATTAGTTATTTTAATATTTTAATCTACAAGTAATTCATTTGAAAATTAGTAATTTTTTATGACAAGTTTTCAACAATTTATTATTACAGTTTAAAAAGTGAATATAAATTGATTGTCAATTGTTTAAAAATTATATGTTATTAAACTGTCATTTTGAAAGGAGATCAGTTTGACCATATTTTTTATAATTCTTTAAACGGATTTTTTACTTGACGACGTTTTTCTTGATGTTTACGAAATGACGAGATATGCAAGGAATATTATGTCTGTTATATATTATCACAATTACAAGCAATGTATCAGGAAATTTTTATCAAATTCTTCAGGGAAAATCACAAAATTTTTCTCACAACAACTTGCAAAGAAGTCAAAGTGTTCGACAGACATCAGACTTGCAAAATGATAAAAGTAGATTGGAAAATTTGTAAAAATATTTTTCATATTTTTCATAATTATTAATTTTTTAATTTAGGTTTTTTTTTCATTAAAAGCATTGAATTTTTATTGTTTTTAATATGTACTTCTTACACTTAAGAAACATTTTGTTTTTAGTTAGTTCATCAAAAATTTTTGAAAAAAATTCAATTCAAGATGAAATAAAGAAATCTCACAAGCCACTAAATTCAATTCATAATTTGAATTTTTTGGAGAAACGATATATAAGAAAAAAACGACACGTAGAATATGAAAAAAAGAAAATTAAGAGTTCGAAAGAAGAGAGAGGAAAGAAAATAAATTTAAAAACAAATTCAAAAAAGAAAAAGAAGCAAAGTGACGCAGAATTTAAAAATAATAAAGTAAAAAATATATTCCATATAATTTTAAAGGAAAAATAAATTCATTTTCTATATATGGTATAAGAAATTAATTTCAAATTATTTCTTAGAAGGAAAGCAGTTTGAAAAACAAGTATAAGAATGGAAATCGTCCCGAACAAATCAATAAACAAACGGAACGGAAACTTAAATCATTCTCACCTTCTAATGCAGTTATTCATTATTTAAAAAATGATCAGTATTCAAACACGTTTGAAAATTGCAGAAACAAAAAAGATTGCAAAAATTCTAGTCATCACCGAAGGCGAAGAAAAAGTCAGCGGTACATTTTTCTCACAAATTCAAAATATTTGTTTTCACTTTTCAAGAAATTTTTTTATATTTTGAATACAATCAAATGTTATTTATAAATAAAAAATTATCATTTAAACTTTTCAGAATAAAAAATCAAAGACGTAGAAGTCGAAATAATTTAAGAAAAAAGAAAAGCATTTATTCTCAGCGAGCCTGTGAAGCTGAATGTAGTGATAGAAGTTTCAATTCAGAGCCATGTCATTGTAGAAATGAGAAGCCAATTGATTTTGAGAACCAATTAAAGATTTTGAATAAAGGTGGCGAGGAAGTGGAAACTAACAAGGAAAAATCAGGAATTTTAAATGGAATTCAAAATCTTCTAAAATCAGATGTCACAACTTTAAATCCTTATCAGTGTTCAGATCCGATAAATAAAAATTCTTTGAGTAATAATAATATCAACAATGGAATCACTAGTGAAAATAATTTTGAAACTACTACGAAAGTTCAAATTTTTCCCGAAACTATTACTGAATCCTTTCCTGAAACTACTCGAAAGAAAAATATTATCAAATTTACTGGTGAAATGGAGACTTTACAAAAAATTGATGTTAAAGTGACTACTCAATGTATTATTCAAACTACTAATAATTTTGAAGCCACAACTGAATCTACAATTAAAGCTACCAATGAAGTTGATACACAAATCAATTGTAAATTATTGCCTGAAGAAATTTTCCCCCAAACAGATGAAATCCTTTCTAAAACTACCAATGATCCAATTGTAGTAACGAGTAATTTACCATCTGGTGAGTCGGACAATAAAATCCTCGATTGTGAACATAATATGGAAAACTTTAATATAAATGAAGATGAAAACTCTTTTCATCGAACTGAAACCATGACATTAGTACCCACAAAAGAAGATATAGTTGATAAGACTCTTTTAGATAATTTTTATAATAATCCTTGTTTCACAACGCCAGTTTCTAACAATTATCACGAATTGTGTAACAATAATAATAACGATAATGAAGATTTTAATAATTTTCCGTCGAATAATAGAAAGTATAATAAAAAGCCAATTGCCACATTTTCTATCATATTTAAAACAAACAAAATGGCTAAACCTAAGAATTTTAAATTTAGACTGAAATATTAGTTTTGATAGTAAAAGTAAGATATGTGCTAATATGCCCTCTAATGTGACATGTAATTTATGTAATTTTTTTTTTTATTATTGTAAAAATAATAAAAAAATACAGAAAATCATTTTTTTCTTTTGTAAAAGAAAAAGAAAATAAAGATATCTCCTTAACATATAGTTAATATTTTGTTAATAATACAATTTTAAACTTTTTAATTTTAAGAATTTTATAATTTTCAAATTATTTTTAGTGTGAGCTAATTGAAATAATTAGTTATTAGTAATGATGATTATTATTATAAATTAAATATATATACAAGTTTTAAAAAATGTTGAAAAAGTAAAATAATATACAAATATATCTGGTATCTGCAATGTTCACTCTAGACAATTTAAAAATGCAAAAAGCAAAAAACAAATGACTTGTCAGTAAATCTGCATGTCAAAATATTATTGGTACAATTGAAGGAAAATTCTATTTTAATTCTATATTTTTAACAATATATAAGTATTCTTTTGAAAAATATTGATGAACAGGAGTTTTTGAATTTGACTTTTAAATTTTAATGATTTTTTTGCCGTCGATTGTGATATCTTGCTTTCCTAATTTGGAAGCGAAAATAAGAGTTTTCGAAAATTTGGTTAATAAAATTAATCGAAAAAGAACGTTTCATGAAAGGATATTTACGTTATTTAATATGATGATTGAAATTAGTTTTTCAAGCAAATGCGATATCACGTAATTTACAGGTATTTGACTATTGTCAACTACAAAGTTTTCATTTCACAAATAAATATGTAATTTAATGTTTTAAAAATTATTTAGTTTCTTTCTTAACAGAATTTTTTATACACTTTTATCAGTTCTTCTTTTTTCTTTACTAATTATTTTATTAATTTTATTATCTATAATAATTATTAACTTTTTTTAGGGTGCTTTATATTATAATGTACTTAACAAGAGGACTGAGCAATGATTTTTTCCTTAATCAAGACCAGTATTCTCCAATTTTATTTGATTTATCGAAAAGAGGAGAAAATTTGCAAACTTTTTTAAACAATGAATATCCTGACAAAAATGTGAAAAATAATTTTCACTCCAAGTGTAATTTTAAAAATACTTCCATTTTACACAATGTTTCGAAATGTAAAATATGCTTGGAACGAAAGGATGATAATTTAATTTTCTTTAAATCAAGAAATATATTATCTAAAATTCATCAGATTAATTCATCGAATTTACAATTAAAAAATGGAAAATTTCATCTGTCCAAGAGGAATAACAAAGATTTGAAATTAAATAAAATTGCAAGATTTATAAAGAAAACGTCAAATTTAAGAAAAAAGTCAAACATTTCAAAACATGAAGACAAAATGAAGAAAAATAATTTTAATCAAACTAGTAATAAGGATCTCAATCATTTAGGAAATAATAGTTTGCCACATTTAAAAAATAATAATTCGAAACGAATAAATAACCATGTGAAAGATAGAAGAAATAATCAGATGAAAAATAATAATCTAGAAAAACTAACAGAAAACTCTCATTATAATAAAAAATCATCCAGGAACAATAAGGCTGACAATATTCTTCAGGGTAACGAAAAGTCATTATCTGATATAATAGAACCTCTAACTAGTCAACTGGGAAAATTGGTGTTGACAATAAACAAATTAAATGAAAATTTAAATAAAAACAATGAACAAGTAGCCAAGAAAAACAATAAAAAATTATCTAGAAGAAAACGTGGTCTATTAAGATTTCTACATTCGTCCAATGTAACGGGTAAATATTTAAAAAGTTTGGAATCTCTTTTTGGACAAAACATATCAAAACTACCTGCTACCTCATCAACTGAAAAATATATTGCCAGTTTCAAATTGTTGACTGAAAAAGGATTTAAAGTAAAGAAGAAAGACAAGAAGTCAATAGAAAAAATAATTAGAGAAAATAGTAATCGAATAAAACATAAAAACCAAAAACAAAATGAAAAGTTTTATTTTCCTGCAAACAAATCAAAACATATAAAATATGGAAGATTAGGAAGAACTCTCCAATCTTTTTCAAATTTTAGAATACCTAATCATGCTAATCGTTATCAAGCAAATTTCAAGTAAGTTTTAAAATTAATAAAAGAAGAAATACATTTTTAAACTTTTATTAAAATTTGTTTTATTTAAATTTTAAAATAAATTTTAATACTTGAAGTATTTGAAGTATTTTCATATTTTAGAAAAATGTTTTTTTTGCAGATTTCAAAACATCTCTGTTCCGAAGAAATTTAATTTAAAAGGTATTTTCTTCTTTTTTATTTATAAGTTATAACCAAATAAAACTTTTTATAATAATATTATAATTAGTTTGTCTTAATCAATATTTTAAAACATAATAACTTCTAATAATATAATATAATACTTACAGCAAAGGGAAAAAGATATAAAAGAAAAGATACTTCAACTGAAGAGTACGATTACGAAAAATATATTGACGAGAGTTTGTTGACAACTGAAATGTATCCAGACGATGATTATGATGAAGAAGAAAATGCTTCCGGAAGCGGAGACAGTGTTTGGCGCGATTATTCTGAAGATGAAGAAGAGAAAGATACATCTTCAATGACGGAGAATGCAACATTGACTAGTGAAAAAACTTCTGAGAGTATAACTTTTGGAAGTACACCTGAGCCTAAATCGACAACCGAAGGTAAGACTCCATCAAAAGCAGACATTACAACTAAAACAATAACATCAACTCAAACTAATAATACAACTGAATCAATTAAAAATAAATCTACAACTGGTGCTGAGGCATCAACTACATTTAAAACTACCACTCAAATTCAAACTTCGACAACAGTTAAAGCTACAAGTGAGCTTAAGTCTTCTACAAAAACTAAAGGTACAACTGAAGCAAAAGACTTTGAGAAAATTAAAACAACAATTGAACCCAAAAATTTTAATGCAACAAAAACTACAACTGAGGAGATAATCATGACTGAAATTTCAACCACAATTAAACCCAAGTCTTCTACAGAAGTAGAAACAACCACAGAAGCACAAAAATCTGATAAAACAACGAAAATTCAGACATCGGTTCCTACAACTATTCTTTCTTCTCTAATGACAGAAAATAAAATGTCTTCCTCCAGTGTTTTGCAAATTGCAACCGTGGCAGTTGAAAAACCAACTATTCAAACTACAGCCTCTGAAGTAGGTACTCAAGAAACAAGTGAGATTGGATCTACTGAACTAACTACTGGAGCAAAGTTTTCTGAAGTAGCAACTTCAACAACTTCTGCAACAACTGAAACTATTTATGAAGATTTATTAAAAACCGAATCTATTTCGGAAACTACGTTTGAAGGGAAAGAAAATACTGTAACAATGATCGTCAGTGCCGTGCCTACTGAATTTACTATTCCCCTTAGTGATAAAACTACTGAAGAAATAAAAGTAACTACAACTGGAATGGCATCTGATATTACACCACTATTTATAACTAATTCTCCAAGTGAACAATATTCGAAAGAAACAACAATTACTGAATCGCAAGCACTGACAACTCAAGGAACAACATCAAGCAGCGAACAAAAATCATCAACCTCCACTGAAGGAACTTTAACAAATTCATCTCCATCAACTAATGCATTATTTAGTACTCAAGAAATTTTAAACACCGAAGGAATATCCACCACTTCAAAAATATTAAGTACTTTAGCTACTGACAAAATTCCAACTACTACAAAGATATCAAATAAAGAAACTTTAAGCACTGTACAAGTTTCGAGTACTGCGATAACAAACAATAAGGAAACTTTAAGAACATCAACTATTAAACTTAATTTAAGCACTGATGAAGATTCAAATACCAAAGCAACTACAAACATTGAAAAATTATCTACGACTAATGAAACTCCAGTAACAAATAATAAAGAATCGCAAAGCACTCTAAAAATAAATACTGCTCAACTTAGTTCCACAACTAACGAAAATTACAATTCCGAAGAAATCGTGGGTTTCAAGAAAATTTCTTCTACAAGTCCAATTACTGAAAAAATATCAAATTCTCAAGAAATGGTAAATACTAAAGAGACATTGACGACTAATTCAATTTCAAGTGCTGAAGAAATAGCCAGTACTATAAAACTATCAAGTACTCAAACTCCCTCAAATACTGAAGAAACTTCTGATAAGAAAGATATTTCAAGTACTCCAGAAACTATATATATTAATGAAACTTCTAGCACTGTAGAAATTTCAAGCACTGAAGAAACTTCGAGTATAAAGGAAATATTCAGTAGTCCAAAACTCTCAAGTATTCAAGATACTTTAAATACTGAAGAAATTTTAAGTTCTCAAAAATTCTCAAGTACTGAAGAAAATTCTAGTAGAGAAGAAATTTCAAGCACTGAAAAAACTTCTAGTATTAAGGAAATATTAAGTAGTCCAAAACTCTCGAGTATTCAAGATACTTTGAATACTGGAAAAATTTCAAGTTCTCAAAGTTTCTCAAGTACTGAAGAAACTTCTAGCGTTGAGGAAATATTAAGTACTCAAAAATTTCCAAGTATTCAAGACACTTTTAATACTGAAGAAATTTTAAGTTCTCCAAAATCCTCAAGTACTGAAAAAATTTCTAGTACTGAAGAAATATTAAGTACTCAAACCCACTCAAGTATTGAAGACAATTTCAATACTGTAGAAATTTTAAGTTCTTCAAAATCCTCAAGTACTGAAAAAACTTCTAGTGTTGAGGAAATATTAAGTACTCAAAAACTCTCAAGTACTCAAGATACTTTGAGTACTGAAGATATTTTAAGTTCTCAAAATCCCTCAAATACTGAAGAAACTTCTGGTACTGAAGAATTCTCAAGCACTAAAGAAACATTCAGCGTGAAAGAAATTTCAAGCACTGAATTAATTCCAAATACTAAAAAAACGTCAAGCACTCGAATAACTTCAAATACTAAAGAAATTTTAAGTACGCCAAAATTTTTAAGTACTGAAGAAACTTGGAGTATTCAAGATACTTTAAATACTGAAGAAATTTTTAGTTTTCAAAATCCCTCAAGTACTGAAGATACTTCTAGCGTTGAGGAAATATTAAGTAGTCAAAAAGTCTCAAGTATTCAAGACACTTTCAATACAGAAGAAATTTTTAGTTCTCAAAAATCCTCAAGTACTGAAGAAACTTCTGGTACTGAAGAAATATCAAGTACTCAGGAATTCTCAAGCACTAAAGAAACATTCAATATCGAAGAAATTTCAAGCACTCAAATATCTTCAAATACTAAAGAAATTTTAAGTACGCCAAAATCCTCAAGTACTGCAGAAACTTCTAGTGTTGAGGAAATATTAAGTACTCAAACCCACTCAAGTATTGAAGACAATTTCAATAGTGTAGAAATTTTAAGTTCTTCAAAATCCTCAAGTACTGAAAAAACTACTAGTACTGAGGAAATATTAAGTACTCAAAAACTGTCAAGTATTCAAGATACTTTCAATTCAGAAGAAATTTTAAGTTCTCCAAAATCCTCAAATACTGAAAAAATTTCTAGTACTGAAGAAATATTAAGTACTAAAGACTTCTCTAGCACTCAAATACTTTCAAGTACCACAGAAATTTCTGTAACTGAAGGAATTTTAAGTACTCAAGTAACTTTAAGTACTGAAGAAACTACTAATAGTAAATTAATTTCAAACACCGAAGCGATGTCAAGTACAGAAGAAACAGTAAATACTAAAGAAAATTCTAATACTGTTGAAGTTCAAAGTACTGAAATTAATACCAATACTGAAGAATCATCAGTTACTGTAGAAAGATTAACTAGTTTTACAGAAGAAACTATAGCACCTCTGGAAAACATTAAATTCACAAAACCCCAAGAATCCTCAATTTCCGAATTTGAAGAGTTACTAAAATCTAGTACTTTTTCAGGAAGTGAATTCAGCAAAACAAGCTCGTTTAAAACACCCGTGAGCCCCGAAATATCGACAACTATATCAACTTCTGAACCGGGAGGTAATAGCCAATTGAAAATTTCTTCATCACTAGAGGAGTCATCATCTACAAGTCAAACAACTGAATTAAGTTCAAATGAAAATCTATCGAAATCTTCTGAACATGAAGAAACCAATCAGTCTTCTTCAATGGAAACTACAGTTTCTGGAGTGTCTTCATTATCTTCAGTTAGTTCCAATTTGATAGAGAGTACATCCTCAAAAGAAACTTCCGAGCCTTCAACAAGATTAGAGTCCACATTTGAAAGTTCTTTCCAAGATATCAGTTCAACTGTTAGAGATACTAAAGGTACCTTTAAAATAAAAAAAAAAATTAGTATCAGTAAAAATAGAAATTTAGTAGAGAAATTTTTTTAGGAATATTAATAGATTATAAATAATTAAAAGAATGTTTTGTTTCAGCAACAACTCAGGGATTAGTAGTCGAAGAAATAACTCAAGGAACGTCTGAAAATGTACAAGAGAAATCAACTGTATCAAAGGGACCAGAAGAAGACGAAGAGGTTTATGATGAAACTACGAAGAACCAGGAAGAAGAGCCTGATGATGATGCTGAAGAACAAGATTCTGGTTCAGCTGATGATATGAATGATTATGAAGAAACATCTTCAACATCAACAACCCAAGAAGAAGAAGAAGAAGCAACTGAAAAAAAAGTAACAGAAGAAACAACAACAGCAAATATAGACAAAGAAGAAAAGACAACAGTAGAGGAAAACTCTGAAGAAGAACAAACGAAGACAACTATAAAAAGCACCACAAATAAATATGAGCCAACAGAGAAAGCAACAAGTGAAGGAGATAATGAAAATGAAGCAAATGATGAAGAATCGATTGAAAATGATAATGAAAATACAGAAGAAAATACTGAAGAAGAACCAACAAAGGAAACGGAGGATAATACCACAAGTGAAGAAACTACTGAAGAAGAAAATGTTAATGAAGAAGTAACTAAAAGTGACACTGAAGAGGAAATACCAGATGACGAAGACACATTAGAGAAACAGCCAGAAGTTACAACCGAGGAAGACGTGGAACGAAAAACAACTGAATATAAAAGCACTGAGGAGGAGTCATCAAATATTAAAACTACTGAAGAGGGCATTAAAAAAGAAACAACAGAAGGTACAATTGAAGAGGATACAAGAAAAGAAGAAACTTCCAAAGATAGTTGTGATGGAACAACAGAAGAAGATATAACTGTATCTTCTCGAAAATGTTTTCCAAAATCAGAGAGAAAAAAAGTTTCCACCGTGAAAACTACAACGATAGAAGAGAAATTAACTTCTATTGAATCTGCATGTTTTCCAGAATCAATTTTTTCTTTAGATATTACTACTTCAAAATCTCCAGTCGAAAAATTAACTATTAAGACAAGTTCTTCTAAACCTGTTAAAGAAGTGACAAGTCTTCCATCAAAATCTACTTCCATTCCACAAGTAGAGTTACCATCTATTACCAAAACACCTGAGATTATAGTTATCATTGAGGAATCTTCAGACCAAAAATCGCAAACTTCAACAATGGACCAGGAAACTTCAATTTTGACCGAATTCACACCCGAATTTAGGTAAGAGAGAATTACAATTTTTTACTTTTCAATTTTCAAATTTAATTTTTCCAACTCTTTCCAGAATGTCGACGTTTGAAGAAAACCCTGCAGAATTCACTGACGTTCCTCAAATTGAGCAGACTCGTGACGAAAACTTTGAAACTCAATTAAAGAAAAGTGAAGTGGAATTAGATGATAAAAATAGAGAATTAAAGAATATGGAAAATAAGATAAGAGTTAATAAAAAGAAACTGCAAGTTGAGGGAAAAAGAAGATTAGAAGAGATTAGAAGAAAGCAAAAAGAATTAGAGGAGAAACAAACTGAATTACACAAAAGAATACAAGAAGTAGAGAATGAAGTGAAAAAGAAAACAGAAAAAGAAGAAATAGATCAGAAGGCTATAAGCGAGACAAATTTCTCCTCCGATTCAGTAGAAAATGAAAAAGATAATGATGTTGATGAAATAACTACTAATAAAAGTAGTAAATGTTCTAAAAATAGTTCACCTTCAACTCTAAAAGTCTGCTTGAATTTTTCCAATAATTCAAGAACAGAAGAAATTAATCCTGATCAAGAAATAATTTTTTTTCCGATTGTTCAAAAGAATCATTCATCTAAGCGAAGTGCAAAAAGATTGGCAAGAAAATTAATGACTTTAAATGACAATTCATCAGTGAAGGTCAATTTCAATTTATTGAATCCTGAACAAAAACTGGGAATGCAAAGAACAATTTTAAAAAAGAAAAATAATAACCTTGTAGATTCGAGTTTTAACAGAGAAAAAAATGATGATGTATCAGAAAGAGTAAAGAGGGGATTTTCATTTAAGAAATTTTGGAGTTGTTTGAAGCAAGCAGATACCACAACAACAACAAATGCCAATGAATTAGTAAATTTTGATGAAAAATTTGGTGGTGAGATTACTTGGAAGAAGGAGACTACCGTCACCGATAATCTTCCTTTTCCAGAATATTCTCCTAGAAGAAATAATTCTAACATGAAATTCGTTATTGATTCTACAAGGAAGAGTGAAATTGACCCTCATAAAAATAATCATATTCCTGACGAATTTACTTTGAGAAGTAACTTAAGTGTTAATGAAGATGAAGAAGAAAATTGTAGTGAATCTTTTGAAAATTGTGAAGAATCTGTAGAGGAATGCGCAAACGGGAATAATAATGATTATATTGATGGAAATAGAAGAGAAGAAAATACAAAGACAAACAAAAAAGAAGAAAATTCAGAAAGTACAAAACGAACTATGAAACAAGAACCTAAAGAAGGTATAGAGGATCGAACAAAAAAACCAAATATAGAGCAGAATGTGGAAATAAATGAAGATAAAGGAAATAAAGAAAACAATCAATGTAAAGAAGAAAAGAAATTGAAAAATAAAGAAGATGATAATGGTGATGAAGAAAAAGGCGAAAATATAGAGAACGAGAAAGACAAAAATAAAAATAAGTTTAATGAAGAAATAGAGAAGGATAATGAACTGAAGCAAAAGAAACCAACTAAATTAAAAAATCATCCAAAATTGAAAACAAAACAGAAAACTTCTTCTCAAGTGACATGTGGACTTCCCATGATAATTTTAAAAGGAAATAATAAAATTTTAATGAAATTAAAAAATAATTTAAAATTCCCTGAAGAAGATAGTAAAACTAATGTTACATTACCAATTGAAAAAAGTACTTTACCGTCGACTAGGAAACAAAAAAATTATAAGAATGGTGATGATAATTGTGACGAAGATATAATATCTAACATAAAAGAAAATGATTTAACAACTTTGAGTAATGAAGACAAATTTTCAACAACTCCAAAAACAAAAAAGATTAAAAAGAAAACATACAAACCGAGAAAATCAAAATCTTTAAAGAAAAATCATAGTGAAAATAAACTTCATATGAAAGACACAAAGAGACAACGAGAAAAAAAAGACAAGAGTCTTCAAAATGAAGAAGAAAAACTTATTAAAAAAGTGAATCATCTTCTTCTCGAGGTAGACGATCTTAAGAAAAATATTCAAAATAATGAAAAAAAATTTTCGAAGAAAAGAAGAAAGAAGAACAATAATTCAAAAACAAGAAAATTAAGCATTAACAAACAAAGCTCTCGAAAAGGTACTTTATTTTATTTCTTTTCTTAATTCTACTTTTATTATTTTTATTAGAATATTAATAAAAAAAAATTGATTAGATAAAAAAAATCACGTGAAGGAAGTAAAAGAAGAGAAAAATATATCTTCTTCCGATATAATTGATAATAAAAAAAGTCAATTATTGGACAAAGTTTTGAGAATGATTAAAGAGGAGAATGAAGAAAAGAAAAATATTTCGAAAACATCAAAGAAAAACTTGAGGAAAAGTGATTTGACGAATAATAAACGTTTAAGTCGAAGTATTGTTTATCAAGTAAAACATACAATCGGAAATTTAATTCAAAATACAGAAAATCGAAAGGTATTTTAATATTAATTTATATCTAGAATTAAACTTGAGTTTTTTTTAAGAAAAATTAATTTGAAAAGTTTCAAACAAAAGGAAATTCGTTTTTTTATTTTTTTTCTTAAAACCTAATATTTCTTTCACATTCTTTTCAGAGCAATAAAAAAATTGACAATCAAGCAGATAAAATAGATTTTAAAAATAAATCTACTTTTGTAAATTTAAACAATGTCATGTCAAAGATAAAAAATTCATTGAAGAAACGAAATTTAGAAAATGTGGAAAAAATTATTCTTTATAAAGATAAAGGAAAATACGATGAAACTGTGAATTTTGAATCAAATCAAAATCTTAATTTTGATTCTAATTCATATTCCGAGATTTCACTTAGTAACGCTGCTCTTGAGAAAATCGTTTCCCTAGTCGCAGATAAGGCGATGAAGTCAATTAATAATTCTCACTCAGCTTCCACTGATTCGACTATTTTCGTAAAAGTTATTCAACCAGTGTCGCAGCCAGAACAAGTGGAAGAATTTAAATCTGAATTTCGATTTGATTTGTCAAAAATAATTAAAAATGCTAAAGTCCATTTTCTCGAGACACGGCAAAATCTCCCTTTCAATTTACCTTCAGTTGAAAAATACCAAAATTCGAAAAGTAAAAAATTTTATTTGCCTAGTGAGAAATTTGATCAAACCTTGCGATCAATTCAATATAGAAATTATAGGAAAATGAATCTCCCGGAAAAACCGTTCTCAAAAAGAAGATTTTGGCATGACAAAGTTAAGAAGAAAGAGAATAATCCTCTTCTGGTTCAGATACGAGAAGAAATTTTCAAGGAATTAAAGATGAAATTTGGAGAAAACAATAAACAATTTTATTTTGATTCCAATCGAGAAAGAAGGAAGAGAAATTTGAGGAAGAAGAAAAGAATCATCCCAGGTAATAATTTTTGTGTTGCAATAAATAAAAAGAGAAGAAAAATTAAATTTTAAAACGTAAAGAAGATATAATGTTCAACTAATTATTTTTTGTTAAATTAATAAAATACTTTCTTTTAGAATTCGCTGAAAATATAAAAAAAATAGTTGATTCTGAAGATTCGGGAATTGAAGAGGATTTTCTTATTTCTCGAAGAAAAGCGGATTCCCCTAAAACACAAGCAAAGAAAAATTTCCCTATGAATAAAGAGTTAAAAACAATTAATGATAGTAGAAGAAATTATTTATTGGAAAATAATAATCGAAATTTTCAAACACTTGAAAATAATATCACAAATTTAGAAGTTCAAACCATGTCTGAGAAAATTTTGAAATTTATTCATGAAATTCAAGCGAATCCTGAAAAAATTGACAAAATTCGAAACACCTATGGTATAGAACTTGAAAGAATTATCAATAAATTTGGAGAAAGTGAATTGGGATTAAAAAATGAAAATGACAAAAGCAATTTGAATAAAATAATTCATGAAATTGTCAACGTTGACAAAAAAGACTTGGATGATTCTAAATTAACTAGCAAAAATAATGGTAAGCATACTTTGTTAAATTCTTTCTTTTAAACAAAATTTCAAAATTAATAAGGATTAAATATTAAATTTTTCAGTTTCCAAAAAAAATTTAAAAGAAGAAATAGCTTCAAATTCGAAACAGATTGAAAGTTTTGAAAGGGGAAAAATTCTTGAAATGAAAAAAGAGAAGAAAAAGAAAACAAAGAAAGAAAATGACAGAACGAATACGAAATTTGAAAGAATTATGAAATACAAAAGCAGAAAAGTACACTCCATTAATGATAGTGACAAAATATTCCAATTTCCGAATAAACTTACAAATGAACAAAAATTTGAAAAACGCAAAAAAGAAATAAATACAAAAATGAATGCAAGTTTTCAGAAAGTCGCACCTGGAAGACATTTGTGTAATTACCGAAAAATGGATAAAAAATCTAAAATGAATCAGAATAAAAGGGAAAATAGTTCGAAAAATGTGAAAAATATTGAAGAATCGAAACTTTTTAGCAAAAGAGTTAAAAAATCGGTAGTAGGTACAAAACGGCAGAAAATAAATGTAATTAATGACCATAATATTTATCGAAATTTAAGTGAAGAAAAATATCAGTCACAAACAATTGTACCATTTGGTAATGAGAAAATTCGAATAAAATACATTTTTCGCGATAATTCGGTAGCGTTAAGTAAAAATCGGGATATTAGAGACAATAGAAATAATGAGAAAGGAATTGGCGAGAACTGCGAAAATTGTATTTGCGACTTAAGTCAAGCAATTGTGGATATGTCAAATATATTGAGAAACAGAAGCGATATCCTTGATAAGGTGGAAAATTATAGATGCAATTTATTCGTCGACATTGGAAGCGAAATTTTTCTAACGGACACTGAAGAGGACGTACAAGGTCAAGTCCGACGAAATCTAGATGAAACACGAGGATTAAAATATGTCGAGTCGGAAAATGTGGAGAATACATTGAAACAGGGAATCGTTTCGAATAATGGTATTTATTTATTTATTATTTTCTATAATTCCTAATTATTTCTTATTTTAATCGGAGATTTCTGGAAAAAATCTTTTTGGTATTTCTGTTTCTTTATTTTTCATTGCGTTACCTCTGGACCAATGGAATGTTTTCTCTCCTCCGGAGTCTTTATTAAATTTTAATTACTTTTGTACGTAATTAATATATTTTAATTGTTCAAAATAAATTTTTTACATTCCTCTGCGTATTGTTTCAGATTATGAAGTATTTTCATTACCCGGATACAATATGAATCTTCCATGTAACCATGAAGGTGAAGATTTTCTATGGATGATGAGCATCAGCAAACCAAATTATACTTGGACTCGAGAAGACAATTTTCCCATTTCCGGTAATATCTTGATTATATTTTTTAATCTTGGCAAAGACTCTAAAATCCCCAAACCTCCTTATTTTCAATAATGTAAATTAATTCGATTTTTTACAACTTTAAAGGTATTGTGCGGAAAAATGGAAATCTTGAATTATTCGATGTCGACATCAAAGATTCTGGGAATTATTTGTGTTTTATTACTTACATCGACCCTGAAAATGAAGAGACAATAAGAAATACTTACAAACACAATCTCCAAGGTAAAATTTTATTAACTTGTTATAAAAAATTGATAATTATTGCTTTTTTTATTTGATATTTTTTAATTGAATGAACAAAATTCAACTCAAAGTGCGATTCTTTTTAAAGTCGTAACATTGCCAAGATATGCTTTACGGGGTGGAAACCAATACAGATTGGACGTGTGTGACGATGCCGAGATTGAAGAAATTTCAACGTACTTTCCAAAAAAACTGAAGGAGATTCTCTGCAAGGATGATATTTGTGAGACTTTTATTCTCCCACCACACTGCCATCGTCAGCGAGTGAGTCTATAAAAAACTGTATCTCTCACTTTTCCTTTGTATTTTTACTTTACGAATATTTTATGAAGCTTTCTTTCCTTATAGATCTCCATAAACGTCTTGGTCGCCCCTTCGAATATTGCAAAGTTAGTGCCAGTTGGTCTCAATCTCTGTGGGATTCGATGCCGCAAAGCAGTTCAAGATAAAATTGCACTGTTACTGAGTAGAAATGTCCGAGCTGTCCTTCAACGACCAAGTTAGTTGGATTTTCTTATTATTTATTATTTTTCCCTTACAAGTTCGATTATGTAAATTCGTCATTCAATTTAAGTTTTGAATCAGTCTTTCTCCCAATTTATACCTTTGCAGACAATTGAAACTAATTTTTTAAAGTGCATGCACCTTACGTAGAAAATAGAATAGACAATATAGTTAATAATGACTAATAGATTTAATTGAATTTATTTCATTTTTTTAAAGGCTTCCATCATAACAGTTTCTATATAAAAATGTTTAAACCACAGTCGTTTTCAGGCTGCCACACCACAGAGAAAAATTGGTGCCAGTCGATTTATCAGTTAATAAGCATAGATGTAAAAGATGTAGAAGCAAGAAGAATAGATCTTTCAAAAATATTGGCGACGTGGGTCTCCTCATTGGTTGTCCTGCTGGCTTCAATTTTCAAAATACTCACTGTCGTAAGCCAAAAAATACAAACAAATAGTTATAAGTTTAAAATCTTTTATTCAGTGCTCGAACCGCAGTGAAAGTACATATTTGAAAATACTTTCTAAAGATAATTGAAATTTCCACGAGAATTTAAAAAAAATTTTGAATATAATTGAATTTCTGCGAAGAATTTTATTATTCATGAAAATAATTGAATTTCTGCATTCATTTGTAATTTCTCTAAAATTCTCCAAATACATTGTACAATTTACGAACTTTTCGTTCTTTTCTCAATCAAATTACGGTCTTTACGGACCTTTTTTAAAAAAACTTACTTTTACGAAATTTACGGACCTAGTTCGAGCCCTGTTTATTACTATTTTAAAAATTTCCTAGTTTTAAATTTAAACTTAATTTAACAGAAAATTAATAAAAATTTGCGACATTACTTTACTGAAAAAGCAAAATAGTGGAGTAAGAGTAATGTAAAAAACTCGATTTTCTTCGTTCTAGTTCCGTGCCTCGCTGGTTTTTATAGCGAGGATGGATCATCGCATTGCAAAAAATGTCCTCTGGGAACTCATCAACCGAATACCGGAGCCAGGGCCTGTCAGACTTGCACTAATCCCTTCGTAGAAGGGTGTCATGAAATGGTACACCGAAGATAATTTATTTTTCAAATTTATTGACTTTTTGAAACTTGAAATTATTGTTAATTAACATGAAAAATGTCCATTCGTTTATTGCAGGTTTTGAATTTGTCAATAATCATAATTATCCTGGTGCTCCTTTTTATAATTGTACTCATTTGCTCCATTGTTTTGTGCTCCTGCTCGAGGCGCTCAAAAAAGCGAAAAACAGTAGAGTGCGCTCGCATTTCGGAAGTTGACGCCAAGGTATTTTTTTGATTAGTTATTAATTAATTAAAATAGTAATAATCCTGCTAATTAACTTTCTTTTCTCTCTGAAAGGACTATTCGGATAGAAAACCATTGTTAAAATTGAAAAAGAAACGGATTCCAAATAGTAATCGTGAAATAAATTTAAATCGTCTCGAGGTGAGTTTCCGTGAATAGTTTTCAATAATTACATAAAGAGAGTTATAATAATAATGGAACTTTTTTAATCAGTTCAAGAAAAAGAATGTTAAGGACAGATTTGATCGAAAATCAGATAAAAATGGATATGTGCTTGTGTCTCGTGTCGAGTCTTACAATTCTCATCAATGTGACTATGAAAATCGTAAGTTTTTTTTTATTAAATCGAAATGTTTCGATTATTTTTCCAAAAATAAAAAATAATTACATGAATCTTGATTCATTTAACGATTTAACTCTCAATTGAATTTAAATCCTACTTTAAAAAATTGAATAAATTTTACAAAATGTAAATTAACCTTTTAATTTCAAGTTGTAAATTAATATTATCAGAACTTTTTAACAATTAGCTTTAATTCTATTTTTCTAAGTAAGTAATCGATGTGAATGTCATTAAAAGCAAAGTTTAAATTAATATTCAGATTCGCCAAAGAAGCCGTCTCGTTTTAAACCTCCTGTTCCTGAACCAGATTTTGATAGATGATAATCACAAATAATAATAGAGAGATTACGAATGCATTAAAGTTTCAGAAGACAATTAAAGCAAAATCAGATTACAAGACCCGGTAATTTGTAAACTAGCTTTAGTTTTACTATTTTGATATAAGACCAATACAATAGCAATGTACAATAGTTAATTTTAAGGATAATTGTGTAAACATTATTATTGTATAAATGAACACGATATTCTTCTCAGGTATAAACATCCTTAATAAAAATATTCTTTTAATTAAATATTACCAATTTTATTTATTTCTGATAAACGAAGGAATTCTTCTTCTTTAAATACAAAATTACAATTTATTTAATTATTTAAAAAATAAGTAGTTTTGTTTTCATTTTGTAATTTAAAGTGTTAGATGTAAAGTTCACTTGTTTTTTTGCTTTCCTCCTCGGGAATGAATTTATAAACCTCTGGATTCTTGGCTTTTTGGGGATTTTCTACGTTATTGTAGTTGAATTTTTTCAGTTGGAAATTGAGACCGAAAAATGGAAGATAAAATGCACTGCAGAAGAAAAGAATGAATTTAACCGTCATCTGATTCTTTTTAAAGATGTTGAACGGTAAATTCTGAAATTTAAAATGATTTCTAATTGTGTAGAAAAGAAAGTAGAACATTTTAAATTCAATATAAATCTTGACAAATAAAATAAATTTTTAAATGAATTAATCTTTCATTATTATAAGTTAATTAATTATTGTTAAACAGATGTTAAAGAAAAAGTAAATTAATTAATATGGATTATCATCAAAAGAAAAAAAATCTTACAGTTCCAACGTTTCGACAACCGCGAGGAAAGTCACTAGGTTTCGTTGCCATCGTTCTAACTTGATGAGTAATGTGACGAAACATTTTCAATTTTAATTGACAATTCTCCTTTTACACTTTATTTCGGTTTTTTTCTCCCTCTTTCTATAGGTTATTTTTTAGTATTCCACAAGGAATAGAAGAAGCAACTTCAAGTCAAACTTATTTTCAGATTACGTTAATGTTTTGTTTCCATTATTCATTTCAAAAATTCTTAATTGAAAATATACTCAAAAAATTTCTATATGAAAAGAATAACAATGAATTAAAATTAAGGTTCAGCTTATGTAAAAAAATCAAGTCCAAATTCTATTAATATTTTACATCTGTTTTCAATAGGTAATTTATTAATTAATTTATTTTACAAAGTAAAGTAACATAAACAAAATGACCATACGAGATCATAATAGATTGTAAACTAGTTTTGCAGTAGGATGTAAATCTGAAAATAAATTAAAATCGTTTAATTTATTTCAAACTATAATAAATGCATAGTTTACTAACGAATTTTAATATTACTAGTGTGCCATCTAGGCGTGTTTTAGAAAATAAAACCTAAAGTTACTTCTGAATAATTATTATTTCAATTTCTAATTATTAAAACTGTTTTATCTTGTATTAAAATTAATAAATTTCGATAAAACTAATTCTCATTTTCATAAATGTAAAAATATTTCTTCTCTACTTACTTATGCCTTAAGCATTTGATGTCTAAGTGCAATGAATGGAACAGCAAATCCACTTCCGAAAAATATCATGAACTTAAGTGTTAAAAGAGATTTATTTTCGATATTGAACGGGATATTCTGAAATTTAAAAAAAGCGTGTTAAAAGGGAAAAAAATTGAATTTTGAATTAACTTTAAAATATCTGATCCTATTATACTGTCTTAACATAACCTCACTTTTGAAAAATTATATTTAATATATTTCCCAAATATAAATGATTTATCTTCTGGTGTATTAAGAATTAATAACAGAAGAAAATCATGGAAATGTACGTTGAGGTAAAGAATGTAAAATAATGTATTAAATTTCGTTCTACAATGATAAATAACAAAAGATAATCGCTATTTGAATATGCGATTACGTAAAGAGAAAGATTTTATATTTACTTTTCCAGGAACTCCATCGTTTGGACTAGACTTTCGAACTGCACTAGTGGCGAATCTTCTTACACTTTGTCGGCTAATTTGACCCAACATTTTGAGAAATACTTTTATTTCACGAAAAAGATTCTAAATAAATTTCAACGTTACTGCTAGCAAAGTGGTACAGTGTTGTTCTGCTTCTGCCTGTACGCCACAGAAGAAGTGGAATAAAATGAATAAAATCAATGGATCTGTCGGTAAGAAGAAAATTTATATTTTATTTTTTATAATTTAAGTAATGTAATATTTCCATTAATAGTAATTGTTAAACATAGATTACGTTAGTAATATTACAAGTTTTTACAATTAAAAAATGTTTAATTATTTTAGAATATACTTATCGACCAGTAGGTACTGCGGCGTTTTCTAGTACTAAAGGTAGATGGCGAGTCATTTCTTGTTTGAGATTGACAGTTAATACTCTACTACACAGCGAGAAGACATTGTCAACTTTTGCAGGAAGGTAAGCGTTAATAAATATTTGTTAAATAAATTTTGCTTTAATATTTTTAATGCTATATAAGTCTGGTCAAGAAAACACTTGACTTTGAAAACTAGAAAAGACAAAACTGACTTTAAAAAAGGAAATAAAAGTAAAACATTTATTTTGAAAATCTGAAAAAATTAATTTTACTAATAAATAGTAATTCAGACCAATTAACATTTAAGGTTTCTTTATAAAGAGTATAAACTAATATTTCGCATCGTTTCGATTGTTTTCATTTTTTTCTAATACGCATTTTATTTTTATGTAATATTCAATATTTTAATCAGAAGAAAAGAAGTACGCACTGTTCCGTGATTCTTTTTTTCGCATTTCAAGGTCCATTATGTGTATACATTATGTGTCCTGATTCTACATTTATATATTCTATTATGTTGGGAAATGTGCAACGATTTCTGAGTGGCAATATAGGCACCAATTTTACATGACAATAAAAATGACACATTCATTTTTACAAAGTAAATTCATTCTAATAAGATTCAGACTGTGATAAATTACAAAAAAAAGATTCACATTTATTATATAATAATCACTGGGGAATTTAAAAAAAATTGTGTATACATACAGTGTGAAAGTGAGTTTAATATAAAGAATGGTCCATTTCAGGGCGTGTATCTTAATTACAATCATTTTCATGAATACTGCGCTTCCTCGTATTAAGTCATCAAATTTATTTTGCTTGCTCATCGCGGAAACAGTCATTCTTTTCATTATATTATTCTTTTGTGATACTCAGGGAAGATTAAAAAACATACGAATTTTTAATATATATCTTTTCATCTTGTTGCTATTGTTTGTGAACATTCTTATCATTCTTTATAATTTATAATTAAAAATTATATGTTTGTTAATTAGATTTTAAATAATATTGAGAAATTTTGTTATAATCGAAAATAAGTAATTAAAACGGATCGATCCTTTTCCTATTAACACATATGATACAGAAATGTTTAAAATTTTTATAAACACCTCAAAAATGACAAAGTTACGAGTGTGCTGATCCTATATTATAACTAGAGATTAACCTCAAAGTTTATAATAGTATTTTAAAATTAGATATTTCTTTTTATATTTGTAGGTACTTGCTTTGCATTCATATATATCTTTTGACGGCATTTTTGTGAATTCAGCTTTATGATGAATATCACCTTTAGGTGATGTAATCGCATTTTTCTCCAGATACTTGGAGGATTATGGGACACTTTTTTATTAATATTCATTTATTATTGCTTTCGCACTTCTTTCCTTGTTTCTATGCTCCAATTGTTGACCTTATTTGACAACGAAACCATAAATGTATACAAATTTTCAACCATTAATTTAAAATTTTTGATGTCACGGATAGACATATTTAAAAAACTTTTATAAAAATATAACTTAGACAAAATTACATTTATTCATTTGGAAAAAATTTAACGATATTTTGTTTAAAAACTCAATTTTCGTTTAAATTATAAGAATTTTATCTGTAACCAAGAAAACATTTTCATCCAACCCACTCCAAATGTCGAAAGAGTAATATAATATTCTTTATAATTATTTGAAAATGTTTTTCTTCTACGTGATATTCAACTATTTTTGCTTTGTTAATGAAGAGTGATTCTTTTCTTGCAAATGTAAAATTTGACTTGATTATATACCCAGAGAAGGTCGTCTAATAACAGCTTGCAAGTTTTTTTCTCAGATCGAATTGCAAGATACTTACTCACAAATGTAATTGAAAAGCTTTTCCGACGAGGCTTCAAATTTGCTCTGTTACTAATCGAATCACCCTCTAAAAAAAGAAGAAAAGAAGGAAAGTATAAAAAGACGAAAGTCGTGTGAAAGATGCTGGATATCCGCTGGACCTTTCATTTGTCTCCGTATATCCAGGTTTCATCGCGATGAGAGACAGAGATTTAGTAGACGGTAGCAATCCAGTGAACCTTAAAGGAATAATTGAACAAAAAACGAGGATAAAAAATAAAAATTCGATAATTTAGTGTCAGAATAGAGTAATTTAAACGATAAATTAATTAATAAATTATCCCTTTGAAATAAAAAAAAAAAAAAATTCACACTATTTCTAGTAAAAGTTTTTTTTTGTTGCACAATTCTTCAAATGGAGAGACCTTAAATGAGCAAAAAAAAGAAAGAAAAGGAATAGGATCACAAACAAGTAAGTTAAGGGTGGCAAAAGAGTGAGGGGTTGAAGAAAGTATAAAAAGGGGAAGGGGTGGAAAAGAGGGGTAATTTGCACCCGCGACGTGGAAGCAAATTCTAAGGAGCTTTTAAAATTAAAAATTCGTCGCGACGCCAGAGACGCCGGAAATGCAGCTTCCACATCGCGTTCTCATTTCGTTTCGTTCCTTTTACTGGTGCTTTTCTCTATACCATTCTCAACCCCACTTTTTTACTCTCTCACTCATTCTCTTTTTCTCTTTTTCTCTTTTTCTCTTTTACTGTTTTTCCTCTCATTTTACTCATTTCTCTTTCTCTCTCTCTCTCTCTCTCTTTTCTTTACTTTCTCACTCTATCAATTTCCCTTTTTCACCTTTCACAATTCTCGCTCTCTCTCTCTCTCTCTTCTCTTGTTCAATGTTTCTGGTTATTTTATCCCCGAACCTCCCCCTTTTTTAGAGCACCCCCCTTCAACCTATTTAACCAGCAACCAGCAAAATATTCATACGCAAAACTTGTCCCATATTTATTCATAAGCTGAGCTTTTGATGACAGTACACACCGCGAGTATATCGAGCCTACGTCCGCAATTTATTTCTCGTGCGGACGATGCTTAAAATTCACGCGACTACTTCCCTTTTTATCTACTTCATGCATCTTTGCTCCGACAGCAATTTTCATTTTTCTTCTATCCTTTTCAAATTTTGACGACATTGCGCGCCAATCGAATGTACACAGTTCGATCTCTTCCTGTTCTTTTCTTATCGACATTCCTGTTTCCTGCACAGTCGTAAGCAAACAAAGCTTATTTTTTCAACCACCTTTCTTTTAGATCCTTCAATAATTTTAAATAAAAGATAAAATATCGAAATTCCATTTAGCAGTTATAGCTTCGTTTTTATTTTCCTTATAGAAATGTAAAATAAATCAAATCAAGGCCGTGTATTGGAAATTAAAATGACAAAAAGTACAAAAGCCTTTTGTAATGTCTTATTCTTGAAAATGAATCCGTGACACACTTATTTCGCGTCCGAATAATGTGGCAAGACTTGAAGAAGTGTCTTTTTTCTTTTGCTTTCTGACTGAGTTGAAAGAGAAGGAAAAAAGAATTTTCTCGTATGTAAAAATGCTTAAAAAAGTCAACGCAGACATTATCAGATCCAGAGAAGGCCATTAAAATGGAAACAGAGTACAAAGACCTACAGAAAAAAGCAGAGAACTCCAACTTATTTTTATTTATAACCAAATCGAGAATTCGTTTGCATTCTGTCTTTTTACGCTTCTCTCTAAACCTGCTCTTTTTAAGATTAATAATATAATATTCCAAGATTATTGAACTTTATAATATAGAGAAATCTTTCATTAAGTGCGATTTTTCAATTTGACTTTAACTCCCACTTTCATTTTCAAATTTAAAGTTAAAACAAAAAATCAATAAAAGTCAAATTCGAATCGAAAGTCAAAGTCAAATTTTCAAAAATGCAATTTTATAATTTGACTTTGACTTTCGATTCGAGTTTGACATTAACTTTGATTTTAACTTTGACTTTAACTTTGACTTTAACTTTGTTTCTCAAATGCCTTCAAATTTTAACTCTAATCTTCACTTTAACTTTGTCCATGGCTTTCACTTTGACTTTCAAAGTCAAATTAATTGTTAAAGTTAGAGTGAAAATGAAAGTCAAAGTGAATGTCAAATCAAAATTGAAGTTAAAAATCTAATCTCAGAGTCAAAATCAAATCGAAGGTCAAAGTCAAATTACAAAATCGCACAAAATCTATTATTTATAGAGATGTTTTTATTTAGAAGATCCTACATTGAACATACCGGAATTCTCTATAACTTTGAACTGTATTTTTACACTATTTAATTAACGCACTTCTCTTGAGACACTCCGCATTTTGTCATTAGTAGCGGCGAATGTCAGAATATCTAATTAGTAACTGGTACTATCCGTTTAGACATTTCAAAACATTGACTCTACTTTTAAGTCTTCCAGTAAAGTAAAAATTGATTAAAACTTTATTCAAATGGTCGTTACTAATTAAAAAGATTCTTGGTATTGTATCAACAAACGAAAAGTTAATGCATTCTGTTATTTAAAAGTTACTAGTTAATTTCACAATTAAAACAACTATGCCTTTACAAAATTAGATAATAATTAACTGTATTTCCAGAAATATTGATATTACAAAGAAATTAAACGAAAATGAAAACAAATTGAAATTCCAGGAGAAGTATGAGTAAATAGAATGTTTCTGAGCCTTGTGTTATTTATATTCGAGTCTCCATAGAAATAGTAAACCAAATGGTGTAGGTAACAGAAATATATACTTTACGTAATGACAAAACTACTACGTAATTCCTGTAAATATAGTTGACCACAGATTGTCTATCGTAAGAAAAAGAGGAGAATCACTTCCACTGCACATATACTGATAATGATGACAGAAAGTCGTTACCATTTTCCCATTTTCCGATTTACACCGATCGCATCGTCACAAGTTAAATGAACTTCCCACAGTTCCATTTCCTAGTCATGACACTGCTCCATATTTACCTAAACTTTTATTATTACCACATTATTCCTGCATAATTCCATTTCAAGCTCATCGAACATTATTGCAAGCCTGAAAGTGACACTCGTTTCTTGTGAAATAAGTTTTTTCCCCAACATGATAATAGGTTGAAATGAAGTACAATACATAATTTCAAATTCATTTATTTAGTCTTTTCGAAGTTAAGGTTTTCTCAATTATCAATTAATTACTATCTAGTATCTACGATAATTCACAAAATTATTTGTCTTATTGATATATAGTTGATTTCAACGCACTCACACACCTGAAACTTTGCTCACCTTTTTCATCTCAATTTACCGAGAGCTCTGAGGCTAGGTAAAAAGCAAATTTCAGGCGTAAGAGGATAGTTGTGAAAGATGATGATTTCCTGTCTGCGATCCTCTTTCTTCTTCCATTATCGTTGTGAGAAATTTTTCAAAAATGTACATTATACATTATTTAAAAAATTAGAGATTACGGTTTTCTAAATGCATTTGCATTTAGACAATACTGGTCGAGCTTTGTTGCGGGCTTTTCAAAAAAATCTTTTTTCTCATTTATTTTCGATAATTAAAAATGGATTGAAATTACCAATAAAGTACTAACATATGAATAAAAATCTGCAGATTATAAGAGAAAATGAAAATCAAAAGGGAATATTATTGAGAAAATGTGGCGAAAATGCCTTTTTATGTTGAATATCAATTGAACTAATGAAAATTTTTCCTCCGCCTCCAAAGAACCGATTACTCACGCGATTTCACTGACTTTCAAGAATTTGCTGATAAAGCCACTGAGATACTTACTCGATTTGAAACTTTTTCTCAGCATTTTTTTTAATTCCCTCCTCCTCCTCCTTCTGTTCTTTTTTTCTTTTTTTCTTCTTTTACTTCTTTCATCGCAAGACGAAAGTAAAAGAAGGTTCTGAAAGTTAAGGAGGAAAAGGGGACTTTAAGGAAAAGTCAATAGAGTCGCACGAGCTTTCGGTTCCGGAGAATGGCCAATTGTCTTTTCTTCGACAAGAATCAGCGCCCATTAGGAGGATTGTGTGAAACAAAAAGGCGAGCCCAGGGAATCCGTTGGACGATTGGTATAAATGCGGGAATATCGACTGAAATGAAATTTACCGGAAACGAAGCTCGACCATTAGGACTGATCTTCAATAAAACCAAAAGAGAATGCTTTTTTTTGCATTTTTTCTTTTTTCTTTCCCTAATATTAACATTAACTATTTTTAGAATTTTAATCTATTTGGTAAATTCTTTTGCTTTCTTGAAGAGGAGATTTTTTGTGATGAGATGAAAAATTGCAAACACACCTGAAACTTTGCTCACCCACTTTAATTGTACGGGCAGAGCAACGAGTCAGGCCCGCCTGCAAAATTTTAAAGTCGATGAAAGTCCATTCTAAGCGGTGACTTCTGCTTCTTATGAACCTATAGGAAAAAAATCAACATTCAGTAAAACGTAAAGAATCAAAAAAATTTATAGTCTTTTTAAAGAGTGTTAATTCTAATGACTATTAGTTTGTAATTTTAATATTTTGCTTTATCAGCAGTGAAATTTTATCTAAACTTAATTTGTCTGTTTATTATTATAAAGAAATGAATATTTCAATAAGATGCGATTTTTCAAAACCGAATAATAATTTCGAATAGTTGTATATAATTACAGAAACTTTAAGTTTAGTGCATTTCAAATAACCATTTTTAACTCAACTCTGCTAAAAAAAAGTTTTTTAAATTTAATTTAATTAAACAAATTTTCATTTAATGCTTTTATCTTAAAATATTAGTTATAATTAATGATTTTTAAAAAATGTTATAAATAATAATGATATCATTTCTCGAAAGTAGCCAGTATTAGCTATCTTATCGCGCATGAAAGAAACCAGAAACATTTCAGAAAAGGAGATGAACTCTTTAAAAGTACTCGAATCTCTTTCGCAGTAGCGGTTATTATGGCAAAGTTATAATTAGAGCAATAAAAAAGAAAATATTTTCAAATAATTATTATCATGATGATGGAGAATGTCAATTATTATAATTTACATGATATTAACACACAAATAAACTATTAACTAATGTAGAAATATTCCATAACATTTTTCGCTACTCACGCGTTTATGGAAATTACGACGATTAATTTTATGAATCATTTTCCCACTCGTTTCACCTGTAACATAAAAAATTTTTTTTATTATTTATTTTTCCATCATGAACACTATTTCGTAATTTTTATTATATTTTTTTTTTCGTTATTACTATATCAGTATTACTATTATTATTATATTGCTACTAGAGTAATAGCAATTTTAATAATTAGTCATTATTACAGTAAAGAAACATTCTTTATGCTAACAAGAAAAAATGTTAATTATATTTCTACTTTTTTGGCTACAGTAATTAAACAGTGTCTTCTGTAGTGTATTTATTCTCAACTATTATTATTCTTAGTTCAGTAAATTATACAATTCAGAGAATTTTAGAGAAATTACTAATGATTGTAGAAATTCAATAATTTTCAAAAGTATGTATAATAAAATTCTTCGCAGAAATTCAATTATATTCAAAAATTTTTTTAAATTCTCATTAAAATTTCTCATTTATTTTTAGAAATAATAAAATTCTTCTCCGAAATTCAATTATTTTCAAAAAATTTTAATAAAATTCTTGACAAACATTTAATTATTTTCATAAAATAATAAAAATTTCACAGGAATTGATTCAAAAATTCAAAAAATCGATTCAAAAATGAATTTTAGTTAAAATTTTACATAAGCATTTTAGAATAAATTTTTAGAAATAATTCAATTTAGAAAAGGTTTAATTTTAAAAATTGGCAACATTTTAACGATTTTAAAAAATTTTCTACAATTCAATGATTTTCAATATCTACTATTGTAATAAAATTTTCTAAAAGTATTCAATTATTTAAAATAAATTTAATTATTTTTAAAAAAATAATAAAAATTTTACAGGAATTCAATTATTTACAAATTTTTTATAAATTTCTTCGCAATAATTCAATTATTTTCATGAATAATAACATTTTTACAGCGATTTAATTATTTTCACAAATAATTAAACTCATCGAAGAATTTCAATTATTTTTAATACAATTTTAATCAAATTCCTTGAAAAATGTAATTATTTTTAAAAATTTTATTAAAATTCGTCGGAAGGATACAATTATATTTTAAAATTTGTTGATAAAATTATTTATGAAACATTTAATTATTCAATAAATTATTTACATTTGTAGCGTGAGTTTTTAAAAATGATTGAATTTTGAAATTAATTTTTTTTGAAAAAGTTAAATTAAATATATTATTATTATTGAATATATTATTTGAAGTTTTCATTTTATAATGTATATTTAATTGAAAAATTTACGAATAATTGAAATTCGTAAAATCGAATATTGTAAACAAATGGATTTGAAAATTGTCAAGGAACTTTTTCGAAAATGAATTGCTTTAAAGAAGAATTTTAGTTAAAAATTCTTAATAATATAATAAATTAAATTAAGGTCCTTGAAAAAATACCGAAATTAAAAATAATAATTGAATTTAAATGATGAAAATAATTTTGAAGAAGTACATTATATTCTTATATAATATAAAATAATAATTTCATCAATTTGCCATCTTTAATTATTATAAAACATGAAGAAATCGATCACTCCGAGTCGAAGGCTCAGAGTTATTGATTTATTCATGTTTTATAGTTATGATAAAATTTAATTTATAGTTTTAACAGCATGTGACT
Organism: Leptopilina heterotoma; assembly: GCF_015476425.1. NCBI lineage: Eukaryota > Metazoa > Arthropoda > Insecta > Hymenoptera > Figitidae > Leptopilina > Leptopilina heterotoma. The sequence continues at coordinate 680,286 of NW_025110932.1, forward strand.
GTTACAGAAATCAATGTTAACTTTTTCGACCCCTTTTCTCTTAAAATATTAAATAAATTAAGCTAGTTTTTTGTGAATAACTCTAAAATATAATAAAGAAGAGCAGTGATGTGCAAAAGTTTTAATAATTCTAAAATAAATTATAAAAAAATACTTTGAAATCGGAAAAGACGAGAAATTGATTAAAAGTGATTTTGAGAACTGATAATTTTAAAGTTATTTTTTAATAAATAATTTTAAAAATATTAAAACTTTTTTTACATCACTGCCCTTCTTTATAATATTTTAGAGTTATTTACAAAAAACTAGCTTAATTTATTTAATATTTTAAGAGAAAAGTGGTCGAAAAAATTAACATTGAATTCTGTAACAATCACATGCTGTTAAGTAAAATGTTAGCTTATTTGTCAGAAATTGGTCCGTAATTTTTCATTTTTGGTCTGTAAAATCCGTAATTTTAAATACTTTCACTGGTTCGAGCCTTGTTAGTTTATTATTATTTACTATGGTATCACAATTTATGGAAATTTAACTGAAATTTCTCTCTGATGTTCAGAGAAATATCGTATTTTCAAATTTACTGGCAACGTAAATTAAAAAAGTAAATAAATGCGAAACAAATATTTTTTCTGTGAAAAAAATTGAAATTTGACGATTGTTTAAAAATAAAAGAATAAAAGCAGAGTATCGTGATTTTTTAAGAGACAAGTGGCTCTTTATAATCCACATTTATTTTTCAGAATCACGTTTTAACCCATACTTTTGCCATTGCTTGCAAAATGTGTGTCCATAAAAATATACCATTTAAAAAAGGTGAGAAAGAGAGAGAGAGAGAGAAATCAATTCTCGAGGATTAAGTTTCATTTTTAGTAGATATATGACAAGTTTCCAACTCCAATTAGAAGGTCACCACTAAAACGTCCGGTCTAAAGATAAGTGTACGAGTATTCTAAGCCCACTGGGTTGAAAACTATATAAATGCTTTGACGAAACTAGCGAAGTCAGACTAGCTTCCGTATCCGGATTATCTGCCCGAGTCAAACAATGGTCTTGACGCCACGAAACGGAATATCTTCCGACGAGATTCGAGGGGTGACTGCGATTGCAGTCCTCTCGTTGCGATTCACGTCTGCCGGTAATTCTCCAAGCCGATTACGATGCTTTATGGCACATACGAGTAACGCAGACATACACATTGAAAAAAGAAAAAGGAAAAAGAGTCCCGAAAAGGATTCTCTTCTCTTCCCTCGTCACAAGAAAGATGGATGATTTCTTTCCATTTCGCACCATTGTTGTCGACGGGATTCCTTATTTCTGCTTTTCTCAAAAATAGTGCGAGACGAAAATGTGAAAATGTGTATTAAATTTTTAAAAATCGGTCAAATGAGGAGAGGAGATTTTCTTTTCATAAATAAATATAATGTTTATAACATAATATTGAAAAATTTCAGTTTGAAAAATTTGTTTTAATTTAGAGGATATAATTTATAAGAGACGCATTTATTACTCGTTATTGCGCAGCAATTTTTATATTACATAATTTACATATTTTTCATTTTAAAGCTCGGTACACGCTTTACTAGATATACCAATCCACGAGAATTATTATTCAAGTCTCTGCGGCCCAATTCGCCTCTGCACTGGACACCCAAGTAGATATTCATTTTTTATCACGTTCCTGAGAGAAGTAGATATTTACAATTCGTTTATTTTTATTTTTATTCGCGCTCATAAATTTTGTCACTCGAGCAAAAAATTCCGGGCAAATTGAATATCCTTCTTTTTGGGAGAAAGTTTTTTATTTTCATCAAAAAATATCAATATAAGTATATACTAAAGAGAGTAAGATAAATTGAAAAAACCTCTTTGTTTCTAATTGAAATTGTACGTGAGGTTTTAGAAATTATTGCTTCTGCACATCCCTTTTTGAAGATTTAGTAGGAATAAAAGATTTAAATTTCCTACCCTACGTAAGATATAAGTATACAGTGGGCGCTCTTATCCAATGGCAATAAATCTGAAAGGATTCAAAGCATTGTTTTCCGCGGTCTAATATCCTTCGATTATTCATTCAACAGGTCATTCACTCACATCCTTATTCGTTTCGAGGCACAAATTGAACTCGATGAAAATTTTCTTCCACCACGATCTCGGTAAATCGATCATCGCTGATGTTGTTTCGAGGAAGCATTAGAATAGTCCATAACCCTGATTCAGAAGAGGTCATTTCTTGCCGTTGAGGAAGAGGATGCTATATAGGGTCCAAACTAGCAACTGGAAATAGTAGGACGTAGTGCACGATCTGCACGTGGTGAGTGAGAGGGAAAAGGAGCGGGGGCAGAGAAAGGGTAAAAAGAAGGGGCATCGAGAGAGAGAGAGAGAGAGATGCAGAGGGCAAAGTTGGTCTTCAGAAGGAGAGTGTATAGAGTTAAACCTTAGATGTCAGTGACCGGAGCATGACCCCAAGATCATTGCACCACTACCGCCTTCAACTTGCTCTTCTCTTCTGTACGTCCGTTCGTTTGTACCTTGTCCGTAACCCCATCTTTTTAACGTCCCTTCCACCTACAGGACTCGTCTCCTCTTTCTTATTTTCCTACTTCTATTGTTGTTTACTTTTTCCTTCTTTGGTTTCTCAAACTTGCAATTAAGTTTATTGAGTTTTATTAATTCGACATCATTTTATGAGAACGTTGTGAATCAACGATTTTCGGAATCTTATAATATATTAAGAAAACTAACTAGATAAATAGGACCAAAAAAGCAATAAATATTATTTTATTCCAACTATTGTTTTTTCAGTTCTCCATTTGCTTCTCAGTTTTTTTTTATACTTTTCTTTTTAGCTTTCTTCCACTTTTCTCCAGTTTCTATTACTCCTCTTGTTGCTCCTCTTGTTCCGGGGGCTTTTGTTCGGAACTGCTGTGAAGTCACCTCGAGATGCTCTCGAGACCAGGGACGGAGTCATGAACTTCCTTTGAATTCAACGAGCTTTCTAGGCCAATCGCGAGTCATTTCAAGAAGTTGTGTAATTTATGAAAGCCTGCGCTAGGAAAATGAGTTTCGTGCTTTAAACCATAAATCGTCAAAATGCGCCTCTGCTTTGACGTTTTGTTTGGTGTTTATTCTTCACGCCCTAGTCTCCTACCTTGAAAATTTAACTTTTTTATTTTCTAATAATTTTTATTAGCAAACTTTTACACTGAAGAATAATTCAAGTATCAAAATTACTTAACAACTGTTGGATGCATTTTAATTTGAACCAAAAGATGAAAGTTTTAAAAATTTAAATCTCGGTTTGTACCCGAAATGAAAATTTGAAAACTAGATTAGTTTAGATGCTGTGTACCAAGAGACCCTAAGGTACAATTTATTTTCAGAGTTCTAAGCAAGCTGGTTGGACAAACTTGTTGATGGTAATTTACCATTTTTTCTTCGTTTTTTTAATTGTATTGTCTAGTATTGTTGCACTGACTTTTATAATAACAAGCGTGAATTACTGAATTTAGTTTATTTTTCGCTTATAGATACAGACGCTCGAAAAGTCATAGAACATTTACGATCTTATTCATAATGGGCAAGGAGCCAGAATTTCGCAAGTCCACTGGCACATCTGCTTCAAATATCGTTTTTCATTCAACGTGTGTGTACGTGTAACGATATAAAACGATGTTTATAAACATATAGTTATATGGTTTCTGGAAAAAAGATTATAAAGTTTAAAAAGGGCAGTCGCTTGGAATATGTGTGCGAGAGAGAAGGGGCAGTGAGGAAAAGAAGTGCATTACATGTACAGTGTAGGAAAGGTTACGTCACGGGAGACTCAATTTAAATGCCCAGCATTGTTGAAATTGGTTCACAATGACCTTTGACCCCGAGGCTTGTCTCTTCCTTGCTCTTGCTGCTCCACTCTAGTTTGCCGGGACACGCCAGGCGAAATATATATATATATACACATTTCTTGAGGACAAAGAGACTGGAAGAAAGACTCTGACAAGCGAGGAAAGAATAAGACGGGAATGAAAAACGAGATAAAAAAGAGGACAGGAAAGAGACACGTGAAAAAATTACTGATGTCGTGTTTACTGCCTTCTTATTACAACAGGGAATAATAGAGTGTGGTCCTGAATTTTTATCACCGTATGTTTTGAAAATTTCATGCCTCTGTCACAGGGGAATTTAATTAGATATATCGAAAAAATACCAAATACTACGAATATCAGCTTTTCAAGCATTATTTTTCACTTTTTTTTCGGTAAAAAATTTAAATTCATTGTAAATTCATCCCTAATGTTATTAAAAATCAAAGAAATGTTTGTACAAAAATTTGCATTAAAGAATAATGTAAATTTTTATTTTTAATATCAAAAACAGTATTTTACGGAAAATTTATTCAACAAGTAGAACTTTTCAGTAATTTTACATTAGAAACAGCAAAAAACAAAAGCCTGACAAACAAAAACTAATAATAACAGTTTCGTTGCTCTGGCAATATTGGCAAGCGATAAAATAAATAATAAATAGAAAATGCCCAGTAAAAAGGGAGCGAATCGCTTTCGTAATTTAGCAAAAACACGTTGGACAGATAGGGACACGAATGTAAATATTTGCGACAAATATAATTCAACTGTAAAAACAGTTATAGACTTCAAAAGTAGGGCTCATTGATGGAACGAGTAAATTTTTAAAGTGGAAGTGAATATTATGCTTTTTGTTTATGTCTCACAGACCAATTGCACTTAAAGTATAATAAATAATAAGTTTTTCGGAAATAGGTTAAGAACTGTAGAGCACGTTACAATATTTGCACCTTTCTGAAAGATCAGCTTCAACACTATAGGGGTCATGTGAAATTCTATAAAGTTTAAAGGTTTCCTCATGAAGGGGTTAAAGTTTAAACTTTAACCGCGCTGAAGAGCCAAACTTTGAAGCATTTTAGTTGGGAAACTTTGAGTAACAAAATACCAAATTTGACCATTAAAAGCATTGATTATAACGGGGAATTTCATTGAAAATTGAGCCTTATTTAAAACCGCAAACAATGAAAGTTTCGACAACTTGAAAAGTTTTTGTTTTTTCCCTTTAAATCGCAAAAATTCTTTATAAATTCTTTACTATATTTTTCTCTCGCAAATAAAGGTGAATTGAGATGTTTGTAAATAAACTTTGAACGAGATGTTTTTATACTTTTCCCTGCAATTCCTATAAAAAGTTTCTCGATGGCATGCGACTTTATAAAGTTGTATAAAAAAATACATATAGGAAATGTATATGAACCATTATGTGAAATCCTAACAAGTCAAAAAGCTGGAAAAGTCAAACGCTCTCGTTTTAAATCTTAGAATACATTTCCATTCAGTCATAAAAAAAGTCGATTCCTCATACTCGCAGAAAGAAGTAAAACGATTCAAATAGAAGACATGAATCATTGAAAAATAAGAATAGAAAGAGAAGAAGAAACAGGCTGCTTTTCTGAATTCCAATTCTTTTCCTACAGTTTCATATAACGCGTGCCCCACCATTTTCGAATGAGTTGCGTAATATATTGATACACGTGATTCATACTCTGCGGTTTTGCGTGTGCTTGCATCTGAAAGGAAAAATTGCAACATGTTGTTCACTATACATAAATAGCCGCCTGGCATCAGCTTCAGCAACAAAATAAAAACGGAGAAAAAAATTAATATATGGTAACAACGAGTCAAGAAAAGGGTTGAGTTTCGACCTCAGGTTCACTCTTTTTCATTCTGAACCACATTTCCACATTTTTTTAATTCCCTTCTCATATATTATACGGCTGTTCAAGAGAGCAACAATCCATTAGTTTTCAGACTATAAAAACAAAGTCTTGGCGTCACTTTTATATCAAACTTTTAATGTACCAAATGGAATTTAATAAATACAGATATTTTCATTTAAAATTGAGAAATTTTGAAAATCTATTACTAAACTTGCATGTGCTTATCTAAGTCAAACAGGATTGCCACGCAATCTGGAAAACCTGGAAAAGTCAGGGAATTTTGATCGAAATCCTGGAAAATTTATTGTGTTTATTCTTGAAATCGAATTTCACTTAATTCCAAAATTAATTCAATTTTAAAAGAATTGCGTTAATTTTCATGAGTAGATGAACTTGAAACGATTTTGATTTGAAATTTTGTTAAATTTCACTTTTAAATCAATTTAATTAAAAATATTTAAAAACTTAGATTTAAAAAAATTTTTTAAACTAAAATTCTTCTGATATTAATTCAATTTTTTTAATATATATTTAATTGATTATGAAATAAAATGGATTTATAGAAGAATTTTAGTTAAAAACACTCAAACAAATTGAATTTTAAAGCAATTACAAATGATTGCAGAAATTCAATTACTTTCAAAAGTATTAAAATTCTTCTCAGAAATCCAATTATTTTCAAAAATTTTAATAAAATTCTTCTCGGATATTCAATTATTTTCAAAAATTTTAATAAAATTCTTGGCAAAATTTTAATTATTTTCAAAAATTTTTCCCAATTTAATTATTATTTTTAATATTTACTACTTTAATAAAAATCCCTAAAAGAATTCAATTAGTTAACAAAAATTTTAATAAAATTCTAAGGAAACATTTCTTTATGTTCATAAATAATAAAAATGTCACAGGAATTCAAGTATTTACAAATTATTTTCATAAATAATAAAATTCAAAGCTGAAGAAAGCGATCACTGATTGATATCTTCATATTTTATAATAATATTCTTATATGTTAGATAGATATAGATTTTATTTCCTTAATGATGCATGTTTACATGTTTTACATCCAAAAGAAAAAGCCTCATAATACATTATTCTTATTTATGTTATTGAATTTCAAATTTTTGAAAATGTTAATTTCTATAAAAAAAATAATGATTAAATATTTATTTAAAAATGAAGTTTTCTGGAATAATAAATTGTAACAAAATTTTGGTTTTCGTCATGTTTAATTGCAAAGACTTTCAAGTACGTATGCAGAGAGCAATTAAAACACATAAAAGTAATTTGAAATTAACTCGATTGATTGATGCATGCAAATATATATTTTTATATATCTAAATATTTCAACAAATTTTTGAGGTGGAATATGACGAGCGATAAATTTGGAAAGAGCGTATTTTCCAGGCAGCTGTCAATCCAATGCCGGTATGACATAAAGTGGTTAAAGGTGTAATTAACGTGACTCTAATTATCGGTGGCCGAGAGTTGTGCACGCACATTTCTCGTAATGTCAAGCCTACGTATATTCCTATATAAATATATGTCCACATGTGTGAGTGTCGCGCGAGGGGATCAGGGAAACGACATTATAAGAGAGTATAAAAGCTATTCGGTTTGAAATTACACCTCGACAGGCATATAGGAAGTGGGGTTATCAAACAATACTTCTAAAACTGTTTCAAGTTTCGACTCACAACTTTCGCAGAGGGCGCTAACAAGGAACGTTTCTCTCGAAGCTCAATGTTGCCGATCTCGAAGCAAACTTGCTTTAGTGGAGTTTCTCAAACTACTCCAGTTCACTTCAATTGTCCAAGTTTTTGATTCGAAATCGTCAAGGCTTTCAAACTGTAGTCAAACCTCTCGATTCGCTGCCTTCCACACTAAATATTTCCAGAAATTTATTCGCTGCTCTTGGAAAATAGTTAATGAGATTGTTACTTTACTTTTGAGCATTGGCATGTTATTCGAGTTCAAAATTTATTATTTTGGATATGCTTCAAATTTTTTATACCTACCTATGTTTCGATTTTAGTTTTATAACCATGTTTGAAAATCCTGAATTGTAACATGAGGCAAAACTCATTGTAATAAAATTGTTCGCCATATTGAATCCGCCATTTTCAAATGTTTTTAATTCATCTCAGATTCATTATTAGAATACCTACACAGTTTTCTATTTAGTGTAGAAAAATAAAAATTATTTTTAAAAAATGTATAATTAATTTATAAAATTCATATGGTTGCTAAATGATAAATAGTACATTCGACACCGATTCTAAAATATTTTTAATAAAAAAAGTAATTATTTGAAACGACAATTTTTCATATTATATTGCGTTTGTACATCATTTCAGAGATGAAATTGTCATAAATTAGAAATAAATGACGGATAGTTTTTAATTAACACACAGACCTTGGTTCAAATGTTTGTCCTGTTGAATTCGCGAAAATATAACGAGATAATAATGAAAATCATATTGCCAACAAAATAGGTTGAAATCCGATTTAATAAATCCTTTCTCTCGATGCTGAATCAACTTGTTTCCCGGAACTGACACATATGCTCCTGGTCTGACTTTCGGTGCTGGGAGACGGAAAATTCGATCGAAATATGTGCCATGCGCATTTAAATGATTTACGTATGACATTATTGAAATGTCACTAATAAGTGACAGAAAAGTACAAATTTCACTATTGTATTCACATTTATTTGATTTATTTCATTTATTTTATTTATTCCTCTGTTTCTTTAAATTCACAAGTTTTTTTTCAATACTATTTTCAATTATTATTGCTGTTTTTCAGATTGTATAAACTTTATCCGCAGGAAAAATAATTTAAAAACTATTTGCTTTTTCTGATTGATTTCATAGATATGCCTATTATCTCAGTTTTATTATTTTTCAAGAAAATGAAATGTAAAAATACAATCTATTGTTGATTATTTCCCCTTGCTACTCGTATATTTATACATACTTTTTTCAAACGACTAGCTGCGCTCGCAAACGAGTTATTGCAATTGATTCTTTTCCTTTATTATCCTTCGGCTTCGAGTAGAGTTACATCAGGTTTCTTTCTCTTGTCCACAGCACCCGCATAAAATGCTGAGACCACATCTCGACTTATCTTATCTGTCATTATGTTCCTTAGAAGATAATATCTTAAGTTCGTGAACGAGACTGAGTGTCTTGCCTCCTGGATCTTTCTAAATATATCAACCTTTTGATGTAACTTTAAAACAACGTTTCAGCTCAAAATGTCTATGAATTATGTTTTTTCTTCTTAAAAAGAAAATTTATATGGAATTTAGCTATTTTCCTATTTATTTGAGATAAAAATTATTAGGCTACAATTTCACTTGACATTTAAATCTGACTTTGCATAAAAAGCCATTAATTTCGATTAACGAAATTCTTAATTGAATCTAACTTGACATGTTTGATGAAAATTACTCTTAATTTACATAAATTTCCTTAAAATAGAACGTGCTTAGTATAAATAAAATTCCTTGGAAGGAAATAATTTTTATTCAACTTTGAAGAAACTGGTAGTACGCAGAAACAGGGAATCGAAATTTGAACGAGAGTAGCAGCTTGTGAGCGCGCTCTTTTGGTCCAGGTCACTATCGGCTTCATTTTTTCGTTTCTTTCTTTATTCTCGTTCGTGTAATAAGAGCAATAGAAAAGAATAAAAATGGTTCACGGTCAAAAGGAAGGAGTCGTTTCGTAGCACGTGCCAACCGGCCCCGTAGGCCGTCACCTGTTGGAGACAGGTGCCGCTCGAAAACAGCGCCGGCAGCATTACACGATAAACGTTATTTGTCCATGTACAAATTTTTGTAAAATGTTTATTATTCCAAGTAGTAATTATAAAATTTATCAGGAAATATGATAAAATGCATATGCATTACTGGTTAAGATGTCTCAATTTTGTCTAAACCATTAGCAAATAGAATACGATTTTAAAGAGAAATGTTATTTTCTGTATTAAAAAGATTAGTTTAAAAGTGAGTAAATGTACTGAACTTGCGTTGTTTTTCAATTCAGAATAACAGTTTTTAAAAATATTTACACGGAGAAAACAGTTTTCACTGTTCGGTTTTCAACGTTTACTTGAACGTTTATTTGAACGTTTACTTGAACGTTAGAAATTTTAGTAAAACACATTTGTAGAATTTTCTTCTACATTTTCTTGATTTGAAAAACATTTCTTGTGTAAATTAAACGAACGTGCGCAGCTGAGTGTTTCGAGCAAAAGACGGCGGAAATAACAAAGAGCCGTTTATCCCTGTCCGCCAAAAAGTAACAAGGGCCGCTCCCTCCTTGCAGATTAGATTAAGTTCTGGTCTCTGGTTTCCTGTCATAAGGACGATAACTACAATGGGAACGGACACGAGGCTTTTAACACAACCACACCCTCATTAACCTTGGAAAACGTATAGGTGATACTTTGTGTCACACACTCCCACGTGTCTTCTTTTTCTTTATGTGTAGAAACATTGTATAATCTTCTTGTAGGCGTTCTGTTCTGTGCAAACCTTGAATTTTTTTACTTCTTAAATCGCAGTCTATATTAAATATTTAGTCTTTGGCAAAAAAGTCGAAGGTGGATTTAATAAAATTCAAAACAAATTTCTCAACTACCGGTGAAAGAAAAGAAAAAAAACTATATTAATGTAATAATGTTCATTGCAAACACAGTGTAAGTGGAATTAATAGTTTCATAGGAATTTACGTACATGATACGCAGTGAATAAGATTCGAGCTGAATGACGAGGGTCAATTAATCTCTGGGATAATCAGATAGCATAGAGTGTATCAAGTCTCAGTATTTGTATTCAAGGAGACAATGAGGGACACTCGTTCCTTCAATTTGAATGCAAAGCGTCCGCCATAGGGAGTCGATGCGAAAATTTATTACACCAGCTTTAACCAGTCCACCTACAGTTCCAACCCACAATTTTGGCGATTAAGTCAGACTGCGACAATTAATCGTTCCCAGTATGGAACACCATAAATACTTGTTGGCTTATCATTCATCGGTAGATATCCCCCCTCTCCCTCACTCTCTATTCATTATCCAATGATTAAAGGCTCATTCCATCAAAAACTAGGTTCGTCATTTTCGTCATACTTCAACGTAACCCAATAATTTTTATCTCAAGAAAATATCTTCTTAAATAAGATACTTTTTTTAAAACTAAAAATCAACAAATATTACTCTTGTTACAGACGGAAATAAAAAATTGGATTGATTTGACTTTCCTCTCAGAGATAACTAAACCTGGTGAGTTAATTTTTTAATGAAGCAATTATTTTTTATCGGGTATTAATTATACTAAGAATTAGTTCATGATGCTATCAGAGCATATACATTTTTTCAATAGAATATTTTATTTTTAAACATAATCATCACTTTTTCAAAAATTTTGAATAATTCTTTATTGCTTTTTCATTTTAAAAGGCTAGTCCAAACGGAAAAAAAGAAATCAATTTGTTATGATTATGAAATTATTATGTTTTCATGATATAACCAGAATCGTAAATCAGTGACATCATCCCTTAATTACAATTGAGATTAAGGTTGGGTTTTGCTTCCACTGCGATCTATAATTCTATGCAACCTCGTTTATAAACGAGAATGCGATTGTGCCAACTAATACAACTAATCAATCGTAAGATTTAATTCCGAGGAAATTCATACACAACCAATCATACTCGTTCCTACTTGTGATTATTCAATAATAATACAAACATTAGTCACATTAGATCCGTCAAATTCTCTCTCTCTCTCTCTCTCTCTCTCTCTCTCTCTCTCTCTCTCTCTCTCTCTCTCTCTCTCTCTCTCTCTCTCTCTCTCTCTCTCTCTCTCTCTCTCTCAAATAATTATTTTTTGTTTTAAAAACATTAATTCAAATACCACTTTTGTGGTGTCAAACATTTTTTTCTAATTATATTCATTCTCATTTCTGAAGATAAATATTTTTGAGTAATAAATATTTTTGTTTAAAAAGAAAGGATACCAACAAATGAATTCCAGTTTTATAAAACAATGCTCGCATTGAATTATTCAAATTATATTTTTATTAAAATTAATAACTATTTGCTAATTCTCTTTGACTCGAGGTAAGTTTGTATTCATTTGGGGCAATTGGGAATTGATAGAAAAAGTTTCTGTGATTTAAATTTTTTTTATTTTAACGGGAAATTTTCCATTTGTTGACAGCGCGAGATTTTCGCGTCGGTTTCGAGGAATATATAACTACAGGAGGAGATGAACGTCGAGCTAACGACTTGTCATTAAAATTCAATTGAATGACAGCTAGAGTATACACGCGACTTACACCATGTCGATGCAAATATTTCCCTCGACTGTTTGTGTTTCGTAAACGTGATTTTGCCTTCTTTATTTATAGTTTCTTAATATATTTCACTTGAATTGTTGCTTCTTAATTTATCCGGGGTAAAATGACACAAACATCCTTTTTATAAATTGTATTTTTTCATTTTTGCAAAAGTATTTTTATAACATCACAAGCTTAATGAATAAGATACATAGTTGGAAATTAAAATACATATTACTAACTAAAAACTATAATATCCAATCATGTGAACCGGGAATTTGGTTCTCCAACGTGTATATGGAAGTGATTCTTCATGCATATACTGTGCAAATTTGCATACATTATATATTGAATATTACGATATTGAAAATTATGCATTATCTCGATGTTCGACTAATAATAATAATAATTATTATTAATGATATTATTATTATTATTATCATTAAATTATAAAATCCAACATATCAAGTGACATAGTTGACAGTGCAATCCGACAGTTTGTTTAAAGCATAAAAATCTCGTAACTTGAAGAAAACATTGTTGCAGCTACTGCAAACTGTAGTCTATATAATATATAGATAGCAAGAGACTTTCGCTCACTATCATTCTTACGGGACTCCATGTAAAGGAATAATAAATTGCTTTATCTACCTTTCTGTCGATTCATTTCTACTTCTGCTTTCTTCTTCATATTATTCTTGCCTTGTTCTTTTTCTTATTTTACTCATTTTTTTGTTTATTTGACAGTTCAAGCTTATTGTTTTTTTCATCTTCTATATTGGAATATTTATTTACGTTTTTTCTTAAAGTTTTGGTATTCTTTTAGATGGATTTATGTAATTGTAAAAAAGAACATTTTTGTCGCAATTATTAGTTTATAACTTTATACTTGACTTTCATCTCGCAGTATAAAGTATCGGATGTTTCCTCGAAGTTGCTGTTTTTTTGAATTACAAATTTTCTATTTATCTCTATTCCTTCAAGTCTCGTGGTATTTATATTCCTGTCGTTTCGCCCCTTCTTTTTTATTATTTTTCTAAACTCTTTTTTTCCTTTTTTTACTGGTACCTTCTATTACTACTAGTATAATGCACACTCCATTCATTTTCCATCTTTGTTGCTTCTCTCACTTCCTCCTACTTTCATCAGAAGCATGACTTGACTGCAAAGCTCTAATAATTTCAGTGTGTTCCACTTGATCTCTTCAGAGAAGGAAAGAGAAAGACTACGCCCTATAGCCCACTGATGTCATAAAAAGTTTATTTATATCCACATGTGTGTTTTTAGGAACTGCGTTTTAACGTTAGAGTACATGTTTTCACAAGTACCTACTTGCAACAGATTTTTAAGCGCAACCACCATTTACTAATAGTTATGTACATATCTGCATTTAAGAGGAAAGTTGTTTGGTTTTTACTTTATAGTTACAATAAAATGGGTAAAAAAGAACAATTTTGACTTTCCATCCCACTGTAGTCGTACTTTCGAAATACTAAAAAATATAGGGCGAAACCCAATTTGCAATTGATTCGAATAATTAATAAAAGTAATTTAATAACATGCTTACGTTAAGTATAATGTAATGAACGTGCTAATAAAATGTGAGTAGATCCCAAAGCAGTTGAATATTACGTAATGAATAAATAATGCGCATACGTATTTACACAAATTTGGATGGGTGAACGCACTAATGAAACATTTTCAGTATAGATTGTACGCATTATGCACATGGCTATAAAAAATGTGAACAATACATTTAAATAAACGTATGGTCAGATCGTTAGCAATACACACAGTGAAACATATTACCATATGGATGATAAAACTAATACAAAAGCACGTAAACACAAGTACGTGTGCACATATAGCAGCGTAATGCAGGCTGATACATGTGCAAACACGCTGTCCATGTTACGTGCCCTGGGATGCACAGGAATTGCATCGAGTTACGAAATCCTGGAAAATCTATGGTATATGTACTTGTATAGGGATTGGATCCCACATCTACACAGGGTGTTAGGAAATTCGTTCCCACGAAGCCTGTGGAAGCAATGAGGTGTCAACATCATCCCTGTATTTGTACCATAAAATCGTCTCCGACGCTTATTCTGCACAAATAGCGTTGCACTTGAGCCATTTTTTGCCATTCAATTGTTTGCTTCAAAATTGCAATTATCTTTGCAATGTATCTCAATATAGTTAACGAACATGATGACAATTTTTCAGTGCGATATGTAAGTTCTTGAAAATCCAAAAGGGTATTCCTATTCCTATTCCTATTCCTATTCCTATTCCTATTCCAGTTACAGTTTGTATAGTGCACGATTGGAAATGGCTATATTTAAATTGTGGGATTTATGGAATAATAATGTCTTTTCCAACTAGTCATGTATAGAACACTGAGAATTACGAGTTTCATTGACAGTTGATGTATGCTTGCGGTCATAAAACACAACAAGATAAATTTTAGTTTTCCTATCATTTTCCTTTTTATTGACTCTAATAAGCATCTGTTCCTGTTGCAAATTAAATGTCTATTTTAAACTTGTAATTGGAAAAATTGTCATTACAACAACGAAATAGTCAAATATCCCAATTAAATTAACATTTTCATGATTATTTTAAAACAGTAATTATGAAGTAATCATCTATAATGAAAACTGATGAACAGTTTTCAATGGTAGGAAGACGGAATTAAAGTCTGTTGTCAAAATTCAGTAATGAAAGGCAAATGTCGAATTTCAGATATGAACAATCGATAAAATAGAAATGGAACATGCAGCATTGGTGGAATATTGTTCTGCCGAGTAATCGGATATTAGATTGAGGCGAACCTAATATTGACCACATGAAAGTGAATATATATTGCGAGCTGATTCATAGTCGATTAGACTAATCGTGATTGGATCAAGCAGATGTGTATTAGCTTTTCAAATATTATCCTACACTGGCATTGATTATATTATATATATTTCCGCAGTCGATGTTCCTGCCCCTCTCTTTCTGTTCTCTTTTGTCGTTATACATCATAGTCGCACTCTTTTTCTGTCGACCGACCGCTCTTTCACTTTTCGGTCAAGCAAAACCGACAGGAATATTTGGCAGAAATTCCCACCATCAACGTGTTATTCTCCAACATGTGTGAAATGTCGACGATCAATGTGCAGACCTGACTTGCGTTTCACACGTGATTCATGGTAATTCGTAGCGGTGAAGGATGACTGATAGAGACTCTGTATTACACTTTGATAAATTGCGACTACACGGTCGTGTCATGCGATCGAACATTACAAAACTCCCTGAGCAACGTTTTCCATTTTTGTCATGAAAAAAAGTGCGGAAAATATATTCCACTTTTTTTAAGGGAGTTTTTTTAACAAAAACATATTGGTACTTTGTAATGGTATCTTCCCTTAGAATTGTCAAATTTTCTCTGCAAAATTATAGTACGTCAATGTAATAAGGGCAGGTAAAATGAATTTAAAGCGTATGGAAGAAAAAAAGGAATAATTGCGAAAAAATAGAGGAAAGGGGAAAGATTTTCAGCTTGTATTTTAAAAAATTGAAATCTTTTTCAGTGGAATTCAAGTAGAGCAACTGTAATAACTTAAGAATTTCTTTATAGATGACGTTTTTTTCCTTTTACAACCGCTTATTTTCTAATTATATTTACGGCAAGCGAATTATTCAAATCATTGACGTTTTACATGCAACACTTGATGCATTTCGTCTCGAGAGTTGTTGATACACTCCCACACAATATGAGTGAGTTTAATTTCCACCTTAGAAAAATCGAAACGAAAGCATTTAAGTTCACTTCTCTCTATAATATTATGCGTTATGTGTATATCGATTTAAGATTGCGAATGGAAGTTTTGCCTTTGAAGCACAACTTTTATTCTCACCCTCATTAGCGTGACGCGATGCCTAGAGGCAAGTGCCACTTACGTGGACCTAAGTGCCGTTCATGAAGTATAATAATGCGCTTGTATGGTAGTTACAACTTTGTCATTAAACCGTCGACTGATTCTAAGTGAATGTTAATTTCTCGCTGCCCACCAGTTGCAGGAATCGAAGGCTCATTTTTCAGGTCAGCCATGGAGTTTTAATCGTTTTACTAGTATAAATTAACATTCGCATTGTTCGACAAAAGTATTTGCATCTTCTTTTAAGATGCGACAATTTTTTTTCAGTTAGTCAGTGTTCGATTTAACACAATGGCCTTTGCATTTCTGGAAAAAGTGCTGAAAAACTTAAAATTTTTGAAACTTGTTTTTAGTGATTTTGATAATTTTCTTTTGAAAAAAGTGTTTTAAAATAATTCGAAATATAATATTGTGACTTTGGTTGTTTAACAGATTTGTCCAATTCAATCTAGTAGCGTTGTAAGCGTTACATAGAAACACGACAAAGGGATGTAATCCGATTCGGATGGCAGCCTCTAATCTCGTTTTCCAACATAAGCCGTCAGTGAGCGTTGTAGCATGAAAAAAATCACAACTAACGAGGTATTTATGGGACTTCCATTAGGCACCCTAACAAACAGAATTTTACTTCCGATCCCAATCAATCGCTGATGACAAAAAGCATCATTTTAGAAACTTTTTTTAATGACATAAAAATATAATTCCAAAGGAAATAAAAACCATTTTTTATAACTGAAAATTAACTTTTAAGGGTTGTTTTACACTACACTCGCGAGTGAAGGAGTCAATTAATTAAGAAGTTATAGTTTTGTTACATTAAATCTAATGTGCGCCATTAAAAATAAGAGTTACGAAATAATTGTGTGGTGAGCACGTTTTACTACAAAGTTATTGTTTTTTTTTTTCGTAATTTATGGCTCTAAAATTCCACACGCCATTCGCTCTTGTCGACCCAGTCACGATATAAAATTAGACGTCAGGGTTGCGACGTTCAAGGTAAGAGGCCAAAAACATGGTGTATATTAAAAGAAACTGTGGCACAGAATGCGGGAACACTTCTAAAATATAACACTCGGCCCATAGCATAAAATGAGCCGGTGTTAACAGAAAAATTTCTCTCTCTTGAATATTTGAACAATGCTTTGAAGAATTAAAACAATATTTTAAATACAAAATAATACAAAGCGTTACTAGTATTGAAATAAATAAATAAATATGATATGATATGATAATTTAGAGCTGTGAAACAATGTCGCGAAAACAGATCGAAAGGTAGAGTGGAAAAATAAAAGGGAATTAAAATTAAGATGAAAGAGATTTGAATGATAGGTATAATTAGTTGGCTAACAGATCGCTTTCTTGTGAGTCTAATTTCAAGTTTAGTTGGAAGATGAGCCCCAGCGATTATATCAATCTCGTCCCATTGCGTCCCCCACCACCTTCTTCTCCCCTCTGAATAGTTGAGAATTACCACTCGCTTCCTGTATGTTTCATGGTGTGAAATTGATCGTTTCGTATATACGGTGTACGAGGCGAATCCTTCGTAGGTGTTAAAGGGGAGTAGGTGTCGAGTCAGTGGGAGTAAGTATATATACTCCTTTGAATTAATCGATTCACCGCATATACGAGTCCATCGGGATGATTAAACGGGGTGATTAGAATGCCATCTAAAGTCACCGACGACGCCCTCTACATAGCCAACTTGATAATGGTATTTTATATAAAGCCAATGTATAATTACATCCTCCAAATGAAACCCCATTTTCCTTTTCACAATTACCATCGATTGCTTTCTCTCTCCCTCACACACACACACACACTCACACCACTAGCGCTTTGGAAACAAATTCATTTCACTGCAAAAATAATCACTCGTCCATTTCTCACCTTTCTCCCTCTAATTGCTTTTTCATTAACCGCTTTATTATTTTTTAATTTTTATTCTTTACACTAATCCCACGTCGAAGAATTCCATGGAAGTACCCCCTGGAAATTCCATGGAAATCCTGCAAGTTTATTATATTTTAATATTATTTTAACATTTCATGATTAGAGTCTAATAATAAGCTCTGTTGCAATTTATTTGCAAAACTTTAATGAAATACGCATTTTGAAGAAAAATTGCAAAAAAGCTTATTATTAGATTTTAATAATAATACAAATTATATTAAAATATTAAAATAAAAAACTTATAGAATTTCCTTGACTTTTGATTTCCGGACAAAATTTTCAATTTTAATACAATTTTAAATAAATTCCTCAAAAAATGTAATTATTTTCATAAATAATACAATTCTTTACAGAATTTCAATTATTTAAAGAAAAATAATAAAATTTGTTGCAAGAATTCAAAAATTGCAAAAATTTAAAAATCAACTTGTTGATGGCGTATTTGAAAAGTGCTATAAATTTAGAAATTATATAAACTATTAGGGTAATAGTAAGGTGAAATTTAATTTTTTCTTTTTTAATGGAGAGAGAAGAAACTCGGATAGTAGACGTGAATCAATGTCGACCCTGTTGCCGACCAAAATGCTTTCGGTACTCTCCTCTTATTGCGATGGACGAGTAGATATGGAAATTTTCATGAGTGGAAAGGGATGGACTTGAAGGGTGGGTCATTTTTTATGACTGCACACCTTTTTCTCTCTTTTCTTTTTTGTCTCTCCACCTTGAATATACTCATCCGTCTCTTTTTCGACCAACGACTCGTTTTGCCACCTACGACAAGTATTTCAGCAGAACCGCAAGAAATCACAATTTTTTATCTCTCCTCCAATTTTGTTTTTATAGCGAAAA
Organism: Leptopilina heterotoma; assembly: GCF_015476425.1. NCBI lineage: Eukaryota > Metazoa > Arthropoda > Insecta > Hymenoptera > Figitidae > Leptopilina > Leptopilina heterotoma. Next base: position 699,097 of record NW_025110932.1, read on the forward strand.
AATATTTCTTCGCCGTCTTGTTATGACTTAAAACTGATTTTAAGTTCGCAGAATGAATAGGACCAAAAAATTTTTGTAAATTAAAACTAGAAGAAAGTACACAAATTGAATTTATTTCTTTGTTAAAGTTCTCTTTGCAATAGTGTAAATTTTTTTATCCTTTAGACCTTTATTCAGGGAGTGTATTTATTTCATCAAATTATTTCGTTCTTTCTCTGCTTTTTCGAAATTCTTTTATCTATTTATGCAAATTTTTTTTTGCGACTCTGCAACCGCCTTTCGGGTGTGCTTTAAATCGTTTCCCATTACAAAGTGCACCAGTGCGAACTTATTTTGTGCATTTCACACAGTTGAATTTGCCATGCACGTATTAACCCTCAACACGCAGGTGGAGTTACCCTTGCGTTCTGGGAAACTTGTCGAGAATTCTAATTCGCCAAACGAAATTCCCCAGTGAACGAGTTCGACTCGCGCAACTGCAAAGCGTGCCAAGTTAATCTGTGGAAAATTCGAAAAGGCTGCACTATTTTATTGCTGCACGTTGCATGAAATCGAACTCACCTCCAGTTTCAATTTAGTGATTTTTATTGGCTTGGCAAGTTTTCGTCGAACGAACAAATTTTTCCCAGATTTATATTTCAGTTTTACCCTTGCGCTTTCCTTTCTCACCCATTATTTATGAATTTTCCCATTTAAACATATGTGTTCATTTAATAGACTTTTTTTGACACTTACTAATTTTAATTAAATTGTAAATTTGTTTTATTTACATTATATACTTCCGTTTCATGGTGGAATGTAATTATCGCTTTTTTAATATAAACTTTCGTGAAATATGTTTTTAATATTTGAAAATCTGATAAGAGGCGAGCGAAAATTCTCGGTTAAACCAATTTTCAAAAACATACAGCTTCGTTATTTGTTGTTTTTTTGGAACCGGTTGTCGTTTAATTAAAACTGGAGTTGTATCTTTCACCCTCTACTAAGCCTGTGAAGAATTGCTCGCTATACGTGCACTGGAAAACGCGGCTCTATCAGGGCTTTTGAGTGCTTTTCTAATTTACGGCCAAAACTTTTCATTTGCTAAATAATTATGGGCCATTAAATGAATTTTCATTCGGAATCGTTTAGTATCGCTTCCCCTTCAATGTGATTTTAATTAAGACATTTTCGAAAATTATTTAACTTGTTCAATGTCTTTGACTGAAAACCAGGCCAAAAACCTGGTGATTTAATTAATCAATAAAAACTGTGTTAAAAACTGTGTTAATTTCATAAATGGAAAATAATAAAATTTTCCATCATGACTCGTTTATTGAATTTGCTTAACCATTTTTCATTAGCTTAGGGCGCGTGAGACAGTGACAGAGAATAGAATGAGATTATAAAAGGGTTAAGGTTAATCGCTGCTGTAATTACGGGGAAATCCTCCGTCGCTCACTTCGAATTGAATCTGGAGCTAAAAAAACTTGCTCTTCCTAAATCCTCATCTTTGTCTTTTACTGTCTCCTTTCTTTTCCTTGAAATCGGACTGGGAAACATACAAAGATTTCTCCTGAAACCGTGATTCGGCCGTACAGAATAAACGCAGAATTTAAGTAGTATATTCGTCCTCCGGGAACTGTAAATCGTATCCAACGTTAACCCAAAGAAAGTAAAAAAAAAAAAAAAGAAAAAGAAAAAAGAAACGAGAGCCAAGGGAAGAAATTCAACGATTGGAATGTAATTTTACGGTTTAAAGTAATTGGGCTTTTGACCCGGCGGGATATGACTGATCCTTACAGAGACAATTCTCACCCAAGAAAAGATATAAAACTTTATTGCAGATTTCTTCTTCTCCAAAAACCGTACGTCTCGATAACAATAAAACTCGAGCTTACTCGTATGTAATCTAAATCGCAATGTGAAGAGCTTTCCCTGCCATTCAATACATTTAAGACTGTCAGAGTCATAACCCCTGAGCACTTTTAATTTTCTGATTTCAATCTAGTGTATTTCTACCTATTTCTACCTTTTCTTCCTTCTATGAATTTCTATGAGTTTCTATGAAATTTATTCAACTTAAAATTTTCAGAAATCAATTTACCCAAATTCTGGGGTAACATCTGCAATCGTCAGAATATCAATTCTACTTCAAGTGTTTGTAAATAATTATCAACTTGATCTTGGAGTCACTCTGAAAATTCGCCCTCTATTTTGACTCTTGTGGAGGACTAGGATTAATTTAAAATCCAAATAATCCTTCAATTTATCTTGGCATTAGTTTCATTCACTTACATAATCCTGGATTTAATCTTTGAAAATGATTTTGAGAAATAATTTTCTCAATTACCCAGGCATTGTCCTTTGCCTTGTCTCTCGTCCTTAATAATTATCATCGCAAGTCATAATATTTTCACTTCTATGTAATAACCAAGAGTTCATAAAGAACTTTAGAGAGAGTTGAGCAGAATCTATGTAAACCCAATTATGAATTCTCCCAGTCGAAAAGAAAAAGTAATTCCGCAATCGGGAAATTGAACTTTTCCCTGACTTGTATTCAATCCCCATCGAAAGCAATTTTTCCAAAGCAACTCGACTCCCCAGTTTCTTCTGCTCCTGTCAGTTGTTTTCACAGAAAGTCATCTATCTCTTTTCATCTCTCTTTCTCTCTCCCTCTCGTTGTAGTGTACTCAATCATAGGAGTTTCATACTTCACTTGTGTATCGAACGTTATTTGAACAAAAGTAGAGAAAAGAAGGAAAAACAAATGCCGAACAAATCGAATATTTCAACTTTATTCGCGAATATACTAGCGAATATACTAGCGATGCGAAAAGGTCAAGAAAGCATAATGTTTCCCCTTGACAGAAATATATAAAACTAAATTCTTGGATTTTAATAAATGCCCGGTGAATTTTCATATTCAATGGCAGTTGAAACTGTATTGAAAAAATGGATTATCTTGATAAATAGAGAGTTGTGTTTTTCTTTATCGAAATCTAATAACGCACTAAACAATGTCAACGAAGCTAAAAAGCACTTTGTGGGAAAAATCGTTTTGAAAGGTTTTGCCATTCTTTGCAGAAATGTAGTGTCTTATTTCCATTAGAAACAAGAACTGAAGTAAACGACATCTACTTTCCGTCGAAGAAAAGAAAAATGTTTGAGAGAGCAATTTGCCCTTTACAGTTTAAAACAATAAACGTAATGACGTAGCTGTGGAGTTTCAATTCGCGTTGGGTGTTAAAGTACTCAAGAGGAAAGGATCCTTAAAGGCAGGAGGAGTACTTTGGGGTCAATACTCCAAGCAAAAGTACTCGACAAATACGGCGATGTCTTGCTCCACACTCACTATACCACCCACTCTTTTTTTTCCTTCTTTTTTTGCCTCTCTCTCTCTCTCACTCTCTACAATTCCTTTCTCTTTTTCTCACGTGCGCATACACGAGGCATTATTGTCTTTTTTCTTTCTTTTATTCCGCTCCTAAAAGTCTCGTGCTCACAGCGAATGAGTTCCGCGTTACTCGGTTAAGTTTGGAACTTGATAAACTTATGCTTTCAGCGAACGTTAAAGCCTAGAAAAGAGTATTTTTAGCCTGCCTTGTGCAGCTACATAAAATCCAGCTGCTGGATTGTAAACGTGATTCTTGTTACACTTTTAGCTGCGGTAAACAAACAATGGAAACTAATTTTTCAAAAATGAAAGACTTTGACTAAATCAATACAAATTTTTTATTTTTTTATTATAGTTGTGACAGCGAATTGAAAATAAAAATGGAATCAATCCAATCAACATTCAATCATAATGTAATTGGTAAAAAATGTAAAAAATTATAATATGCATCAGTATAGGGAATTAAATGAACTCTTTAGATTTTTTTAATTCAAGAAAAACAAGCAAAAACTTGTTCTTTTTCGATTGCTCACGCCTCAAGAGGATTTATTTTAATTATTGGAAAAGTTTGTAATCAATGAACCGATGACCAAACATTTTCTCCCAACTCAGCGGTTATGATAAGTAGAGAAAGGCTTTTAAGATTTTAATTTTTGTTTAATAGCCAATACAATTTTTACTTGCGTTAAGAAACAAACTCTATTTTTATTCAACAATGAGTTTGCGTCCTTAATATTCATTCGCCTAATTTCTTCCACACAATTAGCAATGTTCATTAAAAGCATTTCTATTTTTGTTTCAGGTATATGTTACTTTAATCTTCATCTGATTCTAAGAATATTTGTAAGTACAAATTGCTTTACATACAATTGATATGTAGGAATTAGAATTCGTATTTTATATTTACAATGGCAAATTCAATACACAATAATTTAAAATTAATACTACATTCTTTAATAGAAGAGTTGAAAAGTTATTCACATTTATTTGAAAAATAATAGAATGGTCTTTTCATATTATACAATATAAATACTTTTTCTTCTTTAAAAAAAGATTGCGAAGCAAATTCAAAGACAAAAGAATTTAGCAAATTTTCCACATTCTTTCACTAGCAGTTGCTTTCTAATTCCATTTCGACAATGGAAGCGCCGCGTATTTTGAAGGTAAAGAGGTTCTCCTTGTTGACTCAGAAATGTTCAGAACCAATCCCTCCCAACACGTAGCAGGAATTGACTTTGCCTTGGATAAACATTTTATATTATAAGGTTACTCTGTCAACATCTGCACTATCATGCCAAACGAAATCCTAATATAAAGGTTCTCAACTATTTATTTTTTCCCTTCCTTGGAGATTCTTTTCATTTTTACCCCAGCACTATCATTCATTCTTTGACATTATCTTCAACATCCGCATTTTTAAAATTATTAATAAAAATAATAAAAAACTTACATTTTTGTACAAACTGTATCATTAAATTCCACCGCTTAAATTATTATTATAGTAATTTTAGGAAAAGTTGTAAAAATACGAGGTTACAGATAAGAAAAAAATAAATCGATGGAAAAATCTTATCTTAGTGATATCACCGAGTCGATTTTCCTCACGAAAGGTTCTATTTTTGAGATGATCCTTTTGTATCGCCGGCTGCAGCCCATTTTTATTTCCTTTTTCATCTCTTCTGTCCCGTTCCACATGCCATCCTTTTTCTCTATAAGTGTACCACTCCGTTTTCCTCTATATTCTTTCGCCCTTATAGGTACTGCACTTGGAACAAATCCTCTGTCTCACACAAAGATGGCCGCCCACCCTCGCGAACTTATTTGTTGGCGACGATTATCTTCACTCCATTTCTCTAAAATCGAGAGCTTCTATATTTGCCATTCATAAAAAGGCTGACTTTTATACACATACTCACTATCTTTCTGTTCTCTATGTTTCACAATGGAATGAGGAATAACGAATTGAATGGAAAAAATGTATTTTTCTTACTGATATAATTATTTCTAATTCTGGCATATTGGATATGAAGCAGACATACTAAACATTTTGTTTATTTTTGTTGTATATAAATTCTTGAAACTATGTATTATTTAATTAGTCGTTAAAGTTATTGAAGCATCTTTAGTTTCTTTAATTTTTTAAGTTTTAAAATTTTAATGATTGCGAAAGTAGCGAATCAATCATCGTCGGCATGAGGTAAAGCCTATATTGAGGATTTGAAACTATTCTCATTGTGGTACACATTGAAACGTGGATGCATTTCCAGTGGCGGCAATTTTAAAAGGGATTAAACATTAATTGTATTGTCGCAGCTGGTTTCAATCAATTCGTTGCATACGAATTTGACCATGAATAGACAATTCTCTCCTCTCAGTGCAAATGGTCAGCTGATGATGTTGATAAGCTCTCACAAATTGTAATTTCTCTCAAGAATAATATTTCTATACAGTGAGTTATTTCATATAAAGAATTTATGTATGAAAACAATTATCATTTTCAACAGAACCTATAAAATAAAAGCAACAATCTTTGCAAAGTATAGAACAAAATTAAAATGTTTTTTCATATTCAAAATATACCGTCTAACATGGAAACCATGTTTGCAACTTTTAGGTAAGTTTTTTTTTATTTTTGAATGTAGCATCGACTCGTTTTCCGGGTCCCGTAAATTTAACTCGAAACTCGAATGTATGGCACTTACTTCTCTCTCTCTCTCTTTATACCTTGCTCTATTTATGTTACGAGTTATTAAGAGTAAAGTTCTAACCCGTAGGTCGGATAATGTCTCACGTGATACGGAGCTCACGGACTCGTAAGAAATTTCGACCTCGTTTCCTCGAGGATATTAGCGACCCTCGAGACACATACCCGTCTGATATAATGTGTGTTACCGTTTCGTTTTCACCGCGGGTGCTTTTTGCTCTCCCCACTCTCCCCTTCCTTTTTACCCATTCCATTTCATGAGATTCCTAACTGAAGTCGCTGTACTTGGACGAGTTAATCGTGCTTCAAGATCGTTACAATCCGTTAGAAATGTTCCTATTCCATTTTGGTTTTCTCTTTTTTTTTAACAAAACGATTATCTCAAGGAAACTTTATTTTCCTTCTTCTACTACATTTATGATACAATAGAGGACTTTTGGTAAGATGGAAAAATTGTCCCCACCTTGATTTATTTCATGGTTGAATTTTGTCAACTTTGGAAGTTACACAATTGTACAGATTAATAGAACAGTTTTCAAGTTACAAGTTTAATTAATAAAGTTTATGCAACTCTAAAGGATGGCGAGGTTGAAGCTGGAGGTTAGAATTTCATGGTTTTAGGAAATTGGCTTCGTAAATGCAAAACAACACGCCTCGATTGCAAGTCTGTAATTTCGAGTTTCGTCTAAAGATTTTCAGTTTAAATATTACAATATTAATTTTGTCGCACCAATAGTACAATATATTCAAGAAACTTGAAGTAGAAATGTTTGCGAATTTTTCCTTTCAATCTTAAAATAAAGTCCAGAAATTAAATGAAAATTAAATTAACTTGCTGAAGGAAAGGCAAAAGTTGCATTTCCGTCACCAAAAGAAACATTTTCAACATTAATAGCTCCCGCGGATAAAATGTGGTCAATGACTTTTTTCATACATAAAGTAAAAGTAGAAGTGCCATTAAGCTCTCAGTTTTTTGCCGATCGCTGTGAAGAAATGTATTTTTAAAAGATCTAAGCGATCACTTTTGTTCAAAACTGTGTCAACTCGTCGAAAAACTCTTCAAGTTATTGAACAGCAATTTATAAAACCGATAGATTGATAACAAAAAACGAGCTTTTGAGTAGCTACTCATAATTGAACCAAAAATTAATATTAAGAAATTAAAATTCATAAATTTTTATGCATCAGCTCTACATTATTAGCTGAAATAAAATTGGAAAATTCTATTTCGCTAAATTTCCGCGTTTAACATATAAAAGTCGTACGCGATAAAGCAAAGATCGTTTTTCCAAAGAAGAACATTTCTCCTTCTGGAAATTGCTGTTGACTCTGGAAAAAGGTACGGCAAAAAAGATAAGACCCCTCTCGTTCTATTCTTTCTGTACACCAGAGGCGCTTCTCTCTTTCACTGTGAAATTCACTGCAGGTGTGGTTCTCTGGCTTCAGTGACGCTTTTACACCCCCTCCCCCCGCTCTTGACGATATCTATCGATCGATCATTTCACATGATAGAGGACGATGTACACATATAACCAATCACTCTGAAATAGGAAAGATAAAGATACATGTGGGTAATGGTGCAGGGTCAGAGTACGAGGCGGAAAAAATAGAGAAGGCAAACATGCGATGGGCGTTTTCGTCGCTTCTTCGCAAAATAAAAGGCGATCGAGTGGTTAAGAGCGATCTTCAATGGCGAAATTGGGGAGAAATTGGGGAGAAATTGGGGAGGCCAGTCGAGGGTCGAACTATTGCCAGCTTTTTTCACGGGGGTAAAAGAAAGTTGACGGGCAACTTCCGCTTCTAATGTATTTCCGGCCGAATCACATGACCATCCGTTACGTGGCTATCAAATCGCATGAGTTTGTGGTTTTGTCGACTTCAACGACTGTCATTTCAAAATGGGGGTTACATACGCACCATGTGAAGAGAACCTTTGCGCATTCGGAAATTTCACGTCTCTACCCATTTTTCACGGCTCTTCACGGCTCTTCCTTTATGTCGACCATATTCTTTTATTTTTTCCTTTTTTCCAATTGCTATGTAAAATTTCAGTTTAGCAAATATTACTTCATATTTGAGAAAGAATTGAATGTAGAATATTTTGTCCCTTTGGTGCAGTTAGTTTTATCGGAATGTTTTAGTTATTTTTCCCTATCTGTTTTCCACTTTAATTCGTAAACTTTAATAGTTCTTGTAGAAATAATCTTATGGAGTCTTGATTCTTCTGGTATCTATTTTTTAACTCCTTCAGTTATCGGTTTATTTTTTGTAGAAATTGTGAGCAGTACCTATTGAAAAAAATCTTATATGTATGCTGATTCCTACGTTTCTTGGCTTTATTCAAAACTTTCTCACTGTTCGCATATGTTCTTTCAAACGTAAGTTTCACCATTTGGTGCTCCTGATAACGTCTGTATTTTTAGTTTCAATTTCTCCAAGGAAGAGATGATCCGCAAGCTCTTGTTCTGACTTTATATTCTAGTTTAAGACGCTGTGGTTCGTCGTTGAATCTTTGTCAGACACTTTTTAGTCCTTGTTCTAGTCATCCTTCATTGATGACTATTACACGAAATGGAAAATATAATTGTCTGTGAACTTAGACTAGAGAAAATTATTTATTTTTACTTAGAGTAATAAAAAGTATGAAATACATACTTGTATGTTGTTATTGAAAAGTATAGTTATTTTTCTCTTTCTTGACACTATATGGAGGCAAATTTGTATAAAGTGAGTTTCTAAATAAGAGTGAAATACAGCATTACTAGACACGTATAATTGTTTTTCAGTGTAAATTAACGGAATATAAAAAGTGTGTGTATGTATGTGACGTCACTATGCAGTCTATGTAGCACATGGTCTTAATGATGCATAATGTACATAACATGTTGGATTTCGCATTTCTGAGCTTTATTGCGCCATTACTGGTTACCGTTTCACAGGGACATCGTTAATTGCGTCATCGTTACCAACCAACACCCACAACTCTCATAACAGAATCCATTGTTTGAGGCTGCGATTGGTCATATACATTCTGCATAGACGAAGGTTATTTAGCGTTTATATATTATAATTAGCGCGAAACCTCGCATTTAATTCTGTCTTCTTTTTTCAAATAATAAGAATATTACCAGAAAAACTGTTGACGTATTACTTTGGCTCAATTTTTTTTAAATAAACAGACTGTGCCTCTAACCTTTTTGCTAAACATAATCTAATAAGAATGTCAGTGGATGAAACTTTGCAAAGTCGTAAGTTTTCATGTCCAATTCGAATTGAGCGGAAAGAAAGCACATTTTTCACAGTGAGCTAAGGGATTTTTTTTATATAATGACTTATTGAGGAAGAAACTTAACAAGGATTTCTCCGCTTCGTAAATCGGGGCAATTCATAAATTTCAAAATGGTAGAGTGTCGTATTTCAATAGTCTCTTTTCCCCCAGGATCCTTATTTCTTTGAGGTCGTTTCTCTTCTTTTCTCTTTCTCGAAACTGTTCTCCAAAACGTATATTTCCATCCCCAGGCCGCGAAACAAGTCCCGGGAGTGCGATTAGGACGTTTGTTTTTCTGGAGAGAATCTTCGGTCGTCGTTGTCGACGAAGGCACTACTTTATACTATGTACTCGTTGTCTTTCATTCCCGAAGAAGAGCTGTCCGTTGAGAAACACTAGATGGCCAAATCGACTTTCATGTTTCATCCGAGCTTGTTACAAGCGGAAATGACGCGCTTCTTTAAACTTTTTTGTGTATATACTCGACCTCTTTTTTAATTTCTCAGCGACACTTGATTTCTTATTCAAAATAAAACAGCAACCAAAATTTTCTTGGACCACTTAACAAACTAACCGACGACTTTGACTGCAATTAATTTTTTAGACGAACTTGAAATCGTATTAGTGTTAGATTTGCATTTATTTACAAGTGCTAAAATTACCCCATCACTTCCTATAGTTTTCTAATTACGATTGTGCATTATTGAGCACGATCTCACGCTTACTTTTCACGGCCACGCTCTTTAATTTATGGGTTAATCAATGTCTGTCAGGTTGAGCATCGATTTTGTATTCGGTGTAAAAGTGTGCAATCCTTATTACAACACACCAAGAGTGATTCATCGTTTGTTAATAAACGTGCCTTAAATGCATGACTTTAAATTACTTACACTTAATTTAAAATTTAAATAATTCATTAAGGTAGACATATTAAAACTTGACAACTGTGTTAGTGAATATTTAAATTTCTAAATATTTGTCATTAATTTTTATCAATTAAGTCGTCTTTCAAGTAAGCCGTCATTCGGAATTTAATTTTGAAAAGCTTAATAGAAAATAATGAGCTTCTAGCTTTATGCAAATGAGTTTACAAAATGAATACACTACCTTTTTCTCAATTTCACAGTAAAGCTATCAATTTATTTTTACTTCAAAGTAAACACTATTTTTTTTTTTCTTTTCAAAGTAAATAAAAATTTTCTTCCCTCAATATGAAAGGAAGTTTCTGTTTTAAAATCAAATCTTTTATTTTAAAATGGAAATGGATTTTTTACTTTAATGATTACTTTTTTGAAATTTGAAATAAATATTATATTTCCAGGAATCGAATAGAAAAGATAATTATTTTTAATTACAATGTCGTTTGCTTATCTTATTTTTATTCTCCTATTATTTAAAGCCTATTGCGTAAGGAGACATATTTTTTGTTCACACAAATGTCATTTCGTTGCATAGAAATTATTTATGATACATTATTCTTTCGACTTAGAAGATACAAATTGCGGATGTTGATTTTTCTGGAGATTTTAGAATCAGGTTCGAAAACCGCACTGGGAGTTTGTGATGCTTATCAAAGCGACTGTAAAATAAACTTTAACGGAAGCGCAGGTGTGAACGAGGAAACAGGTGCGGCATAAGAACCGTGAAGTCTATTGTTTGACACAGACGGTCTGTCAAGTGTGTAACAATAGGTTTTCTTGTGGCAATGGAACATTTATATTAGTCAATAAATCTATGTCGACTTTGACTGTAATACAACATTTGATCGAGCGGGCAAATATTTTTCAATTTCTTACTTTCTCTATTTTCTATGACTTGCATTTGAAATAAAAAAACATTTACTATAAAAAGAGGAATTTTCCCATTTTTGAGAGTGTAAAGTGAGAAACTTATTTTCTCGACACTCTAATGGAAGTGACCGAAACCAAATTTGACCAAGGGTTAATTACAGGTTCGAAGCGAGGAAGGAATGGCTAGTAGAAAAATTCTCGTGTGGGACTTTCCAAGCGGTCTAATTCCATGATGGTCGAACTGCTGAGAGGTTTTCATCGTAGTCAGCCAGGCTCGTGGGAATCGGGGCTTTTTATCGGACAAAGTAGTACGTTCTAGTGGTGCTATTCCATTGTGTATAGGACACAAACACGGACAACTTCCTAGACCTCATCCTCCACAAACTTTTCGCCTCGTGCAACCTTCACGGTTTTCTCCCTTCGGCCACTGTTGGTCGACACTATCGCAGATGGGCAAGTCTGCAACGTTCACCGTCGACCTTTTTCTATACCCAACACCAACACCGACTCAGCCTCCTATCTGTATCACATCGAACTCTCCCCAGCGGTTCTTTGCCTGGTATTAGTTTCAAGTCCAGAATCAGCGGTGCTGAAAAAGAATCTGAGTAACCGTGACTCGACCAGGCTACAAACGTGCAGTGAATGACCGACCCTTCTCTTAAAACAGCAATTATGTCAAAGGCGGATCAGACCGCTTTCAAGGTGACGACATTCGGAGAGGATTCTTTCTGGGGTCAATGACACCGGATGAAAACATCGGTCCCAATGAATTCGGTCCATCTAATTATTCTCTTGTTTTGCCTTTTTTTTAATAAAATAAATAAAACAAATAAAATGAACGAAGCGTGTTTTCTAGAGTACAGGAAAAAAAGGGAATTAAGGCGAGCGGCGTCAGAGACTTAGCATCGGATTAGTGCTCGTTAGACCTTACACTTGAGACCAGAATTCGTTGGTACTAGTCACTAATTGGATCATTCGATCGTGCAATCCGACTCCCGTACTACCCACCACGGTCTCATACTTTTTGATGTTGTCTCTGCCCCTTCTGGTTTTACCTTGTCATTGAAATTGCAGATTCGAGAAAGTTTGCCTACCAACTGTGTCGGTTTTGAAGGTCGTTAGTTCAGCTTGAGCCTAGCTAACTTGCTAATTCAAATTCCACCCGAAAATAGAAGATGGAAGATGGAACTTTCAAACTCAATTGTTCCAAATTTCAAAATAGTCTCCACTTTACATAAAGCGCCGCCTGGTGTTCGATTTTTCATAAATAAAGCCTCTCGGAATTATTTTTTCTTTGGAACAAAGTTTCCTTTGGTTATTTGCATTTTCATCAGCGATCTGCAGACTCGCCCGCGGCATCGGCAATCAATCAGCCAAGAAAAACCGGAAGGCTCTCGAGACTTGTTTGTGAAATGATAAATTTCCTCGTAGCTTTTAATTCAACTCTAGTCTTAGTTTCGAGAAGTGCATGTGAAAGTAAATGTTGGACACATTCAACATGTCCCGAAGCGATGTGTACACAGTTTGTTGGTATTCGATCCTGAAACTAGAAGTTGGAAATCGAAGTTGGGTCTATGAACAAGTTGAGAGAAGGAAGCATTCTACCTTTTCGCGCATCCATTTCTTCCCCTCGCTATAACGCTTGTGATCCATTGTAGCGAGGACCGTCGTAAAACGACTTGGCCGTGGTTTTCCGAAATGAACGTCGTCCGTCACGGTCCGTTCCCAGTGTACGCGTAGATCGATGAGCTATTCGGGCGAAGTTGGTGCAATTTAGCGTGCTCTCGGTTTCCCATAAACCACAGTTGACAAGTTCTCGTAAAGCATCCATCGCCTTCCAGCTTGCAAGAAGGAACATGCACGACCGTGTTTCATCTTCGACTTCCGGTATGTAGCACCCCATCCACTTTATACAATCTTCAATCATCCCTCGCCGCCTTCCTTTCTCGTCCAATCTCTCCCTAGTATTTCATAATTCTTTAACCAACTTTTCCCCCCAAACATCTATATCGTTTCGCTAACGCTTCAAGGATAAACGAAAACAAACCTACTGCTTCTGGTATGATGGTCAGGTAATTTATCCTTTTGTCAGACCATTCAGAGAAAAAACATTGATAGTTTAAATTCAATTTATATTTCAAAAATATCTTATTTATTTTTGCTTTCTATTTTTGTTTTCTCAGGAGAAAATAATAATTAATAGAGCACTCGCGAATATGTGCAAAAGACAATGGCCTTCATCAGAAAAATAAAGCTGCGACGAGTTGAAAACTTGTCAAGTTCTTAACGGTAATTGGTTCCCCTAGTAAGAGGAAGGAAATGAGAAGGAATGCTTCCGATTCGAACTTGTGTCTCAAGGTACTCGTGGAGCAGGAGAAAGATTAAGGGCTGGGTCTCGAGGAGTTCCGAGATGAAGACAGTGGAGAGGGATGTAGAGAATAATACCAAATCGAACCATTATCTAGTCCCAAGTGCAGCTTTGAATAAGCTAACCTACCTTTTCTAATTTCGATCTGAATTAACTATTGATTCACTGAAACGATTCCTTTTCTTCTCGGAGCAACTCAAGTTCAATTGCCGTGTTGACAGGAAAGTCTAATTCAATTCCCAAGCTGTGTCAAGTTGCGAACAAATTGTAAAAGTGTGCAGAAAAATGTTAATTGTTAAATATAATCTGGAGTAAAATTAATTTTTTTTAAAAATAATTCACCTTTTTACGAAATTTTTCTCCCTGCATAATCAGGAAATTTTGCCCGTTGCATAATGAAAACGGGAAAATGGCAGTGATTTGAAAATCGGAAGTCGCGTTCTTTGGATGTGAAGCGCGAGAATTGAACAAAATTGTAGTGCCTGCGACTCTCTTCAATTTCAATAGCGACAATGAAGACATAATGACACTTTACAGTCGAACGTGCTCCTGCATCTTCGTTTTCTTTTTTCACTACTCTTTTTTCCCTTTCCTTCTCCTCTTTTCTCCGGTGCTATCGTAACTGGCGGATTCCATTTCGAAATTTCCCTTGAGCTCGCACATTGGAACATTTTCCTCCTGCATCTCTCTTACTCGATTTCTTGGGTTTCGAAATCCACTTGCCGGACCATCGCTTCCAAACGTTTTTCCCTTCTCCTTTTATACGCGTTACTTATTTTTCCACTCCCGTAACCCGCTTGTGAAGTGAATTTTCAGGATAAATATTTTTTTCAAACTATTTCACCAAAGACGCACTCTATCTATTTTAGAAAAATGCTTATTTTAAATATTTCTTGTTTACACATACGTCAAACATTCATACGTTGAATTTAATTCAAATCTCAAATTCCACTCCGACTGAAAATGTAATTATTCAAATTATTGTAAGCGGAAGTTAACTTTTACTATTTTCTCAATATAGAAAAGGCATAAATTCTAAATTTCTAAATTACATTTCCGTTAAAATTAAAAATAAGAGGATGATTGATCGTTTTTGTTTCTCGTCTATTTCCATGTTATTTCATTGGGATGAAATTGGGGCGTATAAATAATAATATCGACATGCTGGAAATATAGACCGTTCATCAGGAGTCTCTTGTGCAGACACAAATAGTTCTGAGAGTGGCATGGACGGAGATAACGAAGTAATCCAATGAATATTCTCGGTTGGGAGCTATATATATGTATATATTGGCGGTCAGTCGCAATGTTCGTGATTCTAGACGGAAATCCATTAGAAGCATCACGGCGTCATGATGTGTTCACATTTGAACGATGAAATTTCGAGATTCCCAAGTCACCAAGTAGAATTTCCACCTTCCGCTTTTGGACGTCGCATTTCTCTGGGAGACGAATAGTCCACTCGGGTGTGGGGAGTGGATGTTGATTTCATACAACTGATAATTCAAAGATTCACATCGAGTAACCGCTCGTCCCTATCAATCTGCTTCAGAATCACTCCTCACTTTGGGCATCGAGTCACGCCATTTTTTACAACTATTTTCCTATCAGAAAAACTATTTCTTTCTTTCTTAGTTTATATCTTGACAAGAAAAAAGTTATACGTCAATCTTAAATTTCCTTTCAAGGGTTTTTCCTTTCAAGTGGAGCTCGCGGTGAAAAACATTGACGATTACAAGAAAATTCGATAGAATATTTGTTGGGTAATATTTATGGCCTAATAAAAGTTTGTGGATTAGGAAAATGAAAGCGGAAGGTAGTACAGATTTAGTCGTAATCGATGAGATCATTTTTAAATGCCAGCGTTTTAATTGTCGTTCATGCTTTGTCGGTTAGAGTAACATATGGAAAGGACGAAGGAGTCGTGGGTGGACAGGGAGTGAACGAGACTCTAGGTACACTATAGCCAAACATATAAATCTTATTGGCCTACTCCCGCGCACAACTCTCAGTGGTTCTCATCAATCTCAAACGCTTCCGATTTCTTCTCTAAATTTCGCTACAAAACACGTAGAATTCGATTTAGTTCATTCGTAATTGCTGTGTCCCAATTACTCGCATCATTCCAAAATCAATCTCTCAAGTCTTTTTCCAGAAGTAGAAAATCACTTGTTCGATTCATTTCGTACTTATGTTCGTAATGTTCACTAAGGCGACAGTTGACTTGCTTTAAAGTGTACATTTGAGTAAGATTTGTAAACTGAATAAGACAGTAAAGAAAATATGTTGACATGACTTTACGCTTCTGTATTGACGATAAATTGTTCTCTTTCGTCGACACTATTAAATCTTATAATTTAAGTTTTACTGTTCGCATAAAGAAGATATAAAAGAAAAATGTCAAGAAGGGGAGGGGGGTGTATGAATGCAAGCAGTAACCATATTCATCCAGTCACTTTAGTATCAAAGATATAAAACGTCGCCAAGAACATAGATGTTGTACGCGAGCCATAAAATTCCGTGTAACAACAATGCCATCGAGAAAAATCCTGAACCATATAAGAAGCTTACCCCAGGTGCATTGTTATTTTATTTACTACTTTTTCATTTTCTCTTTGTTCTTCTCGCGAATATACGCCATGTATGCCAAAAGCGTCTTCTTTCCTTGTTTACACACAAAAAACGAGAGATGCGGCTGCAACCATTTTCAGTTTCATCGCTTTTCTTTCCACTAAAGGCCTTCTTCTTCTTCTTCTTCTTCGTCTTCATCTTTTTCATCTTCTTGTTCTTCCTTTTATCCCTTTTTGCTGTGAATGTCTTCCTACGTACATTTTGTATTACGCAGATATGGTTGTATATAATCAAAAGCAAAATTTTCCCTCTCCTCCACCCACACTCGAATTATCCTCGTTGCAAACGACTCGCCCACAAATCCTGCGAAACCAACGTGTCCCCCCAAGCGTTACTTTTTAATAGTGTTTACCATGTTTCATTTTATTTAGAGCGGAATCTCAATTCACTCGTCTTCCCCAACAGGATTTTTTTTAACTTTTCCACACTGTTATTATTTTTCTCATTACAATCTGAGACATTCGAGTTTTATCAAGAAACAAAACATCCACTTTATCCAAAACGATAAAGGAAGGGAAAAATCCAAAATCGTCAATTTTAATGAAATGAAAATACCCTTCCAACTGCGCAGCGTTATAACTCAACTGGAAATTACGAGGTGATAAAAAAGGGAAAAGAGATTTTTAAAATGAGTCTCGAAACGACTCATTTCGTGGAGAATGAAAAAAAATTGTCAAAATGAGTCCTAAAAGTTTATCTGCAATCTGGTCCAAGTTGTTAAGATGGTTGGTGTGGTATTTCTGATTTGATATTTCTGCATACATTGTGTGAATGTACATAGATATACACGGTGGAGGTTGTTATACGTGCGCTAGATCTGTAACGCGATGCTATGTAAACTTAGTCGGCAGAAAATTGGATTTCAAAATGAAGAAAGTCCTCGAGACTTGGTTACAATTAAAATAATTCCAGTGATGACCCGGGGGAAACTTACTCGCGTCCTACTTATACATATTGCTGCTGGCGAACTTTAACACAAGTGACCTCACAAGAAATTTTACAAGCTTACTCCGGAAATTAATTATTTTTCTTATCCATTTCCAACAACGCAACGCTCAACATGAACTCGAGCTTCAAATATTATATAGTAAAGAATAAAAATCAAAAACGTAAATTAACAAAATCTTAGTTGTGAGTGACTACATATTTGTGTTTGTTACCTCTCTTTTATTATGGTTTTTTACTCGTTCTTTTTTTTTTACTCATACTTTTTTCCATATAGGGAGATTACGAAAATTGCAGTATTGAAAGTTAGTCAACTGTTCTTTAAATTGGGAACAATGTGAAGTAATATTTGATGAAAAAATTTTTTTCCATTTTTATGCAACTAACAAATAGCATGTTTCCTGAATAAAACTACATGCATCCGGCACTCGATATATTGTGAGATTTATTTAACGTTTCGATTCGAGTAACTCGTTTCAAATTCGATACAAAAAGGTTCTATCAAATTTGACCTTGAAACTAATTTCCTGTATCACGAAAATATGAGGGAGGGAGTTTCGGCAATTTATTACCTTTATCGTTTATTACTACTTTGCCTCTATTTTTACATTATTTATGATCGATACTTTTATTATCTAAAAATGATTTATCCTTTTTATTTCAAAGTCGATAAAACCATATGCGTAAGTACATATTACGATTTAAATAAATGTCTGAATATTTACTTCAGGGTTGTCACGCTTTTGCTCTTTTCAAATTCCCTGACTTTTACAGGTATTCCTGGTTAAAAAACGGAACTTTTCCAGGTTTTTAAAATACATTTATATTTTATTAAATTCAATTTCCAGACAAAACTTTGACTTCTTCTCTGACTCTAAAGAACTATATTTATAAATAAATATTTAATATTATAATATGAATAAATATTTAATTCATCGTTTCGATTATTTATTTCTAGAATTTTCAATCAAAATTCTTCTTTAAGTCAATTTTTTAAAAACAATTTTTGAAAAAGTTCTTTGAGAATTTTCAAATCCTTTTTTTTACAATTTAATTTTACGAAATTTTGATTAAAAAAATTCCATTAAACTTTTTGAAAAAAATTAATTCTGCAAAATTCTTGATTAAAAGTATAAAACGTTAAAATTTTCAAAGACTTTACTTTGAAACCTTTTGAAAATTCAATTATTTCTAAAAATCTACGCTATAATACTTTCAATATTCAATTATAATCTAAAATTTTAACTGAAATTCATTTTTAAATACATATGTATTAGAAAAATCTACGAAAATTCAATTATTTAAAATACAAAAATAAATATTTTATAAAATAATTGAATGTTTCTTAAAATTGAATTTTCATAAAGAATTTAAGCAAAAAATTGTATTAAAATAATAATTGAAATTCTGTCAAGAATTTTATTAAAATTTTTAAAAATAATTGAATTTTGGAGAAAAATTTTATTATTTATAAAGATAATTGAAATGTTGACAAGAATTTTTGTAAATTTTTGGACATAATTGAATTTTTGCGAGGAATTTTATTACTTTTGAAAATAATGGAATTCTTGAGAGGAATTTTATTAAAATTTTTTTTAAATAATTGAAAATAATTGAATTTTGACAAAATTTATTAAAATTATTTTGGAAGAAATTGAATTATTACCAAGAATTTTATTAAAATTTTTGAAAATAATTGAATTTCAGAGAATAATTTTACTACTTTTGAAAATAATTGAATTTCTGCAATAATTTTTAATTGCTTGAAAGTTGCATTTGTTTTAGTGTTTTAACTAAAACATCTACTTATGAAAATTGTAGACGCAACTCTTTTAAAATTGAATTAATTTTGAAATATTTAAGTAAAATTAGATTTCAAAAATAAACACAATATCTTTAGAAAACAACAATTTTCCAGGCAGGATTGCGATCAAAATTCTTTAACTTTTCCAGGTTTTTTCAAGGTTTATAAAATTCCCTGCCATTTTCAGCTTTTCCAGGTTTCCTGGAAAAATTTAGAAATTTTTCAAACTCTTAGTCAAATTATATTACAGTTTTTTTAATAAAATGTACTTTTGTAATAAAATTGTTGGATATTTTTGGACCAATACTGTTGAAAAGATGGTTACGTATATATAGGGACGTATTTTTTGGGTGAGAAGTTACAGTCTTGTCTTACCAAAAAGAAAAAAAAACAAGTAAAGTATAAAAAAAGAGAGTGAAAAAGAGGGAAAAGAGGAGGACCGTCGACCCCGGGTCGACGAGAGACGGAACAAAGAGACAGCTGGGTTTCATTCGACCAAGAGAAAACTTATTAGCACGGAAGCCCCGACCAAGGGTTACCACTACTCTCTTCCAATACTTCTTCTCTCTTTTTCTCTTGTTTGCTTTTTGTTTTTTCACCCTGATTCATTTGACTTTTATCTTTGTTTTTTCTTTCAAAGTTTTTTTAAATCGAAGATTCAAATTGAGTTATAAAATACCTGAAATTCATTTGTTTTCGTCTTATTTCTCGTTTTACTCTTTTATCTATTTCTCAATCCATTTTTCCACATCTCTTTTGTTTATTAACGGAATGTTACATTCATTATAGAATTACAATATGATGGAAGATTTAATTTTGTTTTTTAATAATCTTTTTTCTAGCTGACTGAATATACCTATAGAGCAGAAGAAAAAAAGTGTTTTTTGAAATTTTCTCAGCTACTTTTTCCTTGTTTTTTTATCAGGTTAGTATTTTTTCTACATTATATTTTTTCTCTTCCCAGACTTTTACCCCTTTTTTCTATGTCCTTCGTCTCTTTTTTTCAGACTTTTCTTTTTTAGCTTTATTCTCTTCTTTTTCATTCATTCTCTTTTATACCCTCTTTATCTACTTTTTTATCATTTTTTCTTAACTAAATTACTATTTTTTATTTAAAATTGTATTAGGTATATTCCTTTATATTGTAAAATTTATTTTCTTGATTTTTTCATGTTTCTATTTAAAAATGATTTCTTTTTACAAGAGGTAAACAAAAAGGAAATAAAAAAATTGTGTTTATTTTGCTTTTTGGTTGTCTCTCTATTTTATATAGCTTATGTTATCTCGTCCGCCCATTCCTCTTTTGTTTGTGGCATGTTTCCTCTATTCCTTTCTCTTCACTCAAGTCAGAAGAAATAAAGTATAACAGAGAAATTGTAACAGATTTTTCTCATCTGCAGTGACAGTATATTAATATTCAAATTAGCCAGTCAATGCGAAACGTTAATTAAGGGGAGATAAATTTCATTCATACGAGAGAAGTTCATTAAAGTTGAGAGCACGTGAAGCGTCGACGCACATCTCCCCTATGTATATGATAAAAAGTCACTGGAAGGTGAAAATGTAATTTCTTCTTCACAACCCTTCTATATTTGAACAAGTATTCCATTGTCTTCTTTTATTCCCTTTCACAAATGAAGTGGATCTTTTTAATACCACTTTTTTTCTTTTGCATCACAGCTACTATAATTTAAATGTAAAATAATTTTATACAAAAAATCATGTGTAATATCAATTTTCAATAGTTTGGAGCAAGTTGATTTAATAAAAAGGAGAGATAAA
Organism: Leptopilina heterotoma; assembly: GCF_015476425.1. Classification (NCBI taxonomy): domain Eukaryota; kingdom Metazoa; phylum Arthropoda; class Insecta; order Hymenoptera; family Figitidae; genus Leptopilina; species Leptopilina heterotoma. The sequence continues at coordinate 719,765 of NW_025110932.1, forward strand.
CAATTTGAGTTTTTAAAAAACTGTCACATTTCTGGGTCAGTGAACTTTTCTGAAATCCGCATATAAAGTATAACGTTGTAACTTTGAATAAGCGAGGTTTTGTATACTTGCAAGCATTATTTTCGTGAAACGACACACTAACTTCTTTGATAGTGCACTTTGGCGAGAATGATAATAACTTTTTCGTGGTTGTTGTTTTTTTCTACTTTTTCTCAAACTAATGTTATGTTTCATAGGTATATAGAAGGTTATAAAATTTAATGGTGAAAATGGGTTTTCATTGTAACAGAATAAAAAGAAAGAGGCAAATCATAAACTAATGTAATGCGAAAGAAAAAAATGAATTTATTAAATAACTTAATATGAGTTTAAGAAATTTCTTTTTGTTATAGTTAAGTAGTATTTTTTACGTGGACTAACAGAGCATGAAATTTCAATTTCTCGGTTGATGATTCAGTGACCTTTTGCATTGATCCAAAACTCAGAGCGCGCTTATACGTGAGAGGTACAAAATCCTAGGACTCCTTTTAGGAAGCAATTCGAGGCACGTAAATTATGATTTTCCCATGATTTACCTGCACAGTTACAGCGTGTGTCACGAGGGCGTATATATGAGTTTGTCGTGTAGCTTTTAATCTAATTTATTGCTGTTCCGTCTCCAAGTTACACGCCAAGATTACCATCGTACAGATTCCATTCCAGATTATACTGCACAACTATAGCATTGTGTAAAACTTTAAAATCTTGATTGTAACATTTTACAAGGCACAAGAAACATCGACAAAATAAATTAATCGGGTTATTAGAATAGTTAATGTAGCCATATTTCTTTCCTTATTCTTAATAAAATATTTAAATTAGGTGTCTGCATGTGTTCATCAATAACATATATGTATAAGCTTTTCAATTGAAAAACTGTTTATTACACAGTTGTTTACAAAAGTCAAAATTTCAACTGTTGATAACTATTCCAATTGCTAATATTCTACAATATTCTACAAAAGTAGATTTCAAAAAATAGATTTGAAAAACGTAAAATTATTTGAAGGTGAGAAATTGTAGCAATGAATTTTATAAAATTGTTGAGTACTTCCTGCCTGTTAAAGAAATACACGCATAAAATGTTTTACGAGATATTAAAATTATTATAGTTCTTAAAAATTCTTGTTACTTTTCAAATGAATTCCCCAGCACAACAAGTTATTTCCCACTTGTCTCATTTCTACAACAAAAGGATAATTTCGAGAATAAAAAACCTTTCTTTACAGTTGCAAAAAGTAAAATTGAATAATTTTCTTTAATTTTCTTTTTTTCAAGCTAAAACTTTATAATAATGAATTGTCCAGAAAAGTTATGAGACAGAAAGATTTACAAATATATGAGGCTAAAAAGTAATAAAGGTAAAAGAATAAAATGAAGTACTGTCTTTTGAAAGTTCGGATCGAGAAAACGAGTAAATGCACTATTGAGTTTTAATGTGTGTATGTGAGAGTACACGTTAAGAGAATAAGGAGAGAAAATAAAAGAAGGAAGAAAAATTGAAAGAGGGATGGGACAAACGTGACAAGGCGAGCGAAAATCTAATTGCTGTCCAATTTCCCGCGACACAAGGGTCACTCCGAGCGCACGTACGAATTCACTTTTCGCGAGTTGTTTTCAACTGTTTACATTTACCAACTATTAATTTTTTAATACTGCTGCACGATTTTCATTAAATTTAGAAAACTTCTCGCACTCAGTTTTTCACAATTAAAACATTCACATGTGAAAAGAATTAAAAACAATAAATTAACTTTCATTTCTTATTTGACAATGAAATAATGGAAAAGTTTTTTAAAAAATAAACGTTTACAGATCAATTCTATTATTAGTAATTGCATTTTTGATGTAAAAGAAATGAATAAATGTGAAATAATTTTGTGCGAGCATACTGTTTCCTTATTCCATCAGCCATTGATCAATTCACTCTAGAAAAGTCGATTCACACAGCTGAAACAATATTTTCCTTGGCGTTCATTCCCCTTTAATTAAAGTCCATGGGGACATTGGGATATTGCGTGACCGAAAGAAATGAATGCACACACAGTCAAAAGTTCGAGACTGATGACGTCGTAGTCGTTGTCGTCGTTGTCGTCGTTGTCGTTGCGACAAACATACATTTTGGAGAACAAAGAATATGATTGTGCCGTTGAAAGAGCGAGGAGAATAAAAAAAAAGTAAATAAATGTGTTGCGCAATCGTTCAAGTATTGCCCGTCACAGTGCAGCATTAAATGAGCTGCCAAGCCATTATTTCGATCGTCGATGACACTCAGCTTTTTGCATTCTTCTTAAAATTATTATTTTTTCCATTTGATAATTATTAAAAAAATAACTTTACATTTGCAATGAATTCATTCTCGACGCACTTGACCTCAAGATTAAATGTAGGTACAGTCTTCTAATCAACTGCGGGATTTCGGATGAGCGAAATATACTTTATTCCGTATTCAAAGATGAGGATATTTTGCACGCCAAAAGCGTTACTATACAAATAGTTTATCCTGCTTATCCTAGTATTATGTTAGCGGCATATACGATTCCCATTTATATGTACGCGAATGAAACGGAAAAGGAGGCTTTTGACGATACTCGTGGCAAAAGAGAATTTCCAGGCTTTATGTATACCTATATCTCATGTGCAGCAAAGTTCCCCTGAATCCGGTACAATTCACGGTTCACCTCCGTGGCACTTGCAGAGATCATAAATTTATAAATAGAACACTGCTAAAGCTCTTACACTCTGTTTCGTGCACGTATGAAATTTTTAAATTCTGATGAGAATAAATATCCAAATATATATATATAGGATGAAATTTAGTCATTCGAATATTCATTTTTTTGGGAGAAAGGTATATCATACAATCAAAATCGAAATTTTACACCTTTAAATAAAATTCAGTTTGGAAAATAATTTCCTCACATTTTATAGCAGAGAAAATTGTGACGATATTAAAGAAATTCTTTCAATAATTACTATTCCATATATAAGTATTTATTTTCGAAAACGTGTTTCCCGAAAAGTTTATCATGATTATCATAATTGAAATGAATTCTTTTCAACCCCTGCTCGCAATGCGTAAAATTGAATAAATGAATAATATTCAAAAGTTCCGGAAGCAACACAATAAACTCGTCGCTTTCAACAGCACTGATAATATTATAAGAAATTATCCCTTTTAGATATTTCAGATAGATACTCTCTACAATGCCTAATTTAAAAAGCAAAGAATAAAAAAGATGTAATCTTAACCATCTCATTTTTTGCGACTAGATGTTACAGCATGCTTCGTGGCAATATATTATTGTTTAAAAATACACTCTTAAGCCGATTGGAACTCGTCTGATTTCTAAGCCGATTACACTCAACGTCAAACGACTTATAAACAATTCATTAATGGAATATTTTTCTCCTTACAGTGTAATATTAATATTTTATATTAATAATTAATTAATTAATATACTTTATATTTATGCTCAATAAGCATTTAGTTTTCATTTACACAGATTAATTGATAATCTTATCCAACAAAATCAGGGTTGTCACACTTTTGTTCTTTTTAAATTCCCTGACTTTTCCAGGTTTTCCAGGTTTTCCAGGTTAAAAAACGAAATTTTTCCTGGTTTTTAAAATACAATTATATTTTACCAAACTAAATAATTCCCTGATTTCCAGACAAAATTGTCACTTTTTCCCTCACTCTAAAGAACTTTATTTTTAAATAAATATTTAATCATTATTATTTTTTCACAGAAATTAAGATTTTATTAGATATTTATTAGAAAATTCTACGAGAATTCAATTATTTAAATACAAGAATAAATATTTTATTAAATAATTGAATGTTTCTTAAAACTGAATTTTCATAAAGAATTTAATCAACAAATTTTTAAATAATTGGATTCTCTTAACAAATTTTAATAAAAATTTTTAAAAATAATTGAATTTTGGAGAAAAATTTTATTATTTATAAAGATAATTGAAATTTTGACAAGAATTTTTGTAAATTTTTGAACATAATTGAATTTCTGCGAAGAATTTTATTACTTTTGAAAATAATTGAATTCTTGAGACGAATTTTATTAAAATTTGTTTTTAAATAATTGAATTCTTTTGTGAAATTTTATTGAAATAGTAGACATTGAAAATAATTGAATTTTGACAAAATTTATTAAAATTATTTTGAAAGAAATTGAATTGTTAAAAAGAATTTCATTAAAATTTTTGAAAATAATTTAATTCTTTGAAAAAATTTAACTAAATATCTATTGAAAATATAGGCAAAAGTTTTTAAAATAATTGAATTTCTTCGATAAATTGTAATACAATTTTTAAGAATAATTTAATTTTTCGAGAAATTTAATGAAAATTGTTTTAAAAATAATTGAAATTCTTCGAGGACTTTAATTTTTTTTTATATAAAAATAATAGAATCCCTGTAAAAAATGTTATTATTTATGAAAATAATGAAATGTTTGCGTAGAATTTTATTAAAATATTTTTTTAACTAATTTTGAATTCTTTTTGAAAATAATTAAAATCTTGCCAAGAATGCTACAATTTCAGGTGGGAATTTCTTCTTTGGCACTTGAAATAATGAATATTCAGAATGCTGTCAGAAAATTCTTTATAAATAATATTGAAGACACTTTACGAGTTAAAAGGAATTTTCAAGAAATAATAAAATTATTCAATTGCTTCGATTACTTTAAATCTTTCTTAAGAGTCTTATTTTAATTATATCATAACTGGTTCCCCTCCTCCTTCGAAAACTAAATTTAGAGAGGAAACGTGGAAGCAATATCGATTTACTTTATTTCTATTAGGAGTTATTACTCGAATTTCAACGTGCAAAATAATAAACACAAACGATTTTTGCTGAAAATGTGCTTGAAGTGAAACGATTTTTTCCTAAATTTATGAACAGGAAAGAAAAAAAATGTTCTATTCAGAAGCGGCGCTATGTATAGTGAAACTGGAAGAGAAATAAAATAAGAGAACATTTATTATATATATATATATAAATTTTTTTTAAGAGTAAACAGTGAGATGAGAAGTAGATGTGCTTAAAAATGTTGGCACGCTTCTTTTCGTACGAGACTCACGTATTCCGCCGAGATGTGTATGTGTACATTTGATAGTAAAAACTCATGCAAACAGCTTAAAATTGTTGCAAAGAAGTTTATTGTGACAGAACACGGTCTGTGGAATAAGACGAAAAGTGAGCATTGTGGGGAAAGATATCATTCCGGAATTCACTTGTCGACGCAAGCTCCGTTTCTGTTTAACCCTTCGGGGATCGTTTTTACGTCCGTTATAAAGCGAAGTTTCCGCAAAGTCTGCCACTTGACTTATAAATGTAAAAGGGAACACAATGGCGACTTGATGTTTTCAAAGTAAATGGAATTTTCGAGTAAAAGTGTTATATCATACCGTCTTGAGTATTATTATGCTAATGCGCTTCTTAAGTGAGTAATGAGCGACATTAAATGATATTTATGTCTCCTTCTTTCTGCGCCTTTTCATAACATATATGCAATGGCTGAAACATCAACTTCTCTTCAAGCCAGAAACTATAGACCTTACTATTTACTCTCAACTGTAAAAATCATTAGTTCTTTAAATTAAAGAGAATAGAAAGAAGGTAAGAACGCGAAGAGATGAAAAAAAGATTGCAGCATGAAAAGTAATCGAAAAAAGTATCACATTTTTGAAGGAAAAATAAGAAATACGGTTGAATTTTATAGAAGTATAAGTAGTTTCCATCCGTCGATAAAAGAATATTAAGTTCACCGTTGGTATTTTTACGATCACGCGACAGCTTTCGGAAGAAAAATTTAATCGGGAAAGATCTTTATACGTCAATTTCTTGTGATCGGGTTTATTGTTCCTTATACTCATATCGTGACGTATATTTTACGAGAGAGTGTGTATGTGTGGAGTGTTTCGTTAGCCTACAGTCACGAGATCGTTTTGTAAGAGAATACACATACACGTATCTACGTGTGTTGGTGTATATTGCGTAAGACCTCTTCACCTGACCTTAAGATCACTCTACGTGAACAGGATATACAAACAGAAATCAGTAAACGCGACGCTACACTGGCAAGCACGAGTTCATCCTGATTACTCCCGCTTCCAAAATACACTAATTCTAAACGAGCACTTCTCATCAAAGTATAATGATCCTGGTCTATCATTTTAATCATATTATAATTTCAATTATATTCCACAATAATAAATAAATCAACATGGGCATATAAATATTTCAAGATTCGTATAGAAAACGTAATGGGATGTTTTTAAAGGAAAATAAAATTTTTATAGATACTTGCACGGCAATTTGGATTCTCGTGCAATATTCAAAAGAATTTTAGAATCTCATATAACGTCATGTACCATACCCATCACACTTCCTGAAATATCTTCAACTTTTTCTTCCTTTTTCTTCATTTTTCTTCATTTTTCTCTTTTTTTCATAAAAGTAGGTTAAGAGACTTAAAACTTACCACAAATGAAAGATTTTGAATAATGTATATTTTACAATTTCTTGAAGCTTGTAAAAGCCTTTTGAAGTAGAGAAGAACATTTGAGAGTTCTTCAAGTGTAATATAACAAAGGGAAAAAGATTTCATTATTTTTTATCTTCCAAAGCTTTTTTATCCAACTGAAGAAAATTTCAGGATTTATTTTTTTGTTTGTTACTTTTTTAATTGATTTTTTCTTTCTTTCTGGCATTACTTTCTTGTTGTTTCACTTTAAGTTAATTCAAAAAACATAAAGTAATTAAAGAAAAGAAATGTAATTGCCAGAGATTTAAGGAGAGCCACCGATTAAATTTCAGCACAACATGAAGTACTTTTAAGAGAGGTGTCCATTTTTTCGATGTAAATCATGGAATGGCATTAATGCCACTGTATGATTTTACATCGACAAACATTTTTTTATTAAAATAAAAATTCTCCAAGAAAATGTAAGAAGATCTTTTATTTTGGAAATATGAGAATCAAGAATCTTATAAATCGAGTAGTACGCAAAAAGAACATTCAAGGATTTTCAATTAACACTTCTTTGAACTTTTATCGACTGCAAATGTTGAAAAAATGACTTCTTGGAGAAATTTCACACCTATAAAAAGAAGCGTTAATAAAATGAGATCGAGAGGAGGAATGGGAGAGGACGTGAAAAAGAATGGTTTCTTTCTTTGAAGAAATTATTAGCCTCGTTTGTGCGATGATTAGGTGGTGGAAGTGAAAAGATATAGATATAGAAAGAGAGAATCTGTCTGTCTTTATAGCACACCAAAGCAGTATAATGGTGGCTCTGTTTCAACAGTAGTATGGTGAATCGTTACGTTCGCTGAGGTCAAGTCAGTGAATCGTTTTAGTTAAGATTAGTATTAACGTAACAAAAGGAAAAATAAATAAAGCAACATTTTTTACCTCATTTTTTGTTTACCTCTTGCGAAAGAAAATAAAACATTTGGAAAAAATAAAATTAAAGTTATCGCGAGAAATCTCAAAATGATGAATCATAAATTTACTGCTAAATAAATTAAGAAACTGAAAGAAAAAAGAAAACTCCGTTTTAAAAGTTAAACAGAGTTCACATTTAGAAACTATGTTTTCGAAGAAAGAACCTAGCAAAAGGAAGCATCTCAAAAACCATAAAATTCAGCCAAAGAAAAAGTTGACTTCCAAAAAAAGTATAACCTTAAAAAATAAAGGAAACAAAAAATCTTATTTCATCGTGATGCAAAAATAAAACAAGAATTTAATTAAATGAGAAAAATTCCATTTTAAATGCATTTGAAAATATTTTTGAAATTATGAAGGTTTGTAAATGGAACGGTAACTACTTAAAAACGAAAAATCCCAAGGCGTTTTATCTCGATTCGTCAGACAAGAGAAAATTTTTTTGGACCAAGTTTCGAGACAAAAGATTCAGATCAGAAGTTATATCTCTTGTGTTTTCTGTCATCTGGAAAGTACTCGAAAGCATCGTTATTCGAAACTTTTAGAGTGAAAATAAATCCTAACTTGTTTGAAATATCTTATTCTTAACTTAAATTACATGTTTCAGTTAAAAAAAAGCTTTTATTAAAGAAAAGATTTTAATTAAAATGTTTCTTATATATGAGAAAGATTCTCATAATCAAGAATAATTAATGTTTTTTGAGGAGCTTGAAAATTTGACCATACGCCACAGATAGCTCTTCAAGTCTTGAATAAGTTAGAAAAAGTTGAAGTAGATCTAGAATCGAATGGAAAGAAGAATAGTAGGCTTTCAGCTATAATAAATATTCACCATAATAGTGATCCTGAATACGAAGGATCGCATATGCCAAGTGTAAGCTTTTACCGAAGCACTCATGCAATTCCAATGATCTGTCTGCCAGGGAGCAAACATCTAGAGCAGTTCAAGGAGACGATTTGCGTGACTTCAGTTGAATTGACTTCATACAGTAAACACACATTGTATCTTTTGGGGTCTACATATTATTTCTTCACTTTTTTACTTTTAGAAATGTTTATTATCAATTTTTATTTTTTACAAATAATATCGCTTAAAACATTCATATTTGTGTTTTTAAAATTATTACTAAATGTAAATTAATTTAAAACGATCGTTACTTTTTGAGAAATATTTAATTTTCGCTGAGTTAGTTTTAAAGGTAAAATTTGAGGCAGAACTCTGAGATATTTTACTATTAGAGGTAAAAATGATTTTTCTCTTTTTCCTTTCCTCGAGGTGTCGAGTCCCTTGAGAAAGAAGTGTGAAGGATTTCAATCTGAATTTTTCGTTTGCTTTTCCAACGTCCTCTTTTCTCGTAATTCCCGTCCATCATTTTAGATCTTTTTCCTGGCCTTGTGAGTTCTTCGTTTGTTTTTGTGTACATGTCATTAGCACACCAACCTGACATCTATCTGCTTTATTTTCGAAAGTAATAAAGTTTCATTGTTTGTTTTATTCAACTCTTTTTTTCCAAAAAATACTCTTTATTAATGAAGTGTATCGGAGAAGGAATTGAAACTTTTCAGGAAAAATCAAAAATAGTACGTAATGTGCAGACTGTTTTTCAAAGGAGTGTTTGATGAAAACTGTTATATTCAATATGCCTGTAAAATATTCTGGTTAATATGAGAGGCTTGTCTTTTGAATGCTAAGTTTCTTAACGTAAACATGTTTGTAGATTTCTAAACTTTGATGCTTTTCGGTTCGAATTCATTTAAAACTTGCATAAACTGGGAAATCCAGGCTGTGTTAAATTTGGATCTTTTGAGATTATGTGAAGGTTCGAACTTTAATCGAGAGCATGGTAAAGTTTGTTTGTTTTGCCGGTCTTGCATGGATTTATTAACAAATTTCTTCATTTCATAATTAGGACATTTCAAACATGAAACATAATTGTGTGCATTACACGAAATGCTCTCGGATCATGTCTAGACACCGTCTCACGCATACTTTCTCTTCCTATCAATGTTAACAATGCAGATAATTCAAATTGTCTCATGTCAATTTCAACTTGTCGACAGAATAATTACTGTGGAACGCATAAGCAATGTGTGCAGAATTCTATAAAGGATGTTTGCCTTTTACATCAGAAAATTGCCATTATTAGTTCTCATATTAACATTTTTTAGAATTACTTTCACGATTTATGAATTTTTGTTTGTCAAACTAAAATTTACGAATGGAAATCAATAAAAGTTTTCTGTAAAGACGAAATTCAACGAAATTCAACGTATCAATGAAAGTAAAAGAAGAGAATCACTATCGATATCTTTTACCAGTTGACACTGTTCGCAGGGCCTCTCTTGTCCAGTTCCACAGACGAAAAATATATAAAAGGTGGAACTTTGCTCGGCAAACTTTGATAATGTCTCGCTTCGAGCGGAACTGTGTCGAGGATGGCTGATGACTCTATATACATTCCCCCATTGCGCTAAGTCTTAACGAGCTCGACAACTATTTACTTCATTTTACATCCTTCAAACGACCCGAATTTGTAAAAATGTACTTGGACTAAAGTGTTTTCGTACCTCGTGAGTTTTAATGTAAGTCGTGTGACAGCGTGCCCCGCAGAAAAGTTGTTTGGTTTCTCGTTACTGGTTGGCGAGTTGGCGAGTTGGCTTATACTTGAATTTTCAGTTCTAAAAGCGAAAGCCACACTTTTTCTCAGTAAATTTAATTGTAAACTCAATGACAACTCAACCTGCAAGTTCTCATTACAGAAAATTTTATAAATTTCTTTCTGCAAAATAGAACATTTTCAATAATTATGATTGGAACATTTATCAAATAGAAGAAGCATCATGTCAAAATTTTATTCCTGCTAATTTCCTGCTAATTTCCTGCTAGTTGCGAAGTAGAATTTAAAGAATTAAATTTTCTTTTGTTTCCATCAGGAGGTTCTTCACAGACAAAAATGCAGAATTTATGCTCATGTCCTTATGAGAATGGGTATAAGGATTTATATTTTGTGGAATTTAAATTTTTTTCATTTGTATTTATTTTTCTTGTGGTAGCAGTAATCGGTGTAAACACTCGTGTTAGTGAAGAATAGTAGGAGGTTGTATAAGCGCCAAGTCAAAGGTACCGTGCGAGAGCATCAAAAGAGCGAGAAATATAAGTTTGATGCAATGCAACGCAACGTGAAGAGTTATACCCGCACCTCGAGGCTAAATTAACTGTACGTTCTACTGTCTGACCATAAAAGCGTTTACTACTGCGGTCGCGCTTGAGATTTAAAACAGCTTGGCTAAATTCGCATGCGAGGAGAATTAAAGCAGAACTTCAGCTCAAGGGGTGACTCGACTCTGTTTACCGACCTTTGATATCATTTAATTCAATTAAACTGCATTTCGACTTATCTTTCTGCTTTTTTTCTACGTGTGTATCCCGCTAACGAAGAAAATAAGGAAATTTCTGCAATGAATTATTCAAAATATTTCCGGCGTGTGTTAAATCAATCTTTAACGTTCGAGTTGATTATATCCAAAGTACTAAGTATAGGGAAATAGTAAAGGGAATGCATTCGGACAAGTGGTTTAATTTACAAAAATGATTGAAAATTGAAAGATTTAATTTGGAAATTCTGAAAAAATTAGAGTTTTGAAAAATAGTAATATCCTATCAATCTTTGTAAATTCCTGTTATTATGAAATTTTATAAATAATAAACAAAAGAATGAATTTAGAACCAAGTACAAAAGTAAAAATAAAATCGGATCGACTTGAATATTTCCAATAGGTATTTTTCCTTTCGTCTCAGGTGAGTCTTGTTAAACCGAATAACCTCATTATACGTTTCCTCTGCTAGTTGAATCCTGAGGGATCGATCGTAAGCGAAGGATATTGTGAAACGTATAGATAACGATTTTTTCAGGTACGAAAAATACAAATGAAATGAACAAGTTTTCTAGTTAAAATTTACGACTCAGATGTGAATTACAAATTTTGTGAGTAATTGCTGAAAGATGAGAATAATTTTTTGAGATCGTTTCTAATACAAGACAATTATTTTTCATGCATGTTACGGGAATTGTAGAGACGTTGTACTTCCGGTCAAATGAAAAGGCAGAAGGGACATGGCCTCGATGTATGTATATATAACGGGTCGCTTTTATACGAAAAGAGCAAGGCGCCCGACAAGATATCCCAGGCGTAACCAGGGGCAACCCGGTAAAAGCATTTAGGTTCGCCAAGTCGGTTCGTAACGTGGTTAGGGGGTCATCAACGCGGAGGCGCCGAGATAACGTGAACTAGTGGCGGAGAAAGGGGAGAAGAAATCTAGGAGAGCGAAAGAGTGGAAGAGAGACACCAGAAACGGAAATGCCATCCGAGGGTCTCGTTTAATAACAATTATTGGTCATAACAGTTTCCCAAGTGGAAAACGTCTTAAGTCATCAAACGGAATTTTGATCGGGTTTAATAGAAGCGAAAATTTTCTTCTTTGAGAGAAGACCGAAAGCTAATCCCGGTTAAATTAAAAAGAAAAGAAAAGAAAAGAGAAGAGAAGAGAGATTTTCAGAACTCGGCAGAATATTAAATGAAGAAAATTATTAAATTACCCGAATTACCCGTGTTAAGAAGCTATACACATCAATTTTCAAGAAATTTCAACAAATCTAAATTAGTAATGTACTCTTTCGAACTTGGCTAAATATTGGAATATTTATAAGCTAGACAAATATTTTCTTGAGCCAATCCAACATATTCGAAAGAACGTAAAACTCACAGACGATGATAGAGGTTAAAGCGCGTATGGCAAAGACCAAGTTCAACTGGAAAATAAGTGGTGGGATAAAGTGGAATGAGACACGGGAAAAAGAAGAAAAAAGAAGAAAAAAGAAGAAGGGGGGCAGAAGAAAAAGCGCTTGAGAAAAGAGAAGTCGCGATGAAGGTTTTAGTACCACGTTTATGCCCGGCGGTTCTCGCAATTTCGGTATCTGAATTGAAGAGCTGTATCTAAACGAGACCGGATGAATCTCTCGCCTCTTCTTCCTCCGCCTCGCAGCCATTTCAGCGGGAGACTTTACTTCGGCATCATGCTCAGTTCCCAATGGAACAAAATCGGGCAGAATGGACGAGGGGATAAAAAAGCGACAGAACTGAAGGAAGAAAAAGAAAAATACTCCCACTGCGAAATGGCCGAGTTTCTTCTTTTTCATCATCTTTTTCTTCTTCTTCTTCTCCTTCTTCTCTTCTTCTTCTAGTTTTACTTTTGCGTTTTCTTCCGCCTCGAGATCAGTGGACGAGCATTTCAACAACGCTCTCATGGGAATGAGTAATAGAACGAAAAGTATGTCGAAGAATGGTTGCTAGCGTCATGATGCCGTGAAATTTCTTGACGAGGACAAATTCTTAGCAAATGGCGTGCGGTTCCTCCAGAGTATTTTCATTTCTCTCTTTCTCGTTTCGAATAGTTGCTTGTTTTAGGAGATGAGGAATTTTCATTATTTAGAGAGATGGTTTTCCGCGCATATATTTATGTAGTGCATTCAGCAACGTAATTTCAACAAGAGGAATTCACCGGGTCAAAACGGTACTGAACTCACAGTTCAGGTCAACATTTTGGAACTGCAAACATTTCAATGTGTAGGTAGCAATTTAATGAAGACAATTTGAATTTGAATTGTATTCGAAAGAAGTAGATAGACAGTAATTTGTCGTGTCTGTATCAATGAAACTTGTAAATACTTGTAAATACCCAGTGTGCGAGTTTCCAGAAGACCATCGATCTCCCTCGCCCTGGCGCGCCGCTGGAGCTTCCAACGTCAGCGTCGAGCTCCGTATTCTATACCAAAGACGTGTATCACGATCCCGAATTCGATATAATCCCACTTTCCTTTAGATTCCCTGTAGGATGTAATGCCGTCAGTAATTTGCAGAGTGAAATTTTCCCACGCTCAAGGCGTACCTACACACTGTATACAACCTTAATCTAATTACGAGTTTGAGCTTGACGCTCTAAGACCTGCCCGCTTGACGTTTGAGATCAATTGCTGTTATGGAGTTTCACTTGATTTCGTTCCAACTCGCCGCGGATCGTTTTCCTAACTACGAAGCTACACTCTGACAAATCTCATTAGCCAACCCATGATTTCCGCCTCCACTTTATGATCATTAAGTCATTTTTACCAAATAAAAAGACTTGTAAATGTAGCGAAACTTTTAGTATGACTCAGAAGAGCAAGCTAAATTCTAATTTAATAACAATATTCTTTAAGAGCTAAAAGAAAAGAGTCCAACTTTTTTATCCTACTACAAGCTCTAAAGATGAGATTGCCTTGGCTTTTTTCTAAAAATTTTTCTTTTCTAGAAAAAGGAAAAATTAAATCTTTCCTCCCACTATCTCTTTAATAATGTCGTGAAGCTAAGCTCTCCTTTTGAGCGTCACGTAATATCCACGAGGTTTCACAATTTTTATTAATATTATTAAATTATTGATAGAAAATTCCTTTGTCATTGTCATTTTCATTATAATGACAATTATCATTGTTTTAAATGAAACTGTAATATTTTATATTCTTCTATTGGTGAACAAAAGATTCATCGTTACATTTCAATGGAAAACTAATTGAAATCATAACAACTCAGGGCTCGAACCAGTAAAAGTATTTAAAAATACGGACTTTACGGACCAAAAAATAAATCCCTAAGAAGAATTTTATTATTTTTTAACATAATTAAATTTCTGCAGTAATTTGTAAGGCAAAAAAATGATTTATTGAATAATTGAATGTTTCTTAAAATAACGAAACAAATTGCCCCGTCCCTTGAAATTAGTAATTGAATTCCTGTGAAATTTTTATTATTTTATGAAAATATTTAAATGTTCGCCACGAATTTTGTTAGTTCGAGCCCTGAATTTAAAAGAACAAGAATTAATAAAAAAAGAAAGAATTTCCTAAATTTACCCAATTTTGTTTAAACTAAAAATATATAAATAAATTATACCCAGTTTTTTAAGTATCATTATAAAATTATTGTTTATCTTACCACTTGAATTGCAATCGGTTGTAAGTTAAAGAAAGCTCACCTGAAACATATAAACGAAAGATTAAATAATTAAATTGAAAATAATAAATATATAAGAAAGTGAAATTTATTTTTAGAAAGCAAGAGTTTTTATAATTCTTATGTTGAATAAAATTTTTTAAATCTATGCGTAATAGGAAAAAGTGTTTAAACATTAGTAATACTTTCAAATTCCACCAAATGTTTCTGATCCGATAAATTCTTATCTTGTTAGAAGAATTTCCCTTCTACAAATAGTGGAAGCTCGCCAAAGTCAACATATTTAAGTTAATTCCCGGGTAAGACGTGATGTCATTTTCGCATCGTGTTTCAAATGTGATGGAATTATATGAAGGTTTTTTACCAATTGACTTTTCTGACACAACGCTGTTAATTCAAACAACTGCTTTATAGATTCCCTTCCTACACGCCTTGTCCAATAAAAATAGTGAATTTACGACTATTTTCAGTTTCAAGTGAAAGAATTTAATGGCAAAGAAAATTTCAGAAGAAAAACTTTAAAACTTTAAAAATTCTTTACAAGTAATTGGTGAAATGAAAAGAATTATTCTGAATAATAAATAAACTAATGTAATATTAATATTGTTATTTGTCGCTTGTCTCAAAGTTTTCTTGACACTTGAGAAAAACTAACACATTTAAAATTCAAAGCTGATAATCCGATAAAGTATAGGTTTGTAGGGTGTTTAGAGTGTGATACGACTATATATAACAAATTCTAAACTTAAACATGCTTTAGACGTTGAGAGTTTAGGGCATTGATCGACATTATATGTATAGAGGAGTGAAGTCTATAACCTCACAGAGTATACAAGATTAAATTTACTCTTAGCGAATTAGTCTCATGACGCTAATGTTAACAAAATTAATGTTTATGTCAAAGTAATTTCAAACTTTAATGAGAAAAGGCTACATAACTAATTAATTTTCATAGTAATAAACATTCAACTTTCGGTTATGCAAATTAAATCGTATTACGTATGAGATTATATGCTTTCTCCTCGCATTTTGAAAAGAACTTGAAAGATTGTTTCGGCCACATTTTTGGACTACAATTAGACACTGGCGTCTGGGCAGCAAAGTTAATATAGTCGAATGGAAACTGTTAAGCCGATTCGTATCTCGTGTCATGATATAATCTATCCAATTTTCATTCAATAATTTGACAGGCTTGTCCATTTTGGATCAGCATGGGAGTCGCTTGAGGAATGGTCAATTCAATTTACACGTCTTGTCAAACGAAGCTGATCCTGGAAAGCTGGTGTTAGCCAATTTCCAGGGCGAAATGCGCATTTACTATTCAACGAGGAAACGTAGGCGTTGTGCATCCTGCCAAGAATGAATAATTAACGAAAATACACGTCCGATCTATACCACAAGGGAAAATCCTCAAACATGCATGTGCATAACCAGACCCCTGAGGCATCAATTTTTCAAAACAAAATCACTCCCGCTTGTTTCTCTGTCTTGTTTTCTAAAGAAGATGTGCTGTAGCCTGCATTTCCATCCAAACACTCCTCTGACTGAATTTCTCTCTTTCACTTGCTAAAAATAAATAAAAATAAATAAAACTAAATAAAAAAACGACAATTTTAATATCAAATTATAATTTATTAATTGCGGGATAAGACTTTTTCCCTTGACGTACGTGCTTTTAGCCGAACGGAAGTGATTGATCATCTACTTTGGAATCTCTTGCAATCTATCTTTCAAACGGTTCGTAAATATTTTTGCGTCAATGAGACGTAAAGAAGTAAATCGTCGTTTTATTACACACTTGACAGCTCTGTGTTATGGTTTTACGGTATACGGACTGTAAAACTATTTCCGATGCGCATGGAATATAAATGCCATCTTTCGACTTTTATCCCAAATAATTGATTGTCTTATGAAAGAGGGGAAAAAGGAGCAATGCTCTTGGGAAACCGGCTATATGCACTCAAAGAAACAGTAAATTCACTCTAACAATAAATGTAGTTCATTACTCTGAAAACAATTCCAGCAAATGTATTATATTTAAAAAAATTGTTCACTTTGGTTTTTTCAATAATTATTATTTTTTTAAATAACAGAAACTAACTAAGAATCTCTTTCTAAAGCCCTACATGAATAAATTTTTCTTGTACACTTTTGATGGCGAAAACAAGATAAATGATAAAGTGAATGAAATATCTTGTAACCAGTGAGTGTTTGGGAGTGCTTTAATTTTGAAAATAGGTTTAATAATAGTATTGAATTTGAGCGTGAGTGAAACACGATGTATGAAACTCGCGTCGTCGCTCACGTATTATTGAGAGCAAATGCAAAATCGTGGTATATGTATATAGATATGCAGACTTAGTCATATACCTATTATCGGCCCTATTGAATTCATAATGAATGGCTATGTATACCAGGCAACTGAAAATACACTGATTGAATAGGAGAATCAAAGTGCATCAAGGGCTTAATTTAAATAAAGAGACGCTACACAGTGTGTCGTCGAACCGATCTCGATCGTTGCCACATCATTTCTAAAATGCAATATTACCCACAATCACCGTTATTAAGAAGCACACTGTAATTTCTCAATTCAAATCGCAAATTATCCACTCTACAATTTAGAATGCTTTTTCAACATTATAGCCAAAAGTACCTAGGTATGAAAAGATGACAAAATTGACAAAATTGACAAAATTGACAAAATTGACAAAATTGACAAAATTTACAAAATTTACAAATTTTAATTAATCCGTCCAATATTTCTTTCTGATGTGACGTCACGAAACCGTAGCCGCGGCAATCTCGTTCAATTTCGAACACAAAAAATCCGATTATCTTCATTTATCTCATGGATTCGTGTTTGCCTATCAGCTTCCGATCATGATAAAACCGGACACGATAGATTATGATGCACATTGGTTTTGAACTCTTGTATTAACCTGTCCGCATGAACCTAATTATACAATTAATTTTCCTCATTACACCGTCTACTGTTACCTACACTACTACACGATCAAAATTATTACCTGCGGGGATATAACATGTTGCGCAAGGCAATTTACTGTGATTACTTATTTCTGAATTTCCAGGCTTATTTTATTGTTTACCTTCGCAGGCGCCAAGCGAGTGGTGCGGTGGCCTGTTAGCATAACTCGCGATCCCAATAAGACTCGATCGTTTTCCTAATTGTCTTCTTTTAATACATCACTTTTCTATACGCTAAACTCTCATCCAGAGGTAAACAATTTCTAAATTCTTCCACGCAACATAATATCTAATCTCGAAATGATTTTTCCACTTTTATCTAATCTTTTACGAGAATCGATTTTCACTATTGCTATTTGTCCAGTTTTCGCTTATATTTTTTGCCATGAAAATGGCATATCATCTTTTCCTCAATGTCAAATATTTCTAATCGAAAAAATAAAATCCAAGCAATATCAGGTTCGCCACGTGTAATGATTTGAATGTAGATGTGTCACACATCTACATTACGACGAAAGGCGAGAAGCCACGAAATATCTTATCGGCAATTATGCGCGAGTCAGAGCTGTGTCGACCGTAATTTCAGCTAGTCGCGTATTTTTTGTAATATATATATATTCTATTTAATAAATTGAGTATCTGCCTTTTAAATGTTTAAATGTTTGTGTTATTTGGAAATCCTTTAATTAAAAATGTAGAATTCATGTAGAAATTGTAAGAAATTGTATAGAATCGTTTTAGTAAAATTCTATAGAATTTCACTAGAATTTCTTTTGAATGATTATAGGTATATAGAATAATCCTATTCAAATTCTATAGAACTTTTTCAGCTGGGAAATAAAAACTTGAAATAATTTCAAAAAAGTTCCATTAAACTTTTTTAAAAAAATTAAATCTATAACCTACTAATAGTTAAAAGTATGAAAAATTCAAACATTCCAAAATTATAATTTGAAACCTTTTCAAAATTCAATTATTTCTAAAAATTCACGCTATAATACTTTCTAAATTTGAATTAGTAAAAATGTTTACTAATTGGAATTAGTGACTGACTTTTTGCTTTTGAATTAGTCAATTTTAATTAAATTAGTAGAAACTACTATATATTTATTAATAAAAACTGCTTATTCTAAAGCAAAAAGTCAGTCACTAATTCAAATTAGAAAACATTTTTACTAATTCAAATTTAGAGAGTTTAATATTCAATTATTATCTAAAATATTAACTGAAATTCATATTTAAATCAATTTTTATTAAAAAATTCTACGAGAATTCAATTATTTAAATACAAAATAAATAATTTACTGAAGAATTCAATGTTTTTTAAAGTTGAACTCTCATAAAGAATTTTATCACCAAATTTTTATATAGGTAAAATTAATAGTATATTAAGCAACAAGGGTATAAAGGCAGCCATTTTTTTACGGTGATTTTTGTGACACGAGTGGAGGTCGAGGGCGCCCCGAGACCGGAACAAGTGTCACAAAAATCATCGTAAAGAAATTGGCTGCCTTTATTCTCGTGTTACTTACGATATTTTTTATTCCTAATGCATAAAAGTGGCGATTTTAGATAGCAGACGACAGGGAGTAAAAGTCATTCACTTGTTCGACTTGTATGAAAATGGCGGCCTTTTTTTCCCTTGGGCAAAAATAACGCATGGGACCAGCTGTTTTTTTGACCATGGGAAAAAAAGGTCGCCATTTTCATACGGTCGAACAAATGAGTGACTTTACTCCCTGTCATCAGCTATCTAAAAGCGCCATTTTTGTGCATGTGGGATAAAAAATTTTTGTCACGAATTTTAATAACATTTTTAAGTACATATAGTGCTGTTATTTTGTTTGGATTTATAATCTTAGTGCGATATTATATTGTTTGATAAAAATCCATAATCTTAATTATTTAAAATATTTTAATTATGAGCTTTCGCCCGTCGACGACAGGTATCCTCAGATATTCAAAACTGAAATACATGTGATTTCTAATTAAAAACTTTTTCTCTTTTACATCTATAAAAAGCTTTTTTTAAAAAAACACAAAACTTTGTAAATAACATAACCAAAAACTTACCAAGAGGTCTCTTCAAAAAATGAAAACAAAACACTTTATGTAAGAAAACTCCATTTTTTATAAATTTTGTAAAATATTAACAAACTAATCAAGAACATTTTGATCTTGATTAGAAAATAAAGAAATGTTAAATAATTTAAAAAACGTGTGAGCATACTTGCTCTTTAATGTATAAAAAAGTTTTTTAAAAAAACCATAAGAGGATAAAGCAGATTTGGAGTATGATAATAAAGAAAACTGCTTAATCGATAATTTCAAAAAAGAAAATAAAGAAAATTTAATTAATTTAAGAAAAAAGACAATTTGATTAATTTGAAAAATTTAATTAAATTTAATTTTTCGAGAAATTAGATTAAAATTGAGGCCTTGGATCGAATAACTCGCCCGACGCTCTGAGGCACGCGCTAATACCAGTCGGGTAGCAGTGAGTGGCCCAGAGGTCCAGGTTTTTTCAAGGTTTATAAAATTCCCTGACATTTTCAAATTTTCCAGGTTTTTCAGGTTGCGTGGCAACCCTGAATATTAATGCTGCATTTGAAATTAATAAACGGATCATTGAATGACTAGTTAATACAAAATGAATTTCACACTAAATGCAATTAATTTCATATATCTGTGTCACAATTGTTAAATAGATAACGATCGCGATTACACGAAATATGCATTCTGGAAGGGAGGGGGGAAGCAATTGGAATGTTTTGATATATTCAAGTGTAATATCGTATTTTGCAATTCTCCCGATGAGAATTGATATTCAACTCGTGTTACACTCGGAACAATATAAACAATAGAGCGAAGGGAGGGGGTGTGTGTATACCAACTGATTGAGAAGGAAATGTATTGTCTCCGTTAGTTTATGAAGCATTTCGAGTGTATAATGTTAAGTCATCGACACCAACTTGAGATTCACAAGCTCCCCAAGGCAACACCCACACAACCCAATGTAAACCACCGTGATTCAAAGTCAATTAACACCTAGGCTTGGAGGATTCACGACTGACCTTTTCTCTCCATACCCGATGAATTATTAACTCATATACACACGCAACATGAATATCAATTTCAGCAAACATTACACAAACATTACATTTGCCATTTTTCATATTATATATAAATATATTGAAAATATGTTGTGTTATGTCATCATAACATAAATTATGTCTGTTTGTAAAATTATTTGACAAAGAGAAAAATAGGTTGTCAAATGGAATGAAGGATAAAGACAAACAGTAATAACGAAAAGTGTCGACAATTATTGAAATACAAAAGTATATAGCAAGACAAATAAAAGGGAAGAGGGCGAGTAGAAGAAAGGAATTTATTGTAAACAGAAATTAACAGTGTTTTTTTTGGATTGGGGGAAAGGTTTTGCTGAGATTGACGTGTAAACTTCAGATGAAATGGTGGTTATACAAATGACAGGCAAAGCGTTTAACACTCGAGAGTGTTCGCAGGTATATAGTCAACGATCGTTCACCAACAATTTGTTCCGAGTGCAATTTGTCTGACCACATACTATATTTTTCTACTTTGCCCAGTAACTCATGTTACGCTTCGTCTGGTACTATAAACAGTACTTTTCAATATATTCATTCTTATTTGCCATAATAATCTTTAGTACTTTTAAAAAAATGTTATTGAATATGTTTTAGTGACCTCATTTTTATTAAGATGATTGACAAGTTGGAATTCGCATTTCAAATTCTAATTTCGAAGTATTAAAACTAACTTTTGCTAAGCTTATTTTTGAATGTAGGTATTCGGCAGAATTCCAATTTGAATGCGGTTATATTTTCTCGTTCCAATTTCAAAGCTTTGAACTTCAAAGTGCATAAATTCGAGGGATGAGAGTTTAAATTGTTGATTTACATGGCACGTCTTTTGTCAAGAAAATTTTCATCTTTCCAATTCAAAAGACATGTGTCAATTTCTCAAACAGAACAAATGGAATTAAATTTTTAATTTAAACTCTTTTTCGAAATAGTTTACTCGACTTTCTTTATATATTCTCTGCCATTCCAAACATAAACTAAATGTGAGTCAGTTACACTGATTCACATGAACAAGCAAATTCTAAAACGTCGGACCTAATAAGGTTGACTATTATCATTATTATGTAGAATATACTTTTCTACTTAAAATTTACATAAGAAACGGATGAATTCGAATGAAAATGAGACGGAAACTCATGTAAATTGGGATATATAAATAATAATTAAAACTCTTCCCCCACATTAAATCAGGAGATGTGTTTCGCGAGATGGAAGAAATTAAAGAGCTTTCATTCGGGACAAACATTTCCATATCTTCTCTCTCGCTCTGCCTCTTTTCATCTACCGAAAACACAAGCGCAACTGATTTCAAACTATTACCAAGTATAGTGTCGGTTTCTGTGTTCGTATTGTTCCAGTAAAAGTAGCGTCAGTGGAGCGTCAGTGGAGCGCGTCACACACTATATACAAAAGTTAAATGCGTGTGAATTCATCTGTAATACGAACGCCATAATTTTGCGAAGCATTACAAACATCTAGATAATTTCTCTATACATATATAGTTCATGTGGCATGTGCCTCTTACACTTCTAACCTTTATCCAAAAAAATTAAAAGTGTTTAAGATTCTTTTATTTTTTTATTATTTTATTACCTTTTTTCGTGAAAAAGGAGTTGCTGCAGAACAAATTTTAATTTCTCACATTAAAGCATTTTTCCAGCTTTTTTCAAAAAATTCTATTCAAAGAGTTTCAAATCCAACTATGTGAAGCTTTTAATCTTTACAGCTATACATATACATATGCTGCAAATGAAAAATAGTTTCTCACTTAAGTAAATTCGACTGCAGATTTTTATAAATTGTTTTACACTTCAAGTCAATTATGTTTTAAAATTTTGAATTGCATTTACAATTTTTATAAATAACTTTGTGAAGAAAGTAAAATGAGAGATAATATCAAATTCTGTAAAATATGCTTTTTTATTCAAAAAAAAAGAAATTTTTTTAAAAATGATTTTATCTCACGGTCTACATTAAAATAAGGGATATTAATTGCGTTCATTATATAGAAAACTCTCAATAGAAACGCACGAGAATTATTTATCAGTCAATAGAATTTAATTGATCCGTATTTTCATATTCCTTTTAACGTTCTGGCAATTTTTGAAAGAGGATGATGATCACCCCCATTCTCTGTCATAAAAACTTAATCCTCTCGGATATTGATTATGTGCACTTTATTGTAAGGAAGCTCAATATCTCGAGTCTATTAGCTGTGAGCTTCAATTTGATTTCTTCAAGTTCATTGTTCCCTTTAATATCTCAGTTTAACGATTCGGAAACAGTATCTGAATCAACAATATTCTTCGGCAATTTTCATATTTCACTTGCCATTAAACATTAATACTAAAATAAAAATTTCTACCCCAAAAATTTTATCAACAAATCTTATACACTTTTAACAATTACTTTTTTAAAATTAAATTTAAGTCACTTCTTTTCAAATATTTATATAACTCTCCTAAAAATTTCTATAAATTCAATTTGTTACTAACATTTGAAATACATTTTTTTTTACTACTTACTTTCTTTTAATAAACGACTGCTTGAAAAAATTAATTAATTAATGAAAAAATATCTTAAGAAGAATTTTCTGAATTCCTTATTTTAATATAAAGTATTTAATTATTTGATAAATAAGAAAAGAAAAATTTTGCAAAAAGCATTTTTAAATATTCTGTAAATTATATTCTTTTCAATACATTTGATTTATGAGTTTGAAAAACTTGAATCGCGGATCTGATTTCTTGTCCCTGTGTTATCTGATTCTATCAATCTCCGTGAATTCTGCGGTAGTCGACAAAATTGGAAACTCAATCCGATTAGTTTCATGGAGCAATTGGAAATTTTTAGGCGAAGCTTTATATAACGATTTTCGATTAAAAATGTACGCATTTTAAAATAATAATCTCTCATCATTGTTATACCTATACTTTATTATTATTGATTTCTTCAAATTGAATTCAATAAAAGTTAATAAATACTCGTCAAAATTTACAATCAAGTTATTATATTGATCAAAAATTGCTTTTTTTAAGTAGATACTTACATTGTACTTTTATGTTCTATATATACAGGTGATTTTAATAAAAAAAATATTAAAATAATGAAAAAAATCAAATGAGAAAATATTAAATATTTAAATGCATAATGTGAATAAATAAAAAGAGTGAAAACCAATAGATAAAAAAAATAATTTTCTAAATTTTTTTCGAATTGCGAAGAATAAAAGTCGACTAAGCAGAGTCGTTGCAGAATCGTGAGAGTAATTATAAAGAGAGGACATGAAAAATGGAGTTTTCCTGCCTTCAAGGTGAATAAAACCAGAGGCACTAATGTCTTTTTAATGTCAATGTATCAACATGAACGTATCGTTTGTTTCAATTTCTACAACTATATATATCGCACTTTAAGTCATATCGATGCTAAAAACTGGCTATCGCATTTCTCGCCAATTCAGCGAGTTATAAAGTTGACGTCACCAGGCCTCACATAATTCAATTCGCTTAATTTTGCGAAAATTGCCAATCTTCCCAGTAACATCTTCGTCCGTTATCCCCTCCTTCAAGTTTCTAGACCCACTTTTCCATTCCACCTACTGCCCCTGGTATTTTCCTAGAAAGCTATTGATGTAAATTAAAATTCTACCCTCCAGCTAACACATGAACATAACAAATTTTTCCCTCACAATTTTTTTTATAAATAAAACATCCGGCTTTTAGCAGAAAAAATTTAATATACAAAATTTATTTCAAAATTATAAATAAATGAATATAAATTTTCTTT
This sequence comes from Leptopilina heterotoma, assembly GCF_015476425.1. NCBI lineage: Eukaryota > Metazoa > Arthropoda > Insecta > Hymenoptera > Figitidae > Leptopilina > Leptopilina heterotoma. The sequence goes on from NW_025110932.1 coordinate 744,225, forward strand.
CAAAGAAGCAAGATTTTGAAAAATTAATGACACTAGTTGAGAAAGGGTGAAAAAAGTTCTCCTATACAATTAATTTGATTAGCCAGACAATAATAAGAAGGGAAGGAAAAAAGGGGGAGAGACTGAACTTAATTAATAGAAAGAAGATGTCAAATGTTCAAATTATCTTTGTTAGAAAAACAAATAAGAATCGTGTTAAAGTAAAAAAAAGAAAAAAGGAAATGTAATTGAAGGGGTAAATGAAAATGACATTTAATTAACTCGTGAGACACGAAAAATAATTTTCGAGTTGATGTAAGGCGTGGCACACAACCTATTATTACGTGAACCACGAACACTAATACGACTTCACTCGCATGTCATAATTTTCGGAGATGAAAGTGAATGGAGGTAATATGGGTGTATTAAGTTATTTTTCATTCGACGACCCTTTCATAAAGTGTAGCTTAAAAATAGTTAGACTACACACAAAATTAACCGCGGATTATATATTTACAAAAAAAGAATAATTCAAGACCTGTATTTTATTTTCCTTTCTATTACTTTTTCCTTTTGTAAATAAACCAGCGAAAGTTGGTTTTGAGTATTTCGAGAATATTAATTTTTCATTTTTCAAAGATATGGGCGACAATATCTTTTATTATTAAAATTGTTTTTTAATTTTTTTTTCTCATTTAATTGAGTGTAATTTTTTTTCACCGGTAAATAATAAACATTAAGTATTGGGAAAGATAGAGGGAGTTTCTGGAATAAATCTTTTGTTAAAAAGTCTTCTCTATACCTAAGTGTTGAAGTAAAGGCAATTTCTTATTCAAGGGTTTCGCCCGATGGGTTTTCACACGCGAAATACTCGTTTCCAGAAAGCCATTCGCTGGTGCCCCGTTAACTTAGAATCACTAGTGACTTCCGAACACAATAAAATGCGAACTCGAAGGGAAAAAAATATATAAAAAGAATGAGAAAAAGATTATTCTTTCTGAAACAAAACCGAAGGTAAACAATGAAAAACTGAATGGCTTAGTTCCGAGAATGACAAGCTGTTCCTTTAGAAAGTGCTTGAAATTTCAAAAATCATTACAACAATTCGAATATCTCAATTCTAATTTAATATAGGAAGTAGTGCTTCCGACAAACAGAATTTTTAACCACAGTAAGCATAGAAAAGAATCAAATTTTAAATATGAAAGCTACGGTTGTAAATTGTAATATATGTTGAAATAATAAAATTAGGTCGAGGCATTACGACATTGACCACAAATAGAAATAAATTTTAAATATTCCAAAGATTTTAAGGTTTTCTTTCCTTTCGATTGAAAACAATGCCTTTTCAACTATCCAGCAGAGAATAACAAATTTTGTCTACACACAAAACTCTTTTCATTAAAATTGACATTGAAGTAACAGAATTTTTTAGAAATAATGGAAAATTAAACTAAACATGAATCCTGTTCTTTAAATTATATATTTTTGATTCCTTAAAACGGAATTTTTTAAAATCATAAATAATTAATAAACCACCAAAAGAAGTTGAAATAGAGATTTACAACTTTAAAAAAAAAATAATTTCGACCTTTACATAATTACATTAAGCCTATAGATAAAGACACAACAATTAAATTTTTAGAATTTTAAAATTTAGCAATTTTTACTATGTATGCTTAAAAGAAAATTATTAGATGAATATAAATCAATAAAAAAAAGACAAAAATCGCAAACGAAAAGGAATGAACTATTTAAGATTTAGAGACTCTCTTCAAAAGTCAATGACATTTAATTAGACTCTCGAGAACTTTTTTGCAAAGCACAGAAATTTCTTCAACTTTTTTCGACTTATAAATTAAAACCTTCAGATATCATTTGAAAAAGGTCGTATTTCAAGGTAATTAAAACAGTATCTCAGAATTGATCATCAACTCTTCTACTTTCTACAAATATATAGGTAGAATTAAATTTAAAGAAATAAATAAAGTAATAAAGGTTGTAAATATTAATAAATTCGTATTCAATTAAAATTGCATTTATTTGTTAATTCAATACGTCATACTTTTTACTACTTCATTAAATTCATTAACTGAAAAATTAATTTAATTTTAACAGTAACTGTAATTTGACAGTTGAAATTTAATGTTCATCTGCTTTGAATAATTTAAAATTTAAAAAGGATTAGTAAAAAAAATTAATAATAAACAAAAATCATTCAAACTGTAAATAAAAAAATTAAAAATAGGAATTTTTTTTAAGAGTTAAAATAAAGTTCTGTATGTAATTAAATTATATAAAATACTATTAAACAATAAAATTAAAATACAGTAAAAAGTGTTAAAAATGTTTAAAAAAATATCTAAAATAATTGAGTTGAAAAGTGACAAAAGAAGTAAACATAGGAAAATAAGAGAGAAAAATAAAATAAATAAAATAAGAACAGTAAACATGACAGACATTGATAAAAAAAATTGTAAACTAACAAAAGCGTTAAACAACATTGACCATAAAATATTTCTGGACATGTATATAAAGAGTAGATGACGATTTATTTACCGAAATATGAAAACGAACGCATCAATTCGGTTCGTCTAGCGGAACCGCGGAATATTTAATGACTCTCACAAATTGAGTCTCTCGTTCATTCCAGCCCGCGGTGTTCGGCTTTCAGGGTAAAAAGCTCGCCTGCGGCGAACCGTCAAGTACTCGAATTTCAAATCCTGCATATACTAAAATACATTTATTGTTCGTGTATCGAGATTAATAAAAAATGTAATATACAAAAGTTAGTTTATGTCGCCATCGTTAATATATAGACGCTTTTAGTCCATTACTCGAGTTACAGTTCCCGGCATCGTTTTTCATAATCGCGACTCACCTGCTAAGTATCTCTCGGCAGCATCTTTCCAAGACTCATCTGAAGCGACAGGTCTCCCACGCGGCAACCCGGATTGCACAACTTTCTCGCTCCTCTTTCTTCTTCGGTCTTCGTTGGAAAATAAAATAAATAAAAAAAATCAAACAAGTGACGAGAAATGAAATAAAAACTGGGTCCAATTAGTTATTTCCATTCACGAAAAAGAAACACTTTTTTTTCTCTTTATCCAGAATGGGAACGGAAGAAGATGACACAATCCGGAAGTAGGGACATTGTCCTTTCTGTAACACTTCTTTTTTGTTCCTTGTACAACACTTATGAACTTGGTTTTCTTTTAAATTCAATTTTTAAAGCTTCATTTTGTTATTGAAATTGAAAAATTGACCTTTCGATTTTTTTCATCGTAATTTGCAGTGTACCTAAAAATTGAAAACAAAATTTTGCCGTGTTTCGTGGGGAGCGCGAGCTATCCCAGGACTCGGAAGACCTCCTTGGGATGGCAGTTTAAATGCAACTATGCTTCTTCGAGGTTGAGTTGAGCGCGCAGAGCCCGAGTCGGGGGCGTTCGGCCGACTTCGCCTGCGCTCGGCTCTCGTCGATATGCCCATAGACACTGTGTATATGTCTATGGATATGCCGTGGAGGCGGAGTGGGGGGCTCACTGGTCGCGCTGGAGAGGCGGGGGTGGCATGAGCGCAAGGGGCGAGGGGGCGGCGGACGCGTGACAGAGACGGTCATATGGCGCCCGAGTCGGAATGGGCAGGGGGAGTCTTATATCTCCTACGCGTTCACGTAACGCACATGCGCCTATATTTCTACGGAAGCGCCTATACGCCACTGTAAGCGAAGTGCGTGTGTGTGCCTAAAGTAAGGTACACATGCCAGAATTGCGTGCGAGGGACCCCTTTAGGCTAACCGAAATTTCCTAGAATAGAATGAATTGCGAGCGAGCCTACCCCCTAGGCTAGCTGAAATTCGTTAAAATTAAACGACTGTGTGAAAAAGAGGTTATGTTTGACGTTCTTGAAACGTTAACTTAGTTAAAAGTTTCTTTTTAAATAATTAAAAAGTAGAAATTTTGTGAGGTAAGTTGAATTTATTTAGAAATAAGAAAAATTAAAATAATTTTTTTGAAATTAAATTGATAATTGTTAGCTGTGTAAGAAACTTATGTTTAATTAATTAATAATTTCTTAACTCTTATTAAAGAGTTTCAAAAATGCTCGGTTTTTTTTAAATTCGATTTTTTACTTCATTGTTTGTACCTGTATATTGAAGAAAATATAAATAAAATTTTCCATAAATAATACAACTAATATTTTTTTGCAGAACGTTCAGTTTAATTCCTGAAAATGGATCAAAATAATTATAGACAAATTATTTTAAAATTTGGCGACGAATCGCAAAATATTTTCGTTGAAAATAATAAATTAAATAAAAGTACTTTGGAGGAATACTTTCCCAAGGGAAGTACTTTAAAGTACATTTTAAATGGAGAATCTTTTCTCCCAAATGCGGATGCCAGTTTTATACATTTGAATCCTGCAGCCGATGAATACTTGGTGTCACTTCCAAGAGGTAATATTTATTTTAATTTGCTTTATTATTCATTTTCTTTAAATAATCTTCATTAATAAATAAAAAATTTTTTAGTATAATATCCAAATTATTGTAATCTAATCAAAGTTTAGTCGATTTTTATTTTTCTCTATCGAAATTTGAAACTGTTAAATTTAATTTTTTATGAAAAAAAAACAATTCATTAGAATTATAGCATACAATTTATTTATATGTTAATTTGTTTTATTTAACATTTTTATCACTTTTAAAAAAATTGCTCCTTTTATTCTATTACTATAAAAAATATACTGTCATGATTCAAAATTAGTTATGAGTTTGGCTTTTTTTTCATTTTTATAAATTTTGAAAATAAAAAAAATTCCCATAGGACAGGGAAATAAGAAAAGAAAGGAAAATATACAATTATCAAAAATGTAAAATTATCTAAATTTTCGTTCTCATCTTAAAAATTGGAAAATCAATCATACATAATCTATTTTCAATTTTTGTATTTAACTTATTGAATTCTGACAAGAATTGATTTTAAAAAAAATATTTAATTTAAATCTTAGAAACTGTTTGAATATTATTGTAAATATAATCGTATTTTTTAAGAAATCTAACTAAAAATTTGGTAAATTGTTGACTTTTACGAAAAATTAGAATTGTTAAGAGGAAAGCAGGATATAAGAGATATAAGAGGATATAAGAGAAAAAGTGAATATTTTTTTACGAATATCAGGGTAATGCATAATCAAATTTTTTGTGATAATCCTAAATAAAATGAGATAATTTTTTTGGACATTGAATTGACTAAAGAAGTTTACTGTTATATGCAAAGGTAATGCTGAATTACCTGAAGTAGGAACAAAGAGACGACAACGTTATTTTGACATGCTAGGCGAACTTTACAAGGGGAAAGACGAACCAGAAGGAAAAAAGGTGATTACATTTATATTTGTGTAAATAACAGGGTGTCTACTAATCGGGAAATCCGGGAATTTAATCTGACCAGGAAAAACCGAGAATAAGCTAGGAATTTTATGCCAAACTGGGAATTTTTTCACCAAATTAAAAAAAAGTTTTACTATTTTAATTTGCTTTTAAAAAATCTCTTTTTATTTCATTGTTTTATAGATATTTATACTGCTCTCTAAATTTGAGTTGACAATAATTAATTTGATAGTAAAAAATCAGCCACTGATTCAAGTATAGTACCTATGTAAGTATTTTTAAAAAAATTATCGAATTAATCAAATTTTTGAGAAATTTAACTGAAAATAATAAAATTTATGAATTTCATTAAAAACTTTTAACAAATTTAATTTTCAAAGTATTCTAATTTAATAATTGATAAATAATTGAATTTTATGAACATTTTATGACATTTTATTTTATCTTTATAAATAATTAAATTGTTCTCTACAATTCAATTATTTTTAAAGATTTTAATTAAAATTATTAAAAAAAAACATTACTTTCAAAAAATGTAATTATTCATAAAAAGTCTAATAATTTTAAATTTGACGAGAAAAAAACAAGGAAAAATTAGGACAAAGGTGGAAATAAATCAGGAATTTTGTTGAACGAAAATAGTAGACGCCCTAAAATAAGTAAATATTCAGCAATATTATTGTACTCTGAAATTTTTTTATATAAGACTAATGATTAAAATAATTTTTTTTCAGTTTTTTGGACAAAAAATCAGTAATAAAAATCAAGACAAAGATTTAATAAAGAATAAAAAAAGTACGTCACAAGAATTTAATAAATCAAAGAAGCCTTTAAACAGAATTGTGCATGTTTCCTGGAAGCATAGAAAATCTTGTACAGATCAATACCACTATGTGGGAAGACCTCTAGGAGAAAAGAAAAAAATTGTATTAAATTTCAATGAGGACTATCCGATTGATAAATTGCAATCTACAATTTTGAAACAATATATTGATGAGCATAATGCAGATATTATTGAAAAAAGTACAGTTTTTATTGGAACACACGATGGAAATCCTATTACCACATACTTAAATGAAAAAAATGAACTATGTGACTTTTGGACATTTAGTAAATTGAAATTAAAAAACACTAATCATTCGTTAAGTTTGTGTGTATTGACGACAAAAAATTCAATTCTAGAAAGCAAAATAATTTCTGAAACAGCGACTAATATTGAAAAAGTCTCGGTTGAATTAAATGAAAAAAATTTTAATCGTTTTCGGGAAGATGTACCTACGTTCCACGCAAGTTTTGATTCATCACATTGTAAAAATTCTGTTGACTTTGAAGTATCGTCACTTTCAAAGCCATGGGAAGAATCGTCTGTCTCAAAAGTGCCGCCATTTTCAAGGCCATCGGAACAATCGTTTGTACCTAAAGTACCGACATTTTCAAAGTCATTAAAACAATCGTCTGTCATCAACATATCGTCCTCTTCACAGTCCATGAAGAAATCTTCTGTTTCAAAAGTATCGCCATTTTTAGAGGCATGGGAAAAATCGTTTGTCCCAAAAGTAACGTCATTTTCAAACTTATTAGAAGAATCATCTGTCAACAGCATATCGTCATCTTCTCAGTCCATAAACAAATCGTCTGCCTCAAAAGTAGCGCCATTTTCAAGGCCATCGGAACAATCGTTTGTACCTGAAGTACCAACATTTTCAAAGTCATTAAAACAATCGTCTGTCATCAACAAATCGTCCTCTTCACAGTTCATGGAAAATTCGCCTATCTCAAAAGTACCGTTATCTTCGAAGCCATTTGAACTATCGTTTGTCCCAAAAGTGCCAAGATTGTCAAAGTCATTAGAACAATCGTCTGTTATTAACATATCGTCCTCTTCACAGTCCATGGAAAATTCTTCTATTTCAAAACCACCGTCATCTTCGAAGTTATTCGAACAATCATCTGTCTCGAGTTCATCACAATCACTGAAAAAATCATATGTTAATACTAATGAAAATGACTCAATTAAATCACCTTCTTTCTCAAACATAACAATAAAAGCACCAATTGATAGTAATATGCCGAAAATGGAAAGAAATGAACACTCTGCGCATGTTTTTAAAACACCTACATGCACAAAGGTCGAAAAAGCAAAATTGCTTAAAGTGTCTATACCTTTCATCAAAGAAAATCAATTACAATTTTCTGACATCATTTTAGGAAGAGGGGGGCAAGGAATAGTGAGAAGAGGGAAGTATATTCATTGTGATGTGGCTATAAAATCTATTACGAAAGGAAGAAATATTTCTCTTGCCTTGAGAGAAATACAGCTCCTTGATATAATCAGACATCCGAACATTATTATGATTATGGCAGTTAGTGAAACTCCATCACAATTTCATATCGTTATGGAGCTTTTTGATTCCTCATCTTTGTATGACATTTTATTCCCCAAAGAGAGAGATAACAAAATGCTACTAGAATTTTCTTCAAAAATGCATATATTGCGCCAGTTATGCTCTGCAATTTGCTACTTACACTCGCAATCACCACCTATCATTCATAGGGATATAAAACCATCAAATATTTTAATTAATAACCATTACAGTGTCAAATTATGCGACATGGGTTTGGGAAAAAGTAAAATTATCACAAATTTAGAGTCGAGTAGTGTCGGTACTATTCGAGGTACGTACTTATATATGGCTCCGGAAATATTTTTGGACCATAAAGAAGCCACCGTAGAGTCGGATATCTGGGCATTTGGGTGTACCATTGTCGAATTGTTTTCAGAGGAATCAGTGTGGAATATTCAAGGACGTAATTTGATGTTGTCTTTAGCACAAAATTTTCAACAAAAATTAACTCCAAATTTAGAATCTCTTCCTTACTTTTTTCAACACATCGTTGAAAAATATTTTACATACGACCCACAAATGCGACCAAATGTTGTAACATTATTAGAGTGCCTATCAGTACAAAAAATGTAATTCAATTTTGGTTGTATAAAATATGAATTGAAGGTTTTGCACATCTTCATATAAGATTATTCTGTTTCTGTAAAGCTTGAAAGTACAAATCGATATAATGTGTTCATTATAAATAGTTCTTTAAGAATTATTTTGCAATATTTTACAAAGTAATTGTTTTAATAGTTCGTTTTTTTATTGTATACTAACATTACAAAAATTAAGCTTAGTATGTTTCGTTTCAAATGTTTAGAGAATAAACCTCAAAGTATTACATGCTGTGATTAAGACTGGTAGTGTTTAATACTGAATGTATAATTTATATCATTGTGTAAGTGTACATCGTTTTTGTTTCATTTATTATTAAAAATTGAATATTTAACATATTTAAATTTTTAAGTTTAAAATCTTTCAATGTTGAGTAAAAAATTATTGAAAACATATATTACCTTATGTTATTCCGACATTTCATATTTTGTTATTAAGTATTTTGCCAAAAGTTGTTCACGTCTTACAAAATATTTATTAACTTGCGAATTTAATACAAAATATTGTTAAAAATGAACAAAGTTCAATGTTCTTTTATAAAAATTATTGTCAAATAAAAAAGTGATACTCACATTTTAAAGTATTGTAAAGAAATTTTGTTTATTAAATATTCACATAATTTTAATTAAGTAATAGGGGGAGTGGAGCAAATGCGCTAAACTGGACAAAGAATATTATTTTTAAAAAATCCTTTATTTTTAATAATAATAAGAATAATAATTGTTATGAAAAATTAAATTTGAAAATAAATATTTAAAGAAATATGTCAAAGAAATAGAATTTAGAAAGGTAAAATGAAAAATTGACTAAACAAACTAACATATTTTTAAGCAAAATTTTAAGCATTTAAAAGTATTTTGTCAAAGTAATTTAATATTTATATCTGTATTGTATAATGTTTATTTTTATATGAATTATATAATACATAATAATACTTACTTAATATGTACTTAATAAGTGAATTTTTTAAATGTTGAATCTAAAATTACCAAAAAATTGAAGTTTATTTGAAAATGAACAATTTCATAATTTACATAATAATAAATTATAAATAATGGGTAAAGTAGATCATTTCATGAAACAAAAGAAATGAAAATGCTCTCTTTAATAAATTTAATTTCAATTATAACTTCAGTTTTTTTAAGCAAATTATTCTTCTATTACTTTGAATCAGCGCTGCCAGATTATACATAATATATCTATATATATGCAGGGTTGCCACAAATATGTAATTTTATTTTTCCCTGACTTTTCCCTGATTTCCAGACAAAATTTTCACTCTTTCCCTAACCCTAAAAAATATTTTGATTCACTCTAAAAATTATTAGAAACTCAAAAAAATATTCTATTATATTTATCTACAAATTTCATTAACTGTAAAATTATTCAAAAACATTAATAATTTCTTTTTTAAATAAATATTTAATCATTATTTTTTTACCGTAGAAATTAAAATTCTTCAATACATTCCAATTCAAACCTTTTTGGAAATTTAAAAATTTATAAGAATATTATTACAAAACATAAAGAAGGCGATCACTCCGAGTCGAAGACCATGAAATTTTTCAAAAAAAATTTTTTTATTTACAAAAATCCAAATAAAATTCTTTGTAAGAATTCAATTATTTTTAAAAAGTAGCATATTTTCTCAAAAATATCAATTATTTGAAAAAATTGTAATAAAATTCGTTGCAAGAATTCAATTATTTGCAAAAATAATAAATCAATTATTCGGTAATTCATTTTTTAATCAATTTTCATTAGAAAATTCTAGAAGAATTAAATTATTGAAATTAAAAAATGAATTTGATTAAAATATTGTATCAAAAATTAATTAAAATCCTGCGATGAGTTTTATTATTTATGAAAATAATTAAAAATTTTCTCAAAAATGTTATTAAAATTTTTCTAAAAAAAGTTTGAATTTCGGTGAAGAATTTTATTATACATAAAAATAATTGAATATTACAGAATTTTATTATATATAAAGATAATTGAAATTTTGACAAGAATTTATGAAAATTGTTAGAATGATTTATTAAATAATTTTTAAGTCATAATTTCATGATAGTTCTTGTAAAATTAAGTTATTTAAAAAGAAATTATTGTCTGAAATAGAAAAAATTCAAGGTTTTGTATTAAAATTTGGGGTAATTTCATAGTTTACGAGGCAAACAAAAAAAACATAAAAATTTAGAGTTTTTTCATGAATTTTTAAAATTCAATTTTTTCCAGTACTTTTACTAAAAAACCCAGACTTTTCCCTGACCAATTTTAGTTTCCCTGAATTTTCCCTGAATTCCCTGATATATAGACATACATATAATGTAATAATGAAAATATCTATAAACATTTAAACAATATAAATAAACTATTAGAAAAAATAAATTAAATTTTTTATTCTTGACATTTTTATGATTACAGAAACAATTAAATAATAAATGTAATAATTAATAATTATTACTAACAAATATTACACGTACATAATCTTTGGAAAAATTCAAATTACTTTTATAAATAGTAAAATTCTTTAAAGGAATTCAATTATTTTCAAGACAATTTTAATAGAATTTCATAAAAAGATTCAATTATTCTTAAAAACATTTGATGAGTAAATAAATAATTTCTCTACTAATCACTAATTTGCCTACAACTTTTCGATCATGTTTATAAGTTTTACATATAAGTTGTAAGCCTCTTCAGCAGTTGATGGTTGTGGAGACATTTGTAGCACATCATCTGCAAATTCTTTGAAGATTGGAGATATCAAATATGGCTCTTCAGTATATTTTTTTAAAAAAGACACGTGATTAAGATCTACTTCCTTCTTCCAATCTGTAGCACCAAACATTTCAGGGCATTCGAAAAGCATATTCGGAATTCCACCGACTACGTTCCTATTGTTCTGTTTTCTTACCCGATGTTCATTCCACTCTTTAATTGTCACTCTAATGTCCTCTTTAATTACCAATTCGAAGCAATATCGTAAACATTCTATGTGTACCCTATTACTTACATTTAGTAAATTATCTTCTTCCATTTTCTTGAATAAGTTGATATAAAAGTCGCCCATATGCTGTCTGAATTGTCTCCAATATGATTCAATCCTTTGATTTCTCGTACTTTTCCCCCGTAAAAAACTATTAGTGCCACTGAATTCGTCATTATGCGAATGTCTTAAAGCCATGTGCAAATCTTCCATTAAATTGGCCTCAGTTCCTTTATCAGTTCTAATTAAAGTTGGTAAAAATTTACATTTTTCTATCGCTTTCAGAAAATAAGAACCAATTATGGCTGGATTGTTGTTGGTTCTCGATACTTCTATCCATAAAACTTTCCGCGAATATCCGTCTATACAACCATATATTGGAAATCCAAATCTTTTAAGCTTGTCATGGTTGTCAGCATGCCAAATGAAATTTGGCCCTGGAACATTATAAATCCGACGTTTCAATTTATATCTAGAGCGAGTTTCGACGCCTTCGGGGTCTATAATTCTCAGTAATTTCATCACAGTCTTTTGTTTAACTTTTAATTTGTACAATCCTTGTAATCTTTTCCACATAGCGCGATATCCAAGATTATGACCACTGTCCTCGATCTCCAATAAAATGGCAACAGCAATTTCTTCAATTGGACTCTCTTTTATATTTTTTCTCTTCATGGCATATTTTCTCATTATTCTAGATAAAGTCCGCAATGATAACTGAATATTACAACTTTTTCTGATGCGTGATACTATATCTGTATGAGTGCAGCCTTCATTAAAATACTCATTTATCCGTTTTATAAGAAACACATTTTTTTTTTTAATCTAAAAAAAATAAAATATGAAATTAAAAAATTATATTGATAAAAAAACAATTTAAGCTTCAGGTGTTATATTATATATTTATATATATATTATAAGAAAATTAAATAATTTTCTTTATAAAACTTACATCAATGTTATTTTGTAAATCCTCAAGAAAATCTGAAAATATAATTCACATATATACATCAAGATACATCAAGTTTAAATTCCATTAATTTAATTTCAGCAGAATGTTACAATTGGAAATATAAGAAGATAAATTTTTTTGAATACAGTAGAACCACGATTATCCGAGGTAATGAAGGGAAGAGGTGCCTCGGATAATACGAACTAATGAAAATTTTAATTACTTTTTATATGTTTAAAGTGTTAAAATAATACCAAACGACAAAAAACAGATGAAATTTTACATACAATGAATGTAAGTAGTGGTTCTGTGAAAATTTTTTTCCAGACTTGGTCGCTCCATCCGTTTTATTCGAGTCATTCCGCATTATCCGAGCATGTTTAGTGACTCGGATAAACAAGAGTCTCGGATAAACAAGGTTTTACTGTATTTAATTATTATTAATTATTTAATTATTTAATCAAGATAAAAAATTATAAGAAATGTTAAAAAATTTATATCCTTCCATCACTTCAATATAAGAAAAGAGTACCTTTAGTCAGAACATTAAATACAAGCTATTTTTTAATTTAATTAATTATTAAAAAAGAAGCTATGAAGAAATTAAAATTTACGACTCCAAAAACTTCTTTAGTCAATTCAATGTCCAAAAAAATTATCTCATTTTATTTAGGATTATCACAAAAAATTTGATTATGCATTACCCTGATATTCGTAAAAAAATATTCACTTTTTCTCTTATATCCTCTTATATCTCTTATATCCTGCTTTCCTCTTAACAATTCTAATTTTTCGTAAAAGTCAACAATTTACCAAATTTTTAGTTAGATTTCTTAAAAAATACGATTATATTTACAATAATATTCAAACAGTTTCTAAGATTTAAATTAAATATTTTTTTTAAAATCAATTCTTGTCAGAATTCAATAAGTTAAATACAAAAATTGAAAATAGATTATGTATGATTGATTTTCCAATTTTTAAGATGAGAACGAAAATTTAGATAATTTTACATTTTTGATAATTGTATATTTTCCTTTCTTTTCTTATTTCCCTGTCCTATGGGAATTTTTTTTATTTTCAAAATTTATAAAAATGAAAAAAAGCCAAACTCATAACTAATTTTGAATCATGACAGTATATTTTTTATAGTAATAGAATAAAAGGAGCAATTTTTTTAAAAGTGATAAAAATGTTAAATAAAACAAATTAACATATAAATAAATTGTATGCTATAATTCTAATGAATTGTTTTTTTTTCATAAAAAATTAAATTTAACAGTTTCAAATTTCGATAGAGAAAAATAAAAATCGACTAAACTTTGATTAGATTACAATAATTTGGATATTATACTAAAAAATTTTTTATTTATTAATGAAGATTATTTAAAGAAAATGAATAATAAAGCAAATTAAAATAAATATTACCTCTTGGAAGTGACACCAAGTATTCATCGGCTGCAGGATTCAAATGTATAAAACTGGCATCCGCATTTGGGAGAAAAGATTCTCCATTTAAAATGTACTTTAAAGTACTTCCCTTGGGAAAGTATTCCTCCAAAGTACTTTTATTTAATTTATTATTTTCAACGAAAATATTTTGCGATTCGTCGCCAAATTTTAAAATAATTTGTCTATAATTATTTTGATCCATTTTCAGGAATTAAACTGAACGTTCTGCAAAAAAATATTAGTTGTATTATTTATGGAAAATTTTATTTATATTTTCTTCAATATACAGGTACAAACAATGAAGTAAAAAATCGAATTTAAAAAAAACCGAGCATTTTTGAAACTCTTTAATAAGAGTTAAGAAATTATTAATTAATTAAACATAAGTTTCTTACACAGCTAACAATTATCAATTTAATTTCAAAAAAATTATTTTAATTTTTCTTATTTCTAAATAAATTCAACTTACCTCACAAAATTTCTACTTTTTAATTATTTAAAAAGAAACTTTTAACTAAGTTAACGTTTCAAGAACGTCAAACATAACCTCTTTTTCACACAGTCGTTTAATTTTAACGAATTTCAGCTAGCCTAGGGGGTAGGCTCGCTCGCAATTCATTCTATTCTAGGAAATTTCGGTTAGCCTAAAGGGGTCCCTCGCACGCAATTCTGGCATGTGTACCTTACTTTAGGCACACACACGCACTTCGCTTACAGTGGCGTATAGGCGCTTCCGTACATGCGCCTATATTTCACAATATTCAAGCAAGCCTTCTTATTCATCACTGGCGAGAGCGACTGATATATCAGAATAGTCAGAAGTCTTCTGGCAAAGCGACACGACTCACAGTCCAGTGTCTTCGTTTCTTGCCTTATTATGCATCTTAGTTTCTCCAGGACGAGGCAATTTCCTGTGCAGTGTCATGGCCCTGATCGGGGCCTGATCGGGCGTCCCTATCATACTGGTTCCGCATATACGAGACGCGCGTATCGCGTAGACGCGTAAAGCTAGCATTATGCACGCGTAATGCTATCTTTGCATTTCAAAATTCAACATTTTTTTCCTATTTTAGGCAGATTGTTAAATAACATTTAATATTTAGCGTAGCTTAAAAGAAGCGCCGCTACATGACGCAAGAGAGGGGACTTGAACTGTTTTCATTAACTCGCCATGGTATATACAGCGTTTACAATTCATAAACCATGCAACGAACTCAATGCCAGTCATAACTCTATAGTCCTTAAACGATTGTAACTAAGCAATTTAGTTATGGCTACAAAAAGCAATCATATTAAAGCTATTTACCTCATTAAACAAATTGTATGAATTATATGAAATTCCTTTTTAATTGTGCAGCACATATATGTATATGTATACCTATAATTATATAATATCAAGCACAGTTAAACAGGGGGTATCACTTTAACTCCAATTATAGGTGTTAAAATGAGGAGCAACAAAAATAACACCAGAAAAATGAAAACACTCGACAATCATCATTTTTACACTACATTTCTAGTCATTTTAACAATTTTAAAGAGTAAACCTATCTTCAAAGAATAAAAAAAAACAATGAAATTATGTATAAAACAAAAATATAACCAAATTAGTTGACAAGCCGAAAACGCAAAAAAAAATTAAAATAGAAAAATAGAAAGAATATTGCAAAAGGAGAAAGACAGCAAATAACAGAAAAAAATAAAGGTAACCAAATACAATATTAATTAGTAAATTCAAATTAAAAATGTAATAGTACATTTTAATAAAAAAAAAATTTAATTTTTGAAAGTATGGGAAAAGTATGGCAAAGTATGGGTGACGAAAAATATTAACCTTATTTAAATTTTCCAGTTTTGTAAAAAAATCTTTTCTTTTTGCAAACTGTGGGAACAGCATATAAAAGTATAAGTGATGAAAAAATCAATTTTAAGTAAATTTTTCAGTTTTTAAAAAAAATTTATTTTTCGAATTGTGTAGAAAAATTTTAAAAAAATAGGCAACAGGTTAAACTAAATTTTATTCAATTTTACTTTTTAAAAAAAATTTTTATTACATTTTTTAGCTTTTTTAAATAACATTTTATTTTTGAAAGAATGGGCGAAAGGAAATATTATTTTTTCATCAAATTTCATAGCTTTTTTGAAAAATATTTAATTTTTGTAAGTATGGGAAAAGTATGGCAAAGTATGGGTGACGGAGAAAATTAACCTTATTTAAATTTTCCAGTTTTGTGAAAATATCTTTTCTTTTTGCAAACTGTGGGAACAGCATATAAAAGTATAAGTGATGAAAAAATCAATTTTAAATCACTTTTTCAGTTTTTAAAAAAAATTTATTTTTCGAATTGTGTAGAAAAATTGTCAAAAAATAGGCAACAGGTTAAACTAAATTTTATTCAATTTTACTTTTTAAAAAAAATTTTTATTACATTTTTTAGCTTTTTTAAATAACATTTTATTTTTGAAAGAATGGGCGAAAGGAAATATTATTTTTTCATCAAATTTCACAGCTTTTTTGAAAAATATTCAATTTTTGTAAGTATGGGAAAAGTATGGCAAAGTATGGGTGACGGAGAAAATTAACCTTATTTTAATTTTCCAGTTTTGTGAAAATATCTTTTCTTTTTGCAAACTGTGGGAACAGCATATAAAAGTATAAGTGATAAAAAAATCAATTTTAAGTATCTTTTTCAGTTTTTAAAAAAAATCATTTTGCGAATTGTGTAGAAAGATTGTCAAAATAGAGGCGACGAGTTAAACTAAATTTTATTCAATTTTACTGTTTAAAAAAATTAATTTTTATTTCATTCTTCAGCTTTGTTAAAAAATATTTTAATTTTAAAAGAATAGGCGAGGGAAAATATTATTTTTTTATCTAATTTTACATCTTTTTTGAAAAATATTCAATTTTTGTAAGTATGGGAAAAGTATGACAAAGTATGGGTGACGGAGAAAATTATAACCTTATTTAAATTTTCCAGTTTTGTGAAAATATCTTTTCTTTTTGCAAACTGTGGGAACTGTATACCAAAGTATGGGTGATGAAAAAATCAATTTTAATTAAATTTTTTTGTTATTAAAAAAAATTTATTTTTCGAATTGTGTAGAAAAATTTTAAAAAAATAGGCAACAGGTTAAACTAAATTTTATTCAATTTTACTTTTTAAAAAAAATTTTTATTACATTTTTTAGCTTTTTTAAATAACATTTTATTTTTGAAAGAATGGGCGAAAGGAAATATTATTTTTTCATCAAATTTCATAGCTTTTTTGAAAAATATTTAATTTTTGTAAGTATGGGAAAAGTATGGCAAAGTATGGGTGACGGAGAAAATTAACCTTATTTAAATTTTCCAGTTTTGTGAAAATATCTTTTCTTTTTGCAAACTGTGGAAACAGCATATAAAAGTATAAGTGATGAAAAAATCAATTTTAAATCACTTTTTCAGTTTTTAAAAAAAATTTATTTTTCGAATTGTGTAGAAAAATTGTCAAAAAATAGGCAACAGGTTAAACTAAATTTTATTCAATTTTACTTTTTAAAAAAAATTTTTATTACATTTTTTAGCTTTTTTAAATAACATTTTATTTTTGAAAGAATGGGCGAAAGGAAATATTATTTTTTCATCAAATTTCACAGCTTTTTTGAAAAATATTCAATTTTTGTAAGTATGGGAAAGTATGGCAAAGTATGGGTGACGGAGAAAATTAACCTTATTTTAATTTTCCAGTTTTGTGAAAATATCTTTTCTTTTTGCAAACTGTGGGAACAGCATATAAAAGTATAAGTGATGAAAAAATCAATTTTAAGTAACTTTTTCAGTTTTTAAAAAAAATTTATTTTTCGAATTGTGTAGAAAAATTGTCAAAAAATAGGCAACAGGTTAAACTAAATTTTATTCAATTTTACTTTTTAAAAAAAATTTTTATTACATTTTTTAGCTTTTTTAAATAACATTTTATTTTTGAAAGAATGGGCGAAAGGAAATATTATTTTTTCATCAAATTTCATAGCTTTTTTGAAAAATATTTAATTTTTGTAAGTATGGGAAAAGTATGGCAAAGTATGGGTGACGGAGAAAATTAACCTTATTTAAATTTTCCAGTTTTGTGAAAATATCTTTTCTTTTTGCAAACTGTGGGAACAGCATATAAAAGTATAAGTGATGAAAAAATCAATTTTAAATCACTTTTTCAGTTTTTAAAAAAAATTTATTTTTCGAATTGTGTAGAAAAATTGTCAAAAAATAGGCAACAGGTTAAACTAAATTTTATTCAATTTTACTTTTTAAAAAAAATTTTTATTACATTTTTTAGCTTTTTTAAATAACATTTTATTTTTGAAAGAATGGGCGAAAGGAAATATTATTTTTTCATCAAATTTCACAGCTTTTTTGAAAAATATTCAATTTTTGTAAGTATGGGAAAAGTATGGCAAAGTATGGGTGACGGAGAAAATTAACCTTATTTTAATTTTCCAGTTTTGTGAAAATATCTTTTCTTTTTGCAAACTGTGGGAACAGCATATAAAAGTATAAGTGATAAAAAAATCAATTTTAAGTATCTTTTTCAGTTTTTAAAAAAAATCATTTTGCGAATTGTGTAGAAAGATTGTCAAAATAGAGGCGACGAGTTAAACTAAATTTTATTCAATTTTACTGTTTAAAAAAATTAATTTTTATTTCATTTTTCAGCTTTGTTAAAAAATATTTTAATTTTAAAAGAATAGGCGAGGGAAAATATTATTTTTTTATCTAATTTTACATCTTTTTTGAAAAATATTCAATTTTTGTAAGTATGGGAAAAGTATGACAAAGTATGGGTGACGGAGAAAATTATAACCTTATTTAAATTTTCCAGTTTTGTGAAAATATCTTTTCTTTTTGCAAACTGTGGGAACTGTATACCAAAGTATGGGTGATGAAAAAATCAATTTTAATTAAATTTTTTTGTTATTAAAAAAAATTCATTTTGCAAAGTATGGAGTGAGATTGTCAAAATATTTATTATTATTAAATTTTACGTTTTAAAAAAATTAATTTTTATTATATTTTTCAGCGTTTTAAAATAATATATAAATTTTTTAAAGTATGGTGGCAGAAAATATTATATTTTATCAAAATTTTACAGCTTTTTAAAAAAAATATTTTATTTTTGAAAGTATGGGAACAGTCTGTTAAAGTATGGGTGGCGGGGAAAATTAATCTTATTTGAATTTTTCAGTTTAAAAAAATTTCTTCTCATTTTGCAAAGTGTGGGAAAAGTTAAGCAAAGTATGGTTGATAGAAAAATAATTTTAATTAAATTTTTTTATTTTTAAAAAATATTCATTTTGCAAAGTATGGAGTGAGATTGTCAAAATATAGGCGACGGGTTAAACTAAATTTGATTAAATTTACGTTTTAATAAAATTAATTTTTATTACATTTTTCAGCGTTTTAAAATAATATTTCAATTTTTGAAAGTATGGCGAGGGGGGGGGGCGCATGATTATTGCCCAAAATTCAATTTCATAATATTCAAAACATCGAAATTCTAATTATCGAAACGTCAATTCACATAATTTTCATATTTCGAAATACCATTCATCATAATTTTCATTTTGTCGAATAATCATTCATTCTAATTTTTAAATAATCCAAATGTTTTTTAACATAATTTTTATTTTGTCGAAAAATTTTTTGGCATATATTTTATTATTCTTAATGACTATTTGTCATAACTATTAATTCTCCGAATGACTACATAACCAAAAATTTATTCACACTAATCGCCATTTAATATAATTTGTATGTTTGAGAAACGTCAATTCACATAATTTTCATATTTCGAAATACCATTCAACATAGTTTTCATTTTGTCGAATAATCATTGATTCTAATTTTTAAATAATCGAATTGTTTTTTAACATAATTTTTATTCTGACTAATGTCTATTGGTTAGAAGTATTAAATGTTCGAATTATCAATTCATCGAATGCTCAAAACATAGAATTGTTAATTCGTCGAATGCTCAAATCATCGAATTTTTAATTCGTCGAATGTTCAAAACGTCGAAAGCTAAAAACATCGAATTGTCAAATCGTCGAATGCTCAGAACATCGAATTGTCAATTCGTCGAATGCTCAAATAGTCGAAACGCCATCTGTTCGAATTGTCAAATAGTAGAATGGTAAAGTAGTCGAATGTTCAAAACGTCGAATCGTCCATTCGTCGAATGCTTAAAACATCGAATTGTTAGTTCGTCGAATGCTCAAAATGTCGAAATGTCAATTCGTCGAATCGTCAAAACGTCGAAAAATTTGTTTGATTTAAGTTAATGTTTAATTAAATCAAACAAATTTTTCGAAATTTTGTCAATTCGACGTTTTGACGATTCGACGAATTGACATTTCGACATTTTGAGCAATTGACGAACTGACAATTCGATGTTTTAAGCATTCGACGAATGGACGATTCGACGTTTTGAACATTCGACTACTTTACCATTCTACTATTTGACAATTCGAACAGATGGCGTTTCGACTATTTGAGCATTCGACGAATTGACAATTCGATGTTCTGAGCATTCGACGATTTGACAATTCGATGTTTTTAGCTTTCGACGTTTTGAACATTCGACGAATTAAAAATTCGATGATTTGAGCATTCGACGAATTAACAATTCTATATTTTGAGCATTCGACGATTTGATAATTTGAACATTTAATACTTCTAACCAATAGACATTAGTCAGAATAAAAATTATGTTAAAAAACAATAAGATTATTTAAAAATTATAATCAAAATGAAAATTATGTTGAATGGTATTTCGAAATATGAAAATTAGGTGAATTGATGTTTCTCAAACATACAAATTATATTAAATGGCGATTAGAGTGAATGAATTTTAGGTTATGTAGTCATTCAGAGAATTAATAGTTATGACAAATAGTCATTAAGAATAATAAAATATATGTCAAAAAAATTTTCGACAAAATAAAAATTATGTTAAAAAACAATTCGATTATTTAAAAATTAGAATCAATAATTATTCGACAAAATGAAAATTATGTTGAATAGTATTTCGAAATATGAAAATTATGTAAATTGACGTTTCGATAATAAAAATTTCGATGTTTTGAATATTATGAAATTAAATTTTTGGCAATAATCATGCGCCCCGGGCGAGAGAAATATAATTTTTTATAAAAATTTTACAGATTTATTAAAAAATATTTAATTTTTGAAAGTATGAGATCCGTCTGTCAAAGTATGGGTGACAGGGAAAATTAATCTTATTTGAATTTTTCAGTTTAAAAAAATTTCTTCTCATTTTACAAAGTGTGGAAAAAATTAGGCAAAGTATGGGTGATAAAAAAATTAATTTTTATTACATTTTATTGTTTTTAAAAAAAATTCATTTTGCAAAGTATGGAGAGAGATTATCAAATTATAGGCGGCCCTTTAAAAATTAAATTTTCTCCGTCACCCATATATTGGAGGTCTCTTCCCATACTTTGTAAATTAAAAAAAGTTTGCTATAAACGCTGTAATATTCTACGCAAACTTCAACAGCGGCCCATACTTTGATCGACTCTTCCTAGACTTTTAAAAATCATATTTCAAAAAATTATAAAATTTAATAGAAAAGTAAAACATTTTTTCAAAATGATTAAGCTGCTTCCTATACTTTGCCAGACTCTTCCCATAGTTCAGAAAATTAATAAAATTCAACAAAATAAAAAATATTCCGTCAAAATTCATTTTAGCTGCTTCCCATACTTTGCCAGACTTTTCCCATATTTGAAAAAATTAATAAAATTCAACAAAATTCAAAATATTTCGTCAAAATTCATTTTAGCTGCTTTCCATACTTTTCTAGACTCTTCCCATATTTCAAAAAATTAATAAAATTCAACAGAATAAAAAATATTCCGTCAAAATTCAATTTAGCTGCTTCCCATACTTTGCCAGACTTTTCCCATAGTTTAGAAAATTAATAAAATTCAACAGAATAAAAAATATATCGTCAAAATTCATTTAAGCTGCTTCCCATACTTTGTCAGACTCTTCCCATAGTTCAGAAAATTAATAAAATTTACTAGAAATGTAAAATATTTTTTACAAATTAATTTATCTGTTTCACATACTTTGGCATACTTTTCCCATATTTGAAAAAATTAATAAAATTTAACAGAATAAAAAATATTTCGTTAAAATTCATTTAAGCTGCTTCCCATATTTTTCCAGACTCTTCCCATAGTTCAGAAAATTAATAAAATTCAACAGAATAAAAAATATTTCGTCAAAATTCTTTTTAGCTGCTTCTCATACTTTGCCAGACTCTTCCCATATTTCAAAAAATTAATAAAATTCAACAGAATAAAAAATATTCCGTCAAAATTCATTTAAGCTGCTTCCCATACTTTACCAGACTCTTCCCATATTTGAAAAAATTAATAAAATTCAACAGAATTCAACATATTTCGTCAAAATTCATTTTAGCTGCTTTCCATACTTTTCTAGACTCTTCCCATGTTTCGGAAAATTAATAAAAATCAACAGAATAAAAAATATTTCGTCAATATTTATTTAAGCTGCTTCCCATACTTTACCAGACTCTTCCCATAGTTCAGAAAATTAATAAAATTTACTAGAAATGTAAAATATTTTTTACAAATTAATTTATCTGTTTCACATACTTTGGCATACTTTTCCCATATTTGAAAAAATTAATAAAATTCAACAGAATAAAAAATATTTCGTCAAAATTCATTTAAGCTGCTTCCCATATTTTTCCAGACTCTTCCCAAAGTTCAGAAAATTAATAAAATTCAACAGAATAAAAAATATATTGTCAAAATTCATTTAAGCTGCTTCCCATACTTTGCCAGACTCTTCCCATAGTTCAGAAAATTAATAAAATTTACTAGAAATGTAAAATATTTTTTACAAATTAATTTAGCTGTTTCACATACTTTGGCATACTCTTCCCATGTTTCGTTAAATAATTTAAATTCAGCAGAAAAGTGAAATATTTTGTTAAAATTCATTTTAGCTGCTTCCCATACTTTGTCAGACTCTTCCCATAGTTCAGAAAATTAATAAAATTCAACAGAATAAAAAATATTTCGTCAAAATTCATTTAAGCTGCTTTCCATACTTTGCCAGACTCTTCCTGTATTTCAAAAAATTAATAAAATTCAACAAAATAAAAAATATTCCGTCAAAATTCATTTTAGCTGCTTCCCATACTTTTCCAGACTCTTCCCATATTTTTAAAAAAATTAATAAAATTCAACAGAATAAAAAATATTCCGTCAAAATTCATTTTCGCTACATCTCATACATTGCCAGACTCTTCCCATATTTGAAAAAATTAATAAAATTCAACAGAATTCAAAATATTTCGTCAAAATTCATTTTAGCTGCTTTCCATACTTTTCTAGACTCTTCCCTTATTTCAAAAAATTAATAAAATTCAACAGAATAAAAATATTTCGTCAAAATTCATTTTCGCTACTTCCCATACTTTGCCAGACTCTTCCCATAGTTCAGAAAATTAATAAAATTCAACAGAATAAAAAATATTTCGTCAAAATTCATTTAAGCTGCTTCCCATACTTTGCCAGACTCTTCCCGTATTTCAAAAAATTAATAAAATTCAACAAAATAAAAAATATTCCGTCAAAATTCATTTTAGCTGCTTCCCATACTTTGCCAGACTTTTCCCATAGTTTAGAAAATTAATAAAATTCAACAGAATAAAAAATATATCGTCAAAATTCATTTAAGCTGCTTCCCATACTTTGCCAGACTCTTCCCGTATTTCAAAAAATTAATAAAATTCAACAAAATAAAAAATATTCCGTCAAAATTCATTTTAGCTGCTTCCCATACTTTGCCAGACTTTTCCCATGTATCGGAAAATTAATAAAAATCAACAGAATAAAAAATATTTCGTCAATATTCATTTAAGCTGCTTCCCATACTTTACCAGACTCTTCCCATATTTGAGAAAATTAATAAAATTCAACAGAATTCAACATATTTCGTCAAAATTCATTTTAGCTGCTTTCTATACTTTTCTAGACTCTTCCCATGTTTCGGAAAATTAATAAAAATCAACAGAATAAAAAATATTTTGTCAATATTCATTTAAGCTCCTTCCCATACTTTGCCAGACTCTTCCCATAGTTCAGAAAATTAATAAAATTCAACAGAATAAAAAATATTTCGTCAGAATTCATTTAAACTGCTTCCCATATTTTTCCAGACTCTTCCCATAGTTCAGAAAATTAATAAAATTCAACAAAATAAAAAATATTCCGTCAAAATTCATTTTAGCTGCTTCCCATACTTTGCCAGACTTTTCCCATATTTGAAAAAATTAATAAAATTCAACAAAATTCAAAATATTTCGTCAAAATTCATTTTAGCTGCTTTCCATATTTTTCTAGACTCTTCCCATATTTCAAAAAATTAATAAAATTCAACAGAATAAAAAATATTCCGTCAAAATTCATTTTAGCTGCTTCCCATACTTTGCCAGACTTTTCCCATAGTTTAGAAAATTAATAAAATTCAACAGAATAAAAAATATATCGTCAAAATTCATTCAAGCTGCTTCCCATACTTTGCCAGACTCTTCCCGTATTTCAAAAAATTAATAAAATTCAACAAAATAAAAAATATTCCGTCAAAATTCATTTAAGCTGCTTCCCATACTTTGCCAGACTCTTCCCATAGTTCAGAAAATTAATAAAATTCAACAGAATAAAAAATATATCGTCAAAATTCATTCAAGCTGCTTCCCATACTTTGCCAGACTCTTCCCGTATTTCAAAAAATTAATAAAATTCAACAAAATAAAAAATATTCCGTCAAAATTCATTTTAGCTGCTTCCCATACTTTGCCAGACTTTTCCCATAGTTTAGAAAATTAATAAAATTCAACAGAATAAAAAATATATCGTCAAAATTCATTTAAGCTGCTTCCCATACTTTGTCAGACTCTTCCCATAGTTCAGAAAATTAATAAAATTTACTAGAAATGTAAAATATTTTTTACAAATTAATTTATCTGTTTCACATTCTTTGGCATACTTTTCCCATATTTGAAAAAATTAATAAAATTCAACAGAATAAAAAATATTTCGTCAAAATTCATTTAAGCTGCTTCCCATATTTTTCCAGACTCTTCCCAAAGTTCAGAAAATTAATAAAATTCAACAGAATAAAAAATATATTGTCAAAATTCATTTAAGCTGCTTCCCATACTTTGCCAGACTCTTCCCATAGTTCAGAAAATTAATAAAATTCAACAGAATAAAAAATATTTCGTCAAAATTCATTTTAGCTGCTTCCCATACTTTGCCAGACTCTTCCCATATTTCAAAAAATTAATAAAATTTAACAGAATAAAAAATATTCCGTCAAAATTCATTTTAGCTGCTTCCCATACTTTGCCAGACTTTTCCCATGTTTCGGAAAATTAATAAAAATCAACAGAATAAAAAATATTTCGTCAATATTCATTTAAGCTGCTTCCCATACTTTACCAGACTCTTCCCATATTTGAAAAAATTAATAAAATTCAACAGAATTCAACATATTTCGTCAAAATTCATTTTAGCTGCTTTCCATACTTTTCTAGACTCTTCCCATGTTTCGGAAAATTAATAAAAATCAACAGAATAAAAAATATTTCGTCAATATTCATTTAAGCTGCTTCCCATACTTTACCAGACTCTTCCCATAGTTCAGAAAATTAATAAAATTTACTAGAAATGTAAAATATTTTTTACAAATTAATTTATCTGTTTCACATACTTTGGCATACTTTTCCCATATTTGAAAAAATTAATAAAATTCAACAGAATAAAAAATATTTCGTCAAAATTCATTTAAGCTGCTTCCCATATTTTTCCAGACTCTTCCCAAAGTTCAGAAAATTAATAAAATTCAACAGAATAAAAAATATATTGTCAAAATTCATTTAAGCTGCTTCCCATACTTTGCCAGACTCTTCCCATAGTTCAGAAAATTAATAAAATTCAACAGAATAAAAAATATTCCGTCAAAATTCATTTAAGCTGCTTCCCATACTTTGCCAGACTCTTCCCATAGTTCAGAAAATTAATAAAATTCAACAGAATAAAAAATATTTCGTCAAAATTCATTTAAGCTGCTTTCCATACTTTGCCAGACTCTTCCCATAAATAATTGTCTATCTGGACTGAAGTTAAGTGTACACCTTCAGTTGTTTATCTGACATTCACATATTAGAGGTGTGAAAATGAAGATCAACAAATGTAACACCCCATGGTTTTCTGTGAGTTTTTATAACCGCACAGTTTATGAGAAACACTATTTATTAAATTGACACTTTCTCTAATGTGCATTTGTCAACACAGTTTTTCCAACGATATCAAATGGAGACAAGAAACGTAATCAGTGAAACAACAACTAAAGATTCAGTTATTTTTGCGCTATTGAAAAATGAACATCTCACGCAGCTTAAGATAATTAGCATTTTGATCTGATTAACATCAGCACGCTAAGAATTCCAATACTACATCCTGAATAATGTCCATGGCATACGCGCGGCGAACATCTTGTACTCTATGTACACGAGTATAATAATCAATCGTGACAATAGAGTATCGCGAGTGGCACTGAATACAATAATATTCATCTGAGAGGGATCAGTACTCGCTTTGTTGTAAATTACCTTGCATACAATGAGCTGAAATTCAATTTCGTAAGCGTTTGTTTAAAACAATAAATTTCCTTTTAGCGAGAAATGTCACATTAATTTAAGCCACATAACGTTTTCATCATTTTTAATAGCAAATTTTAAATTCAATTTCCAGTTAAAATATGTAATTACACAATTACGAAAATAAAATGTTTTCGCAATAAATTTAATTCTTAATCCATTTTTTCGTTTTTCTAAATAATTGCGCATTTGAGAAAATTTATTGTCATTATAATAATGCAAAAAAATAGAACATCCTTTTTCTGCAAAACATGTCACGCATTTCCGAATATCTTTGCGTGGCAACATATCATTTCCTGCCGGGACTCAAGCATCAAATTAATTTCTCAAATTCTGAAAATGAAATCCATATTCTTTATTTGCATAGCATTTCTAATAAAAATTTTTAATTTTGAAAATTCAATTTCTGTTTTTCACTTTTTTAATTATTTAAAGCAATGTATTAAATTCTTACTATACTATATATATTAATTTAAAGGTTATAGATTTACCAAAAGTATGAAATTGATTAGAATTTTTGTCTTTTCAATTTAATGTTTTCTGTAAAAAACTTTCAAATTACTTATTTATATTTTATGTATATTTTAGTCTTTAGTTATAAATCATTTAAAGGTTGGATTCTTTCCATCTATTTATAAACTTGAACTGATTTTCCAAACGTATTTAAGATTATTTAATAAACGTTCGTATCGCAAAAGAAATTGTAAATTAATAGTGTACGTATTTTTTGGACAACGGGATGGGATTTTAGTATCGATCAATATAAGCGTATATATTTGAACTTGCAAGGTATACGGGTGTGGAATTTGAGGGCTTTGCATAGTAATCACATTGCTTCCCTGGTTCTATTAAATATTATCTAGAGACTTGTTTGAGACCAAAATTCAGCAGCGTGGCCGCTTTTGCAAGGGGGGAAAAGGAGATGAGCAGAAGAGCAATTTTCAGTTGTTTTACTGCAGTTTCAGTTTATGATATGGTGAATGTGGACCATGTAAACTCAACGTTGGACTCAAACTCTTGATCAAGCGCAGCTCTCTGCGGTTCCCTCTATAAACTATAACCGTTTAGTCGAACCAACCAATATTCCACTAAACATTTCCGATTCGATCGCATGAAATCTGATATGATTTTCACTGGAGAACAAGTGGAATCTGATTCCGCACGTCCTTTACAATCTGCGGACCGTTGCGGACCTTTGGTCATTAGAATTTGATAGCGGTTTCCGATAAAATCAGACGTACAATCGGCACAATTTGAATTAGAATTTAGAATACACAGTTTCATTGAAACAGGAGAGTTTCAATTCAATTTCAATTACATTTTTTTACGGTTCGATATGAAAATTATTTAATAGAAATTTAAACAAATTTTTAAGACTCTGCTCCTTTGGACAATGTTAACGCTGAGGATTAGTGAAACCGATTAGCGCCGGAAGACGGGGGAAGATAACTCGTGCAGTAGGCAAAGCGAGCATGAAGAAGCATTTTCGGGAAGCGAAACTGGAATGTTTCCTCCACTTCCTCCGGCAGATACTGCGGTAACACGGCTGAGAAGATTATACGAGCTCACTCGTTCCAATTCTAGCTATATCTTTGCTTTATAGGTCACCAAGCTCCAATACACAATCCTAAGTTATACTTTTTCGATTTTCATTATTGTCACAATTACGAGTAACTGATATTTTATTTTCTTGGAAATGTTTTCACATAATATATTATATGACTATACTGAAAAAAGTCTTATTAACATGAGTCTTAAATTCAGCAATACTACTCATTGTCTACTAAGTCCATATGAATTAAATTTAGCGTAAGAAAAATGTTGCTCCTTCTTCCCTAAAATAAGACTTTCGTTTTACTCTGCAGGACGTATATTTAATGGTAATAAAACTTTGATTGCATGCATTTCTACAGGTATATCTCAAAGGTTATAAAAAGAATTTTATATAGTTGGAAAATCCAATCAAGAAGAAAAGAATCTGATGAGGGACAATGATTCTTTATGGAAATGGGAATATAAAATAATTTTCATTTTTCTTCGATTATCCTACGCTTCCTGGCTTTGGTTAAAACACTTTTCGACTCGAACGATCTCTTACTTTTTCTATTCACAATTCAACATTTTTATTTGCGTTCGATTACCGCACTTGTTTCCTTCTTGTGTAAGAAAAATTGTGAAAAATGTTTGCAATTTACAGGGACAAAGAAAAGAATGGGAAATTTCCCGATATTGTTATACTAGGCGTAGAGGAACAACTCAAAAGGCAGATAAAACTAAGAAACCTTCAAGTTTTCGTCATAAAGCTGTAAATTCGAGGGAGAGAGAGAGAGAGAGAGAGTAGCATTCAGTATTCAGCACCTTGCAACATGATAATAATCCAGATTCATCCGACGCGCAAGAAGGATTTGGAATGGGACGTAAACTAGGAGATTGCGCATCGGCGCAAAACTCCTTTTGCTGACAATGGAAGGAAACGAGTTATATTTCATAAGAAGTGGGACAATGTGGGACAAGCTAGCCTTAAGAGAGCTGCGACACGAGACATCGTGGCACGTGACCGTTACCATCACGCGTTGGCCCGAGCGGAACGCATAAAAGGAGAGAAGCCAATCGATGATACCAATCCCTCTTTCAAGTCTTGGAGAGCATAAAGAATTTTATTGCACACCCACGGTGCGCCATGATAAGATGCCATCAATTGGCCTGGCCTCTTTTCCACTCTTGGGTATTACAAACCTCGCGATAAGTCCACATTCGCGTCTTGGCCGAGCCAAGGATCGGACCAAGGATAAACGATGACCTACAGAAAACACTCAACACTTTTTACGATGTTCCTCTTTATCCTTATTCAATTACTTAGACCTTACAGTTCAAAATTTATTTTCCCCGCTGAAAACTTTACTTTCTTTTATACTTGACGCGAGACCCCAAAACGCAAATACGGAAATTGAGTATAGTCAATTAAATAGTTTCTATTTTGCGAAAATGACTGCAAATCAGTGGAATTGAATTTGAGTACATCTAACATTGTTTCCGTTTTTCAGATCTGGCAGGCCAAGAGTCTTTGTCTCTTAACCGGAAGGCAGACAATAATTCGGTCGATAAAGTAGAACTGAAGAAATGCGAGAAAGATGCTTTCTCCTCCTGAAGTCTGAACGACACAAGGCCACTGACAGATCTCCATTTCTACGAATTCAGTCTTTTGGCTTTTGGCTTTTGGCTTTTGGACTTCGCAAGCTGTCTTGTGTATAAGGACAGCGAGAGTCAAGAACCTCTCTTCACGGGCCTCTCAAATCCCTTTCACAAAGAATACTCTCTTCTTCTTTCTTCATCTTCCTTCTCTTCTCGTTTCTCTCTTTATTATTCAATAGTTTTCCTTGTTTTCCTCACTTTTTCAGTTATTTCCTTTTAAACTTTTTACAAATATATTTCATGTTCAAATTCACTTGAGGTTAATATTTTTTTCATAGAAATAATTATTATGAAATATTTCCAGTTTACTTTATTTGCATACACTCTAAAAATTTGAATCAGTGAAACATGATGGACAGTAATTTTTCTACTGAAATTTAATCTGCTTTATCAACATTCAATAAAACAGAATTTCATAAGGGATGATAAAACTAATTTCTTAAAAATTCGTTCAACTATTCGCGGTTTCAATTAAACTTGGTTAAAGAGTGATCATGCGGAATGTGCACTCATATATGTATATCCCCGGGTCAGAGTGACCGTCTCTTCGAGGGAGGCCCAATTAAAAGCCTTGGGCAGATACAGTGAACCGCAACGAAGCTTGGTCAGACGGCCGCACGCAGTCGATAGAACAATAGATCGATTTAGAGCTCTAATGTAATTAGGAGAGTTGAGTCCACTGTGAATGCTTTAGCTTTAATTAGCATTCATTTACAACACAAATTTCAAAGCGTTATTGTCTTATCATACAATAATACTGGACAATCAAATTTTATAACAAAGTGCAACATATATTTTCGATAAATTCACTAAAAATACGACAAGTTTTCCACTAAGAAAATAGGTATATATGCAACTTATACGCGAATGACTTTTAGCAAATTCTAAATCGCATATTCAGAATTCTTTCCAATTATTATCATTGTCAATTGCCAATAAATTTTCGCAAAAAAAAAATCAATTTTCGTCTTTCCTTTCATTTCACTTTAATTTCTTTACTCGTGCCTTGGGAGAGTTTGGCGAATTTCCAAACACTTTCTCAACACTGATTCCGGCCCTCCTCAAATAGATACCACACAGTAGTGTTTGAAAACTTTGCGCAAAATTATGGACTTGTTATTCAATTTCTTAGATTGTTCCTGTCAAGCTATTAAATTTTAGAAAACTCAAGTTTTCAAATTCAAATTACTCGCAACAAGTATTTTTATGTAATAATATGGAATAATGCAGTTAAAATTGTGGAGGTAAAAGGATTTTTTAATCAAAAGTTAACATCACTTTAAATTTTTGGAAAAATAAAGGAAGCTTTTATTATGCAGTTTCTTCTTATAAAAAATTCACGCTTGCTACTGAAACATCGAAAAAGTATAATACCAAGTAACAAAATTGAAGAGTCATTTAAATTCATTTTTCGCATTTTATGTATATTTTATGAAGAGTATAAAATGAAAGAAACTTATCCAATTAAAATGCAAAATACAGAAAGGTGTCAGATGCAAGTAACCTCTTTTCATTTTATATGCACGGTAAACAGAAATCGTCTCACAAACTCATTTTCAAGACATCGAATAATTACAAGTTAATTTTCTTGATCGATACAAGGCGCTGAATTAATTTTTCAGCCAAAAAGGAAAAGTTGTTACTTTTTACATCGTTTTTAGTTGAAACACAAAAGTTGCAAATGGAAACAGTGCCATAACATTAATATAATGTATTTATGGGATTGTGGAGCAGTAATTGTTCTTGAAATGAAATCTAATATAAGAAAATTGAGGTGTTTTTTAAAAAACTGTTTATCAGGAAATTTTGTTGCATTCCATTTGGGTTTTAGTACACATGGATATTCCTCGGAGTAAATCTTGCGAGTTTCATGCCCTCTTTTCTAACTGAACTATATCCCAGGGGAAAGTTTCCACTTTAAGCCTTTCAGGTGAAAAGTTTCCAATGGTGCATTGCTAAAGAGGACAAAAGAGGTGGTTGAATGGGGCATCGAAATAGGAAAGGGATGAGAGGGATGGTGACTCGCGGGAGAATCGCAAATCGATGCAAATTCGAGTCGATCCAATGTGTTGGACGACCCCGTTAAGGA
This sequence comes from Leptopilina heterotoma, assembly GCF_015476425.1. NCBI lineage: Eukaryota > Metazoa > Arthropoda > Insecta > Hymenoptera > Figitidae > Leptopilina > Leptopilina heterotoma. The sequence goes on from NW_025110932.1 coordinate 776,039, forward strand.
AGCAAGGCTGGTGCTTGCTGGTGCTGCTTTCCCCCATTGAAATTCCTAACGTTACGTCGCGAGGTAATAAAAGTACCTTCGGCTACACTTTGATTCTCTATACACTAAACCACCCCCGCGCTTCTTTTTCCTTCGCATTTCCTAGTCTCCACTTTTTACATATTACACCTCCCGGCAGGCGAGTAGGCGACCACCTTCTATGAAAAGACGTTTCCAAGCCGACTATTCGAGCGACTATTTCGACGCTCGAAGCAATGCGAAAACTGTATTGCCGTTTCCTCTGGACTACATGGCAAATGTTCCACCGTAAAAATTCAAGATTTCATGCTTTATCCGGCTCAATCGAATTTGTATTTGTAGCAATAGCAATGGGCAATATTATTTCCCTGAAGGAACAGAAATTATAGTTGGAGTAGATGCAGGGCTCGAACCAGTCAAAGTATTTAAAAATACGGACTTTACGGACCAATTACTGACAAAAAATAACCAGTCCGAGTCAAATAAGAGAACATTTTTTTACTTAAAACTATAAATTAAAGTTTCCATAACTATAAAACATGAAGATATCGATTTCTTTATGTTTTTTTTTTTTGAAAATTTTTGAAATTAATTGAAATTTTGCCAAGGATTTTATTAAAATTTTTGTACATAATTGAATTTCTGCGAAGAATTTTATTACTTTTGTAAATAATTGAATTTCTGCAATCATTTGTAATTTCTCTAAAATTCTCCAAATTATATCGTACAATTTACGAACTTTTCGTCTTTTCTGAATCAAATTACGGACTTTATGGACCTTTTTTAAAAAAAAAACTGACTTTTACGGACCTAGTTCGAGCCCTGAGTAGATGGCACACAACCTCAAGGTAACGTCTTAATTTTTCAAGCATTATTATTATAAAATAAAATAATAATAGTCGTCATGGCAAAATATGGACTAAAATTTTACTTCTATCAAAAAGAGGGCAACAGAAACTGCAGGAGAAAAAAGGTAGAAACTTGGAGAGAAAAGAAAGGAAAAGTCAGGCAGCGGTTCATTTGGGCGTGAATTCTGAATTTCGTCTGTTAGAAATGGAGTCTAATCGAGAAAGAACAGATACAGAAGAATGTTAAAATACGTCAAGAGAGCGAAAAAAGGAGAGATAGAGAGAGAGAGAGAGAGAGGAGAAGAAAAGCGCCTTGAATCGAACGCTAATTTGGCTTCTTCGTTCTTTCGCCCAGTGCTACTCTTTTCCAGCAGAATGATAGTGATCCGCCGTTGGTGGATAAAGTGCATTAAAATAAATTAATTTTCATGAGATGAATGGCCGTTACGTGGCTTAAAATAATAATTCAACAAGCCGCGCGTAGAAGGCAGTCATTTGCATTTTGAAGGATACATATAGTCTTCACCCAGCAGCTATTCAGAAAGGCTCAGATTTAAAACGCAGAGAGAGAGAGAGAGGCTACTTTAATGGAATTCAGAACCTATTTTAAATTTACTTTCAACAAATATTGCATACTTGTATTTTGTTTTGTATCATAATTACTATCTTTTAACTGTCCTGTAAATAGGAAAAACATAATCACTTTACACACAATGATTTTGTTTTAAACTTGATTTAAAATTGAACTTCTGTTTCCAAAAACTTTGAAAATGACGAGTTGAGAATTTCATACAAGTCTTGGCTCCGCTATATATCGTTATAATCAACTTGTCGACTATCAACGATACAAGATATTAAGGCGATTTCCTTCTATTATATTCCCATAGTCCTCTTTACCTTTTATCAAATCCCACCCCAAGGCCCTTCTCCTCTATCACGGGCCATCTTCATAGCCATCTAACGTTTCTTAAGTCTTGTGAACCTAAAGGAGCGCTTTCCCAGAGCTGCAAACTGGAAATCTATACGTAGACTTATACGGAAACTTTACGGGACGATAATAGACAGATTTATGAGACGGCTTATCGATTCTCCCAAGTAAATCCAATTTTCGAGCTCGACACCCGGAAGAGAAGAGGATTCCCGAACGAAAGAGAATGACGCCAAACGGAAGAAAGGAACAAGCCAAGAACTCCGACTGGCGCGATTAGAACGAAAAAAAGAGAAACTCAACTTTTCCGATTACTTTCAAGAAAAAGACATTTGTACTTTTTCTATTCAAAACGAATATTACTGTTTGACTCTTTAAGGACTTGTAGGTCACATTCATCATGTGAAAAACTCATTTCTGATGTGAGCGACTTTTAATATTTTCATTATCCTACTACATTAAACTCTGAAACGCAATTTCATGCATTTTATTAATTAATTACATAATAATGTTATAATATTGTAGAAAATTTAATTCCAATAGTTATTAAATTTTCTACAAAGGACAACTCACATTTTGCGAAAATGTATTCGATTTAGAATATATTCAAGGCCTTTGTACCTTAATTTCCATTATGTTATACATATATTATCATCAGCGAGGCAGTCAGCTTGATGTGATTTATCTCTAGTTTATTAATAAGAATAAATTAATAATAATAATAATGCGACATAAATTACTCGTGTATAAATGTTGTGAAAAAATTAATGAACAATAATTTCTATAAATAAATCATAGGAATTATAAAATATTTCTATTAAATACTTTCCATAGTTTAGGCGAAATTCATTTTTTAACTATTTTCAATGGGTAGCTAATAATATTGTTTCTTATGGTCTTTTTTTACGGGACGTAACTTTTTCCATCATCAGTTTGAGAAAATGCAGAAAAGACGAGGAATCATGTCAACAAATAATTCTAAAATAAGACGATCACTCAAATTATTTCTCAGGGAGTGTCTCTCCATTTTATCCTTCGTGAGCGCCACTCCCCGAATAATCCGAACGATCCTACTTTCATTTTCCTTTATTTCCTGTTTCCGGAGTGCAATTCCCCCTTAATATATATAGAGCAATGAATTTCTTCATTTTCGGTTTATCACCTGACAATTTTTGACTTGGTCTGCTTTTAACATTAGTAATTTTGTATCTCTCCTGATTTCATGATGAAAAGGAAAATAATTTCCAAATGAAGAAATGGGAGTGGTTAACAATAACAATTCGGTACGAGAGATAAGAGAAAACCTTTTAGTAGTTTTGATACCAGTGGATTAAAATTGCTTGTCATTAATCTCCGTCTTTTGAACGTACATTCTGAAATAGGAAATTCTGAGTCAGTACAAAGTTCTTTTTTATGCTTTCTTTCTGACGGAAATGTTTCGTGTATCGCGTTTCAAATTTCATTTAAAAGTACTTGCATTTTGTCATTTCAAGTCTAGTAGCTAGTCTAGTACTAACAGCGATATCGTGTTTAAAGTGTAATTTAATTCGCACCTTTTTTAACTTTATACTTTTTCATTCTACAATTTCGCAGAGATTTAATAATACAAGAACGAAAAGAAATTCGTGGAGACTGAATATGAATGCAAAATTTGAAGCTGCAATAATTTTGTTCATTGACCAAGAAATTTTCTCTAGTATTTATTATTAATGAAAGATTCTCCGAAAAATCAGGAATAAATATTTTACGAGACTTTTTTGTTTCTTCATTCGCTGAATTATTGTTGCGACTCGTTTTAATAATTCATGTCCTGAACCACAAACATACAAGTTAATTACTTCGGGTCTAACTGAAAAGTATGCAACCCGTTGTGCACGCCAACGTTATTCCTAAAGTCAGGTAAAGTCCGTAAGACGGGTTGCATATTTTCTAGAAACTTCCTTGTTGTAATTAGCATACACATTTTACGGAAAAAAGAAATACGAGAGCCTCTTGAGTAGAGAAACTGTAAACTGATTTTGATTCTTAGCTGGAGATAAAAAGTAAAAAAGTTTAATATAAAACATGAGAAAATTAAAAAAACAATGCAAGATTTCCTTCGTTTGTGCGATGCATATCTCGGGGTCAAACGAATGCAATCTTTACCTTTGATGAAGCCCTTCTTTCTTGTGGCAAAGCAGAAGTTACGTTTTCCTGGAAAAGACCTTTGGCCATGCCGAGGAGGAAAGACAGAAAGTCGATTAAAATTCAACTCGCGCTCTCCTGTTTATGAAGGAACCGTTGCCGTTGCGTTGCGTTGCGTTGCGTTGCGACGCGACTCGCTTTTACGCACGTCATTCCGTATGCGTGGCAGTGTTATCCGTTGGTTTGACAAACGAACCAGCATAAATAATTAGCCACCGCAAATCAATTTAGTCCAATACTTAAGTTTTCAGTTATTTTCGAGTTGCGCAGTTAAACTTTATTTTCCATTCTTTTCTTCTGCACCTATTCAATTTCAATAGACCACAATCCACAACTTTGATGAAAAAAAAGAAAAATGATAAAATGAAAACTGGAACATTATATATTCAGAGAGAAAATTTCAAGTTGACACCAGTGGCAACCTCATAATTAGAACTATTTTTCACTTGAGATAAAGTCTCGAGTTTCGTTGCTTTCACACCTTGGCACTGCAGCATTTATGTTACATAGGAAAAATGTCTCTCTAGCTGCGGGACGTCTTTTCACACACAACTATATATAGTAGTCGCACATTTCTATTTTATTTGCAGGGTTGACAACCGTTGCTTTGAGAACTCGACCGAGTTGAGCGGTAATGTGACATTCGCGAGTGAAAATGTACCGTAAGGGATTTTCAACTTCATGGACCGGGCACCGTTGAAAGTTAACTTTTGTGTCGCACGATAAGACCTTCACGATGAGAGGAAGAGCAGATGTTTTTAATTGTCGCAACATTGTTACAGTTCCTGGATTTTGTAGCTCTTGACCTATCAAAGGCACTCAGCAATCTGTACTTGCACTATTTCAAGTGTTTCCCCTTCTTTATTGTAATGCTTGATACTGTCTCGATACATATTTTACCTTTTTACATTTCACAAACAGTATAGGAATCTGTATGGCATGAACGAATTTCGATCCTTACGAATTGTTACGAATCAAGCAGAACATTTGTTTTATTCTTTTTTTTTTTTTTTTTTTTTTGTAAAAAATATTTTGTCAAATTGGGAACATTTTTTTTAAATTGAAAACGGAAATGGAAACAAGAAACGTGCTTTCAAACTGGATCGGATGCATATAGGCTTTGACGCGGTTGGAGGGAAACGTGAATACGCCAGCCTCTGGCTAAAATTGCAGCAAACACGTGATTCCATCCGGCCTTGTTGCATGCTACAAAAGTTCATTTAAAGCCTCAAGAATAGAAAAAATTAACACGTTTGGAAATTTTACTCAACAAAGAAATATTTGCACGAATTGAAATTTTTATTTTTATAAAATCACCGACTATTTATAATATAGAAATGAAGTTGAAATGAAAAATAAAAATTTTAGTCTCTTGTTTTTTTAAAATATCACACACACTTTCGGAAATGAGGATATAAGCTGAATGAAAAAAAATGAGAACTCAAAGTATACGGAATCAGTTATCGATCAATATCAAGCGCCTTTCAGTGAGATGAAGATTGATGTACAAAAGATTTATCTCAACTCTTTCTACTTTGCTTCCGTCACGAACATCACGATCCTCCTCGGAAATATTAGGAAAACAAATTTCTTTCAAAAATAATATTCTTTATATATTCTGAAACAATTATCAATTATATAATCGTTTTTTTAGTAAAAGTTTTATTATTTTGTTCAAATTGAAGCTCACATTGTTTTTAAATTCAATTCTGTTTGATCGAACTAACAAAATTATTCAATTAGACAATATTGTAGTGAAAAATAGAATCTTGGGAGATTACTATTGTAAAATGAAAATGAGTTTTGAAGAGTGATTCAGGGAATTTAACTAACTGCAAATAGAAGAAGTGCAAGCGAAAGCGACTTAAACGATTGGACTTTGAATGCACGATTGCACGTACCTTGAGTGGTAAAACCTACAGCTCATAAAGCCACTTTGAGTGTCTACTAAAAATTGTAAATTTCACAGGCATTCAGCAAAATTATTCTTCGCTGGTTTTGTAACCGTTTTACATTCGAAACTTCCCTCTTGTTCGTTACCCGAGCGATCTGCAGCATCCGTGCATCGCGGTCGAGTCGTAAATAGGTTTTACCGCTGCCAGGAGAGCAGCGGATGTTACTGCACTCTGCTCGTTTTCCTCGGTCCACGAGGGCCACCAGAAAGGGACACCGGAGACAGCTTTCAGTTGACTGAGGAAACTTTTACCCCTAAACTCGTACTACGATTTAACTAACCGATGAAGCCAACCAACCTAGACATTTCAATGTTCCTCGTCTGCTTTAATCGAAATCGTTCCAGAACAATTCTGCCTCTTCGAAATTTCAAAGAAACAAAATTCACTTCAAGTTTCATGCTTTGAAAATGAAATTTTGTTTGGATAAAAACCATTTCAAAAAAATGGTTTTTGCGAGAATGATTGCGCGTAGTACAAATATTGTACATAAACGATTTCAATTTACGTCAAATGTAAAATAAACTAAATTCTAAAACCGGGGAAAAAAAGATGCAAAGTCACGTAAAGAGGGACATACAGTGGGAGAGGAGTTTTGCAATTTATCTCACAGCGCCCAGAGCGGTTCGTAGCGTCGGTCGGGCAATCAGTGCGAATCCCAGAAGTCTCTGGCGAATCATGGTTTCTGCCCTCGTATGCGTTTAATCCACGCTTTTCAATGTATACGTTCACATGGATGTACATCTAAACGTTTCATTTGTGCACGTATACGGGTTTTCTGTCACGTAATTTCTCTCTCTCTCTCTTTGCTACGTAATCCCACCCTTACCCAACCCTCTGCCCGGACGTAACGCATCTGCCAAGTGTACCTCTCACGTGGAAAATGATGTAAACACCCAGTCAGAGCTGTTCGTCAAAATTCGTTTCCAATTGAATGTTTCGCTTATTTGTTTCCATAAAATGAGAATATGGTGCACGAATCGGCGTTACTTCTCTTTCTTAATTCTAATCAATGTAGGATTAAGACTGGAACCTAACACAATTTGTAAAAAATTAAAATGACATACGACCATAATGAAAATGTTCGCGTTTCCCTACCAAAACTATTACATTAACATCTAGTCACTATCTGATTGTTCCTCACCTCTAGCGCGTTCTTATCAGTCGCATATCGACTTGGCGATCTCGCAAGGTAATAAGTTTAATTGGCCAACTATCAGAATAAGGCACATTGCACTTCGGAGATAAGAAGAGCCAACATTCTTGCCACCAGTGAATCCAGTGAATCAAAATCGATTATTCAACAACAAGTTTGGCAGTTTCTTTGTATATAAACATACCTGATATCATTAAAGTATTGATAAGAGGAGGCAAAGTAGCTTGCTGGGATCCTAAACCAAAATTATCGATCCTGCTAACATCTATGCCAAAGTTGAACCGGGAATTTAATCAGCCGTTTTCAAGTAAATTATTACGCAATCCACTATTCTGCATACAGTGAAACCCACCCTTGACGGAGAGTTTGAAGCTTCCGAATTTCTCCCCGCGACCGCAAGCACTTTCCTTACGAGATGAGTTGCGCTTGTTCTCGTTGCACGAGTAGAAAGGGATGATCGTTTACAGGCGCCCGTCCGCTTCTAAATATTTACAAGACCGGCGCCATTCGAGACCAGTATACATCTGAGACTGAATTTCACTCGATGGCTTTTATAACCCTGTAACTGAAGACCATTTTCGAAAACATTTCATTTAACGGAATTTCGAATTGGCGCCCACGTAACCCTTCTCACTTTCAATAACATTTATTCAAAGGTATTATTACATCCTTACATACAATCTTTCATCTAATTTAAACTGATTCTTTCAAAATACTCCTCGACATTATTCTTCTTTTATGATTTTTAATTCAGTCAGACAAATCTTTATCCTTATATATTATGAGACGGAAAAACTGAAAGCTTTTCTTCTTTTCGAAAAAGTTTAATAGTGTGTACGCAAGGTATAAATGAAGCTATATTTTAATTGAATGAATTAAAAATAAATCACATATTCTGTGGAATAAAAAATGTGTCAACATTGTCAGTGTTTCTCAAAAGAATTCTGTCTCTCTTTCATAAATCGTCAACTAATTGAACAAGGGCGCGTGACATCAGTCGCTTCACCCTTGTCGGTGTGTACACGTGACTTTACATCCTTGTGCACGAATGAACAACGGGGAGATAAACGCATCGCCCACGCACACGGGTATCCTATGTGCTGTATTCACCACCATTTAATTCGATTTGCGAAATTTCTACTATATTCTAGTGGAGAAACGATTATAGGTCAGATAGTTATCTGCGATGACGACATAAATTTCGCTGGGCAAGTGACGTCGATTGCTCTAACATATTGATGCTAAAATTTACATTAATTCCTTTAGTCGCTCGAGATCCATTAATAAATTTCATTACGTTAATTTTGCAATGCCTACACATGTACCTAACATTACACGATAAGGAGGTTGAATGCTTTTAATAAATTGTGTTTTTCTTGTTTTGTTACACTTTTGCCCGTTGCGCAGGGCACGAACTAGGTCCGAAAATTTGCTTCAAGTCCATAAAAGTCAGTTTTTTTAAGAAATGGTCCGTAAAGTCCGTAATTGGATTGAAAAAGGACGAAAAGCTCGTAAATTGTTCGATACAATTTGAAGAATTTTAGAGAAATTACAAATCATTGCAGAAAAATTCAATTATTTTCAAAAGTAATAAAATTCTTCGCAAAAATTCAATTATTTTCCAAAATTTTAATCAAATTCTTCGCAAAATTTCAATTATTTTCAAAAGTTTTCTCAAATTCAATGATTTTCAATATCTATTTTAATAAAATTTTCCAAAAAATTTTCATTACTAAAATAAAATTTGAATAAAATTCTACGCAAACATTCAATTATTTTCATAAATAATAAAACTCATTACAAAATTTCAATTTTTTTAACGCAAATTTAATCAAATTCCTCGAAAAATTTAATTATTTTTAACAATTTTATTACAATTCGTCTAAAAAAATTTAATTATTTAAAAATTTATGAATTTTTAGAATATTTTTAGAAGCGTGAATTTATGGAAATAATTGAATTTTGAAAAGGTTTCAAATTAAAATCATTAAAGTTCTGAATTTTTCATATTTTTAACAAACAAGTCTGTAAAATTAATTCTTTTGAAAAAGTTTAATTGAATTTTTAACAAAATTTTTTCAAGTTTTTATTTTCTAATATATATTTAATTCAACAATTTCCAAATAATTGAAATTTTGTAAAATTGAATTGTAAACAAATGAATTTGAAAATTCTCAAAGAACTTTTTCAAAAATTATTAAAAATAATAGATTTATAGACGAATTTTAGTTAAAAATACTAGACAAAACTTTATTTTGGAGAAGTTACAAATTATTGCAGAAATTCAATTATTTTCAAGAATAATAAAATTTTTCTTAAAGATTCAATTATTTTTACTAATAATAAAACTCATCGCAGAATTTCAATTATTTTTCATACAATTTTAATTGAATTCCTTAAAAAAAGTTAATATTTTCATGTAAGTTTTAATAAAATTCGACAAAAGAATTCAATTATATTTAACAATTTGTTGATAAAATTCTTTACGAGAATTCAATTTTGAGAAACATTTAATTATTCAATAAATTATATACTTTTGTATTTAGATAATGGAATTTTAGTTGAATTTTCTAATAAAAATTGATTTAAAAATTAATTTCAGTTAAAAATTTACTCTCTAAATCTGAATCAGTGAAATTTCACTGAAGATTAGTGAAATTTGACTGAGAATCAGTGGTACTTCTCTGAAAATCAGTCATTTTTCACTGATTGGACAATTAAAAAGTTGCAGGAAATTTCTGTCACGCATATTGAAAATTTCAGTTATTTTTTAATTGACTTCTTTTATATTATTTGAAGTTTTTATTTTCTAATATGCATTTAATTGAAGAATTTAGGAATAATTGAAATTTCATGTAATTGAATATTGTAAATAAATGGATTTAAAAATTGGCAAAAAACTTTTTCGAAAATTATTAAAAATAATTGATTTAAAGAAGAATTTTAGTTAAAAATTCTAGAAAATAATAGTTGACTTGAAATGATGACAATAATTGTAAAGAAGTACAATATTCTTATATATAATAATGAATTAATAATAATTTCATCAATTTGCCATCTTTAATTATTATAAAACATGAAGAAATCGATGACTCCGAGTCTTTGACTCGGAGTTATCAATATCTTCATGTTTTACAGTTATGAAAAAATTGACTTTATAGTTTTAAGTAAAATGTTTCTCTTATTTGACTCGGACTGGTTATATTTTTGTCAATAATAATAATTGGTCCGTAAAGTCCGTATTTTGAAATACTTTCACTGGTTCGAGCCCTGCCGTTGCCTCAAAAGAGAATGAATGCTCGCTACTTTCACTCATTTTCTTGTAATTCGTTCGATGTAATAATTATGATTGTAATATGAGACTAATAAAGTTTCTTTAATTATAGGCCCTGATGTATCCACGTGATGACGGTGAGAATTCCGAATGGCCCGACTCAATGTCGCACCTGGCGCACACTGGCTTACCTTATGGTAGCAACATCAGCTTAACTGCGTTCGTGCACTTGGCATAATCCGTGAGACGGTGAGACGGTGAGACGAAGGAAAGTCGGGCTTTGGTTTCAAGAAGTTTGCTTATGTTAGTCCGTTCGGTGCCTTGAAATAGCTCCCATAAACATTCAACCGATAACTGCTCCTTTCGTATGTACTGGGTGGGCTTAAATTCTAAAGAAGTCATTTCTTTCTTAACTTCTGCTTTGGATTGGAAAATTTACATTTTAACATTCTTGATAAGAACTAATCTGTTTATTTTCGAAAAATTACAATCTTAATTTTTCCATAAGATGTGGAAACATTTACTCCTCCGGGGAAAAGGTACTGGAAATTTGTTACACTAAGCTTCACTATTTTACTGCAATAAAAAGGCGAAACTAGCAAAGGTTTATGAAATTTCCCTATAGATCACACTCTAAAATAAATCCCTGACTTTTCTCTGGATTGCACGTTTTCCAGACGCGTAGAAACCATGAATTACGCAATTCACATAATTCCTCTATCATATTCATACAGGTGAAGTAGACAGGCATTTTTCCCTCTTTTCTTCCTTTTTGCAATAACCTCAAAATCCACCTCTGATACGATCCACAGTTTGCGTAAGTAGACATTCACGTTACTTCGCATTAATCCTATTGTGGCGTTTTCAGATCCCACCAAACCCGTGAGTGTCCGTCACGTGTTCAACATAGATAGATGGAACGAGAGACGGAGAGAGAGAGAGAGAGAGAGAGAGAGAGAGAGAGAGAGAGAGAGAGAGAGAGAGGGACAGAGTTGTGATTGACGAATGAAAAAGGATCACGAAACCCATACTCGCCCGACGAGACAGAGACAGAGCAACGAAAAGAATGCACGACGGGGAAAGAGGGTTAAAAATCGATTTATTGAACATTGTCGAACTGGTCCTACCATTAAACAGAATGTATTTCATCAAACGAAATTCTTTTTGTTTTTCCACCAAAAAAAACTGCGATACTCTTGTCTACAATTTATTTACAAAATGATTATTATTAATTTTCTAATTTCAGTTTATAAACATTTTTAACGGAATCTGAAAAGGTTTTATAATCATAAAATGTACTTCATTTCGGTCATTAAAAATAATTAGATAAAAATAAAAAGTTCAAGCATTAACATGTCTGTTAGAGATTTTGTTTGAAAATATTCGAGAGATGCTAGTCTCTTTTCACTGAGCTTTGAAGCGAGAAGATTTAAGCGTCCTCTCATATTGGGCCCTTTTGCATCGATCCTCATATAATGCGAACAGGGGGTGTATTTTGAGAGAAGACCCTTTCGACCGAGTGAGTCGTATTAGTATATGCAGAACGCCAGTGTGGACATAAAGGGCAACAAGAGGTGAGGAGTTTGGGTTGAGGAAAATGGGAACTTTAGGGAGTCGAGGTTAACGGAGCATATACGCTCTCGATCCTGATACCTTCAACCCTCTTTTTTTCTTTTCCTTCGTATTAAACTCACTTCATATACATGTACTGTGCTATATATATATAAAGGAACGTTTAGATTTGTTATGTAAATCAGTTTAAAAATAGAGTGCGATCTAGTTGATTAATGAAGAAACTTCAAGACGATTTACGAACATAATTGTCAACACAAGAAATTTTCCACTCAAGTATTTGTAAAACCAAAAAAGTCAATCCTTTATTTAAAGTTAAACAATCCTTTATCAGGTTTTTTTCTTCAAGCATAAAGTTTAAATTAAAATATAGGAACATATTTGCAATCACACAGAAAAATAGGTGGTGATTCAGATTCAGACGTCCGAACCTAGGTATAATTTTTACCACAAGATCGAGGTAAAAAGTATTCTTTTTTCTCGTGTGCGATTTGAAAATTACTTAAAGAAAGTTACATTTGCCTGGACTTTGAGATTCATTCGAATGATTCTTCATCTTCAATTTCATGGTTTGTAAGAATTCTAAAGAAGAGCATGAATGATACTGAAAACCACATATAAATAGCGCCAATTATAAGTTTTTCAGTTTGGGAGTTGAAACGAGAATAAGAAGTGGAAGTAGTGCGCTAGTTACGAAGCAGGGGTCATAAAGAATGAAAAAGAGCAACATCAAAACAGCAAAAGTGAGCAATAAAACAGTAGGCCATTGGACAGATACAAAAGTAAAACGAAACGAGAATAAAATTGAAATGAAGGAAGGCAAGATTGTTAAAAGTTTTCCTCAAATTATCTACCTTCCTTTTTTTGTGTCGTGACATTCTAATAAAATTTGAATAAAATATTTTATTTTCATAAATAAAAAAAAACTAAAGTTTATTTTAAGTGCGAGAACCAATAATGAATTCTCCTTCTCAGTAAATTGGAAATGGCTCAAGAGTCGTTATATTATAGTCAGCGAGACAATGAGGCCATCGAAGATAGTTACATGACATTTAGGAGTTGACATTAAACCAACCCCCATGTAACAGAACGTTGACTGCACCGTTCCGACATTTTGCTAATGCCAAGAATGCCTATACTAAGAGCACTTTTTACGAGAGATTCAACAGTTTCACGCTCAGAGACCTCGTATTTTCTACTCTTGGACTTGAGTAAAACGCATAAATGTATATCATTGCGAATATAAACCGAATTCAGTACAAAAAAAGCTCTCTCTGCCTATAAACATTTTTATCTTTATCTACAAAGTGGTTATCCAAAACTAGGCACCAAACACCTTAATAACAATAAGAAGAAGAAGAATATTTCATTTTAGAAAATTTTTTAGTAAAAGCAAATATTTCAGTAATGAGATGGATAAGAAAATATAATCAACAGTGGAGGATAATTTATTAGGTTCCTCTTGGAGAAGAGTGTAAATATAAAAGTATTGGTGAATTAAGAAGAAAATAATTCTGTAAGAATGAATCGTTATTGAGTATAAAGACGCTTTCGTTGAAAAGCTTTATTCCGTGCTTTTGAGAAATTGGTAGCCCAGAAGCTTTAAACCCTTAAGGGTTTTAGGGAACTCGAAATTGAGTACACTTAACTGAAGGAAAGAAAAGAAGGGAGTGCTTAAAAAGAGGGCTTTGAGACAATGGAATTCCTGCTCGTCGCAGCGACAAAAACGAACGGAAAAAGAATCTTTACGTTAGGCAGACTTTTAATAAGGAAGAAGACTCTGGACGACGGCCACCACGGTATAAATGACGGCAATCAAGCCTTCAGGATGCGGTGCATGTATCTCAAGGAACTTAGGAGAGGTCCTTTAGCAGCTTCTCCAGGTTTAATACGATCCTGGAACATCCCCCGGGGACTTTCATTAGGGGAATTTACAGGAGGCGCTTCAGTCCACTAAATCACTCCCGGTAAACGGCTCGGAATTTATTGCTCGCACTTTGCTCACGCGTGCCACAGGTATAAAAGGTAAAATTGACACCGTTAACCGAGTGCTGCCGAGTGCTCTCTTTCCATTTTCTCCTCCAGATTGCCATCACTTATTTTCATTCTTCCACGGACAGCACATTATCCTGGCTTTACTTAATTTTTAATGTCTCGCAACCAACTTGCGAAAGATGGAATCTTTAGAATTATCTCTTTAAAACATTCTGAAGCCACAAGTCATATTTTAAGAGTTATCACGCTTTTCCTCTTTTCAAATTCCCCGACTTTTCCAGGTTTTCCAGATTTTCCAGGTTAAAAAACGAAATTTTTCCTGGTTTTTAAAATACATTTATATTTTACCAAATTAAATAATTCCCTGCTTTCCAGACAAAGCTTTGGCTTTTTCCCTGACTCTAAAGAACTTTATTCTTAAATAAATATTTAATCATTATTACTTTTTCATAGAAATTAAGATTTTCAAAAATTTTAAATTCAATAACATACATATTATAAGAATATTATTATAAAACATGAAGATAACGATCACTCCGAGTCTTCGACTTGGAGTGATCACTTTCTTTATGTTTTATAATAATTAAATCATGCTACTTTCTTACTGTAACTTCTTCAAAAATTATTTTCATTCTTTCGATTATTCATTTCTAGAATTTTCAACTAAAATTCTTTGCCTCTTCTTTAAGTCAATTTTTTAAAATAAATTTTGAAAAAGTTCTTTGAGAATTTTCAAATCCTTTTTTTTTTATAATTTAATTTTACCAAATTTCGATTATTCTGACATTATTCAATTACATATATTAGAAATAAAAACTTGAAATAATTAAAAAAAATTCCATTAAACTTTTTGAAAAAACTTAATTCTCCAAAATTCTTAATTAAAATTTAAAAGTATGAAAAAGTTCAAATTTTCAAAGATTTTAGTTTGAAACCTTTTGAAAATTCAACTATTTCTAAAAATCTACGCTATAATATCTTTCAATATTCAATTCTAATCTAAAATTTTAACTGAAATTCACTTTTAAATCAATATTCTTTAAAAAATTCTACGAGAATTCAATTATTTAAATACAAAAATAAACATTTTATTAAATAATTGAATGTTTTTTAAAATTCAATTTTCATAAAGAATTTAATGAACAAATTTTTAAATAATTTCATTTTTCAAGAAATTTAATGAAAATTCTATAAAAAATAATTGAAATTGCTTGAAAATTCAATTCGTTTTAGACTTTTTAACTAAAAAATCTACTTAACTGAAATTCATATTTAAATTAATTTTTATTAGAAAATTCTACGAAAATTCAATTATTTAAATACAAAAATAAATAATTTATTGAAGAATTGAATGTTTCTTAAAATTTAATTCCCATAAATAATTTTATCAACAGATTTTTAAATAATTAAATTCTTTTGACAAATTTTAATAACATTTTTAAAAATAATTATATTTTTCAAGAAATTAGATTAAAATTGTATTAAAAATAATTGAATCTCTGTTAAAAGTTTTATTAGGTAAATTGAGAAAAGTTTTTGAAAATAATTGAAATTTTGTCAAGAATTTTATTAAAATTTTTGAAAATAATTGAATTTGGGAGGAAAAGTTTATTAGGTATTTATAAAGATAATTGAAATAATTGAATTCTTGAGATGAAGTTTTTAATAATATTTCTTTTTAAATACCGAATTGAATTTTTTTGTGAAATTTTATTGAAATAGTAGATATTGAAAATAATTTAATTTTGATAAATTATTAAAATTAATTAAATTTCTACGAAGAATTTTATTAAAACTATTTTGAAAAAAAATTGAATTGTTAAAAAGAATTTCATTAAAATTTTTGAAAATAATTTAATTCTTTTAAAAAATTTAATTAAAAATGTATTAACAATAATTTTTACATTCTAATAAATAAATTATAGGAAGGCTTTTTAAAATAATTGTAGTTCTATCATGAATTTTATTAAAATTTTTAAGAATAATTACATTTTTCGAGAAATTTCATTAAAATTGTATTAAAAATAATTGAAATTCTGCGATGAGTTTTATTATTTATGAAAATAATTGAATCTCTTTTAAAAATTTTATTATTTATGAAAATGTTTGCGTAGAATGTTATTCAATTTTTTTTTAATAATGAAATTCTTTTCGAAAATTGAATTATTGCGAAGAAAAATTGTAAACGCAACTCTTTTAAATTGAATTAATTTTGAAATATTTAAGTAAAATTATATTTCAAGAATAAAGATAAACACAATAACTTTAGAAAACAACAATTTTCCAGGATTTCCATGAAAATTCCCTGACTTTTCCAGGTTTTCCAAGTTGCGTGGCAACCCTAATTTTGCCAGGAAAACTTTCTTTCATTTATAAAAAATGAAAGAATTTTTGAAACTACTTTTTCTGTTGGACAAACAGTCGACATGAAATTTGCTTATCATTGTTTATCGTCCAGGTTACGAAGCTCAAGCAAACCAACTTATTCGACCCTGCAAAATATTATTACGCGCCCCAATGAATTCGATCAGTTTCCGACATTACATAAACCGTCAACCACAGGAAAGTGCGAGTGAAATGGATATAGCTGAATTGAAAGGAGAAACAATTGTAAGGCAAAACAGAACAGAGGGAAGGATTTGAAGAGAGAGAAAATTATTGGACGCTTCGATTGTGAGTAAAAGTAAATATAATAATAGTATATGAGTACACACACGCGAAAAGTAAATACGAATAAATAAATTCGACTACTTTTCAAATATTCTAAAACTGAAGAATAATTTCGCAAGCTCATAAATATAACTCGCCAAGAATAATCTTGCAAACATAATTGGAATCAAGTGATTTTGAAAGAAGCACGGCACAAGAGCGTTGATGAATGCTTTTGAAATGGATGCAACGAGAACGAAATTAAATTTCCGTGAAAATTGTAGTTGTACGTTTAACATGCATAAATCAAGCGCATACCTTTCATCCATTAAGGTGAATTCAGAATGGCAATTTTTTACTTGGTGCGGTGGATTTGAACGCGTGATTCTTTTTTCCTAACTGTGGTTATTTTTAAGAATTTAAAGACTTTGAAAGACTCTTGTCTCTTTTGACACGGCAGAGTTTTCTTTGTATCCTCAGTGTTGACTGTGGTGGGGAAAGCTCTTTTGAGTTTCGACTGGGCACTCTTGAAGTTCGGTTAGTCACCCCAGTGAAGCTATTCGGTGGTGCGTTAGTGGTGGTTGCCATAATTTAGCTGGGGAGTTTAATAAGGCATGCCGTACTTCAGCTCGGCAACGGGAAAGTGTCAATATGTCTAAGCCGCTGAGTGATATACATCCGGTCTCTTCGGAAAATAGAAGAACCACACACGATGAGCCACGACTATTTTTGAAACGCTCAAAAAACATTCATCAAGCATCGACAACAAACAACAATTACGTTTTTCAATCTAATGGGGGCAACACTTTTTTACACACTTTTTTACACTTTTTTATTCCTTTCACTACGGAAATCATTTTTTACAAATCAAATTTCACTCACCCTTTTTTAAGTGCTGCTAAATGATTTATAATATACGAAAAATACTTGTAAGATACTGGATTAATAATCTGAATAATTCTTCAACAGTGGGTGAATTTCTATTCAACGTGTAAGTGGATTTCTGTAGTAGTTGATAGTGAATCAAGTTGGATCTGATGAAAAACATTTGGAGTTTTGCAATTTTTTTCACGTACTCTTGGCAAGAGCAGTATAAAAAGAACAAGAGTTGTAATAATCGATCGAATTCGCGTCGGAAGAAAACAAGGTAGAGCGTTGCTTGAAATTCATCGGCAGCATCGACTTGGTGCTGCGGGTATCATAAATAAACCTGATGCCGGAAACACGAACAAGCGAGCCATACGATAAATATACAACACCCGTTAAAGCTTCTAGGCCTCGATTCGCTGATATGATACGTGTTTGAAAATTAATAATCCAAAACCTGCCTCATCCACTGATTGCCTCGAAAATCGTTTATGTTTATGTTGGGCGATTCCAAATTCCTAAAATTATATTAGTATTTATATGAAAATTTAATTAACGAATTGACAATTGTGAATTTAGAGGTCGTCGGGTCGTAAATTCTTTTTTTAAATCGACATCTTTTTCCAGTCCTTTAATGGATTTTGGAAAATATTACGAGAATTTATTTCCTCTGGCGAAACGTGCGAGTTATGCATTCTTCGAAATAAATATCTCACTTACGTCGAATTGTCGTATTTCAAAATAAGTCTAGGAAACTAGGATTCTAGTTTTGCATAGTTGCACGCACACACGTGCGACTGGTGTGTGTTTGTGTGTGCGTGTGCGTGTGCGAGTTACGAGGACATAACCCATCTATAGCTTTCATCCTACCAACATTTGTAGTACCCCATGAATGTTACGGTCCACCATAAAGCATATCGCTATTTCGCTAAAGGGCGTCTGGGGTACATAACAGCAGACCTCCTACTCCTCGACCGCGCCCGATGATAATGCACAATAGAATTGTTCAGTTGACGTGGCAGGGGGAGGGGAGTGAGGCTAAAAAGGCAGATTAAAATGGCTAATGGCAATGAAACAGGTCGCGGACACCAACCACTCGCTTTACAACATCCACAGCCCTTAATGTCGTCGCGTACATTAAATTCATTTATATTACGGATGGTTACAAGTGTGTTATTCACTGGAATGAATTTGGTGACAATGAGCTTCATGCGATATACTCTCAATTTAAACGAGTTCCTGTTTACCATTTCGCTTCCATCATCGTTTTCATTCCCCTACTCCACTTTGCCAAACTTAATTATCAATCGTTAGACAATTCTTTTTCAATCTTTTTCAATCTTTTTCAATCTTTCGATCACGTCATGAAAAGTGTTTTATAAAATTGTCATTTGCTATGCAAAATTCACGTGGCATATTTTTAATATTATAAATTAAAATTTTTTATTCACGAACCAACTTCAAAGGTCTCACCATTTAACTTATTGACGCGAGAACTACTCAAATTATACGATCATGGAAGAAAAATCTGCCGCACCGCAGCTGCCAAGTCACCTGTTCAAACAGCCAGGTGATTACGCATTGTGCTCCCTACATATACCATGAATCTTATCTTTACAAAAAAATATATTTATTCAAATCTTTTAATAAATGATAAAAGCTCTATGCTCTATTTTTACAATTCAAAACTTTTTTTTAAATTTCAAATATTTCACTTTTAATTTAATACAATTTATTTATCTCATGTAAAATGAGAAAATCAGAAAGACAAATGTTTCCTGCGGAGAACAAATAAATATAGCATCAAACAAGTCAAGAATATCAGAAAATAATAATATTGAAAATTAAACATTTCATATTGAATGACTATCTACTATAATTATTACTTGAAATCCTGCTGGTAGAATTAGAAGCTTTGTAAAAATGCTGGTTAATTATGGCATTTTGACATGTCCCTTTTTTTCAAGTGTAGAATGTTTGATCGAAAGAAAAAAACACACATAGCATTTCGCACGTAATCATTTTGCTGAAATGTGCATTGATTATGGTTATAATATGAATTTGAAAACAGGTGGTGATAATGTCAGTGATTCTCATATATAAAAGAATGACGATATTCTATTCGTCCGACACTCCGACTGAATTAAAAATGTTCTATTGACTTGATATTTTTAAGAAATAGCTTTAAAGAAGTAAGCATCAATTAATATTAATATTCTAGTGAACGAAAAGATTGCGTTTGTACAGAAAAATGAAAAGGAAAACATTTAATAATTGAAATAAGTTAAATGCTGGTGATGAAAATCAAGTTTCGTTGAGATCCGAGGAGCAGAATACGTTATTATCAGCTGGCGGCACGTGCCAGGGCCACGTGCGGGAGCAGATGGTTCAGCCACGTTACACCTTGCAACCCTATAACCACGCTTGGTTGCTAATAGTAGTTTCGTGAGCTGCGGGTGACTCAAAAATAACCGACGGCAAAAAGAAAAACAAAAAAGTCAACTGACTTTCGTAAATAAAAATGAGTCCAACATCATTTTACGTTTCATTTACTCGAGGCGAAGAGTAAACACAACCGCAATTTATCATTCAACTATCAGTCACATAATCCTCCTATCCTGTTAATCAATAGTGTCACAGTTTAATTGGAAAAATTAATTAAAAGTTTTGAATTATTCATCAATTAATAATGTATTTGTCTATAAATCTAAATTAGTCCTTTTTTTTTTGTTTGCAAACTGTAAGTCGTTTTAAATTAGCCATTAAGTTGGAAAGAAATAGCTTACAAGCGATTAAAAAGTTTGAATGAAAAGATTTGAAAAATTAATGAAAGGTGT
This sequence comes from Leptopilina heterotoma, assembly GCF_015476425.1. Classification (NCBI taxonomy): domain Eukaryota; kingdom Metazoa; phylum Arthropoda; class Insecta; order Hymenoptera; family Figitidae; genus Leptopilina; species Leptopilina heterotoma. The sequence continues at coordinate 796,319 of NW_025110932.1, forward strand.
AAAAGTAGTTTGATAGATACGCTACTGGGGCAGGACTAGATAGAAGATAGTCGACCAACTACAACTTTTTCCTTACACCCTCTCTCTCATGACTTGGGTCGTATCGTTCCAGACCCTCTGCAGCGCTGCGAACCTAGAGATTAAACTCGATATTGAATTTTTTTCTTCAAGAAACTTGGCTCTACGTAATACTTCCAAGGACTTGCTTTAATCCGAAACCCTTCAGCGAACACACATATCGATCATAAAAATTCATAAGATTTTTGTCAAACTACTTTTTAAAGACAACAAACAAAAAGTATCAATATCTTCCCAAAATTTAATTAAGCTATTTAAACTTTCTTCTCTTTGTACCTATATTTATATTTATTTAAAGGAAAAAATTACCTTCTTCTACAAAGAAACTGCTTTCTTTCTTCAAGTAAGAAACACCGTGTAAGTAAATTACCAGGGAGCGAAATATTCAGTTGAAAAGGGTAATTTTCGTTTTTATCACTTGAGTAAAATCTCGGGATTTTCGGAACACTTTAAAGGTCATAAGGGTCAAGCTGGGTCATGCGGTTTCATTACGAAATGCACAAGACTCGTCCAATACACCTGGACGCTGTAAACGCCTAATGAAGATTTGTAGTCTCCTTAATTCGTACGCATTTTTTTTTGTTTCACAGATATAAACGTCGTTCTTAAACGAAACCTGCGCAAATTTCTACACTCTTTAATGGAAACCTTTCTTCCAAATTGGAATTTAAATAACCTCACCCCAAAGTATAAAAAAATTAAGGTGTTCATTATATAATGTATATTCTATAATAGTGATTTAAAAAAAGTTCAAAGAAATAATAAGCGGTTTTGTATATCAAGTGAAAGTAGAAGGAACTTTTCAATTTATCAACCCCTCTCCTAATTTATAGTTTTTCTATTGGAAAACGCAAAATTATATTATTTTTTTAAAACAAAGTCCGTTCTTTGGAGAAATTATTTATTGTACATATATTAATGTTGAATTCTGTATTAAAAGAAAAATAACTCACGTTTATATTTTTTAATAATGTATTTAAAGAACATTAATTTATCAAATTTTTTTATTCGAAATGATAAAATAGTGGATGTTTGGCATTTTTGTAATTTCGCCAGATTTTAAATATTGACTGGATTTTTGTTCCTAAGAAGAGAAGATATTTCAAAAAAGCAAAAAAAAAGAAAAAAAAAAAGAAAAAAGAACAACGTGAAAATAAAAACTGCATATTGCTCAACTGAAAAATGAACAACGTCCATAATACGCTTGGTGATTCTACAAGATTTCTGGCAATAAAGTAGATAAAGAGAGAATGAGAAAAACGAAGAACAAGAAGAATTTCGTAAAATGATGTAGAATGCAGCCAATTTTTAAAGTAGCTTGTAACTACCGTCTACAAGTCGCCATGGTTAGCGTCCAAAAAGTCAATTCCCATTATTTGCCAACAGTGCGTTTCAAGTATTGTAAAAAAAGAGGGGAAAACAGAGAAAACAGAGAGCAAATGATGTCGGAAGAGTTGATGCTTCTAAGAAACGAGAAGGATAGTAATGGCAGGGAACTAAGACACGCCAGCTTGCGTGAGTTTGCATTATAATTAAATGAGGCAGTGTGTGCTTCATAGACTTAATTAAATTCAAATGATTAATTAGGTTATATTTGTCAGACATTTTCATCGACTTGCACTCTTCTATATTGGCAACCCTATCCATCGTCACAAAAGACTAATAGGTTTTCAAGTTCTTTATGTCTGCCAATTACGGAAAATTACAAAAAATGCAAATATGCCAAGAATTTTTATTGCCCTGGGTGAATGCTTTTATTATAAAGAAAATAATATAAATTTTTCCAATAATAAAATTTAAATGTTGTAAAGGGAGAAATTGAAATGACTTTTTTAACGGGAAAGTAACTAATTGTGGAAGATATGATAGCGTGCAGACACGCCCTTAGCCCAAATGAAAATTGACTTCTTAGTGATTATACAGCACAGCCCTTCACAATTCGATAAAAACAAGAACACGTCTATGAGGCTTTTAGTCTCTTGGGATTCCCTTATCAACGTTCTTTAATTTCTAGGTAAAAGGATTCTAGAGAAAAACTATTCTGCAGAGCAAAAATAAATGTCTACTTTCTACACAAAAAATTAACTAAAATTAAAAGTATCTCGCTATAGTGAAAAAACAAAAAGCCTTTTCACATTCACTGATACAATATACTAACAAAATAGAATAAGAAACGCCTCTATTTTTCACTCATACATCATCATAGAAAAAAGCGCCCGACTTTTCTTCAGCAACTTTATATTGAATATCGCGTGTCTACATGTCATTAATTTCATCGTTTTAAAAGGTCTAATTGAAACTTTATATAGAATCATTTTTCAAGTGTTTTCCTAGTCTTTGGAATTCACTACTGATACTTTTTTACCCTAATAAATCTATACGAGGAATGACTTGTAGTATATAGATTTATTTGTGAGAGAAACTTAACAATGTTGTATTATTTTTGTATTATTTTTGTATTATTTTATTTATAATCGCAACAATTAATATTAGTGTCATTTAAAACTGAAATTCCAGAAAATTAACGTTAATTACAAATTTAATACTTGGTTCGGTAATGCAAAGTATCATTAATAGTTAGTTATTATATAAGTGAATTAAGAGTTATGAGCATTAAACAAATGTTGGTGTTATATTAAATTTTCACTACAAAATTTATATATAATTACTTTGCTAATTAGTGCAAGTTAAACAAATTTATGTACGAGCTAAATTATTTGCAAAAATGACCAAATATTTGCCAACTACTTTAGAAACTTTAGATATATTTTAACTATAATTGAATAAGAATAAAATAATTGACAGAATAATGTAAACCACAAAAAATTAATAGGCAAGTTGTAATTTAAAAATAAATCTAATTTCATCTTTTCAATGTTTTATAATTGGAAAAAATTGTTTATCTTTTGAAAATAATTAAATATTCAATTCAATGAACAAACTTAATAACTATATGAATAGACTTGAATAAATTAAAAAAGTAATTATATATATGTATCATTTGAAGAGAAATGTTTTTCACTAAATGTGTAAATTGTAAATTTTAATCAAGTTGTGCGATAGAATTCAGGTGTAACTAGGGTCAGTCTGACTTAACGTTGATACACATCACTGAAATACTCTGAAAGAGACTTTCTTTAATGCCATAGCTGGAAAATTAATTTATTATAGAATCAAATCTTTGACACTCAATTCAAGGATGATTTTCAGAAATTACTCTAGAATAAAGGGAAATTATTGAGTATATTTATCGTTAAAATTAATTTAAATAAGCAGTCAATGAAATAAATCCTACATCATAAAGTAAGTAAAATAAATTCTTATTTAGTGTTTGTTTTTCATAAAAAACAGGCAAAAAAGATAAACAGCAATTCGTCCTTTTTTTAATTTGTCAATTCATCCATTTCAAGACGCATCCTTTTCTCTCATCTTTAAAAAGAGATCCCGGAGGAAAGGGGCAGAATTTATCGAATCCCTTACTATAAGTCGAGCGACAGACTCACTCCGAGTTTTCCTGGCTAGAAGTTAATGGACGAGATGAGGCGAAGGATGATCCAGTGCAAAACCTTGAAACCTGGCAGTAAGTGAATCGAAGGCACGAACTATGCTTAAGTTCCGAGAGGGTTCCCGAAGGTGGACAGCGGGCGGAGAACAAAACGGTGGATATGGCAATAAACAATTACTTAAGGCACTGTTACACACGGCACACCCACGCATTAGCCAAAGTAAAGGCCGCACCCATCCGAGCTTGGGTTGGGCTCCATTTGCAAATATACAGAATGTACAAATACAAATACGAACCTATATGCACTTTTTTCTCGCCAATGCACGTGAAAAGATAACCATCGGGCGGAGGGGGAACTGACGTGCGCCAAAGTACCAGTTTACTCGACTAATAATGACGATAATATCCGTATAATGTTTTTTTCCATCTCTCGATTTTCTCCCTGATAAAAGTAATATTACTTAACGCAAGTGAGCAAATTGCCTGGCTTGTTTTTCCTCCTGCTTAAATTTAGTCATTTCCGAGATATTCACATTTTAAATACTTTGATTTTCCACCTATTTATTTTTCTACAAGGAATCATTTCTCTAAACACACATTTTTATCGCGTTGTTTTTCCTCAAACTTGCTGAACAAATGTCAAAAGTGGAAACAAGACTTCCGACGGTGAGACGGTCACATTCGAGTTTAAAGTAAATTCGGAGGTAACTTATAACTTTTCCTAAGGCCGATATAAAAGTTTTGCAATATTTTTTTACACTTCCCATTCTGCATGCAAAATGAATCGAAAACTTGAAGATACAGGTAGTCGAACGAAAAAACTTCAAGTTTTGTTCCTCAGTTGTCAAAAAAAAAGTTATGTGCATATATACTTTCTGAGACGTTTGGAAATTCTTGACAGTAAGAAAAAAGGATATATTTTGAAACTCAATGGTTCGAATATGAAATTCTGTTATGGAGGGAAATTTATCATTTTAGACGATATTAAGAAGGAGAAATGAAAGAAAGATACTTTTCAACATCTGCAAACAATAGCATTTGTAATAGCAATCAGCGACCTGAAAGACCAGCATTAGTCGTCAAGTTATCATTTTGAGTGATATGACTCAATGAAACAGTGTCTAACGAAGAAAACTTAAAAACTCCCTTTGCTCGTTTCCCCTCTTCTGGAACTGAAAGACTCCCTACAAACGAACAAAGACGGATCGTTAGAAGAACGGTCGTGCATGGTGCATACACCTTTAGGAAACGAATGTCGACACCCTCATTCCATTTTGTGTTACTCCGTCACCCTTCACCTTCTCTCTCTCTCTCTCTCTCTGACTCCGTGTTTCCACCTCACAACATCCGAGTCGCTTCACATTCTGCAGCAGCTCTATAATATATCTTATTAATATGTGCCTTCAACGTCGAGTCCTGAGAGAGCTAAAGTAGTTGTGGCACAGATGCAATTGTAGCTATCAGTCGAGAAAGCAACTTCTTCCAGCGAGCAGAGAACCTCAAAAGAACGATACTGCGAGGCGGTAGTATTCCACCCGGAAAACAATTTAAATTTGCATAACTCGACAATCTCGTCAAGATTCTTTTCAAGTGCACGAAAAAATAAACTCGCGTTTCAGGATGCACTGTCGATATATTAGTTATGAAAATGTTACGTAAAAGTGTTGCGCAACATTTTTTTATTTCGACTAATTTAAATCTTAATTACTACATGTGTAATATACTTGAAACTTCCGTGGTTGCATAATGTGAGGAACATTAGAACTGAAAGAAAGAAAGAAAAAGAGCCGGTCACCGAGACGTGACCGGCGGAAACTAGGGTCGACGATACATTTCCGTTCGACTGGCCGAACCACTTCGGTCAACTTTACTCGACGAAGAATAATGCAATGGGCGAGGAGGACCAGTTACACGGTACATGGTCACGAGGATGACCCGATGTCGGGCTGCTGGTCTTAAGGGAGTGCCAGGAAACGCGATGTCATTAAACAGCGTAACTTCAAGCGTCGTTCGCCTCAAGGATAATTGCTCGAAACAGTTCTCCTACTATTTTTCGTATTTTTCTCCTCCGGACAAGTTTAAGGTGTTTCCCAGTGTTTCTTTTCTCCAACCACATGCATGTATATGAATTTTCATTATCCATTTGGCTCTCCATAAATATTTACTATTACGCCATCCCGCTGGGAAATTGCCAATATCTGAGGATTAGATAATTATTCAGACTCAAAATCCAATTAATAATGGTCCATAACTGATAAACTGGAATAATAATTGTGGGCTGCGCATTGTTTAAATTCTCGATAAGGACCAAATTATCCAACTCCCTGGATCTATTTACAAAGTAGAATAAATAGTTATTTATTCTAAAAAATATCTTTTGCAATATCTAGAAAGAACTAATCAACCAAGATGTATCAAGTATTTGTCAAGTGCACTTGCAAACGAACTGCTTTATTTAGAATACACTTAGAGATGCTTTTCATTTTATCACTTTAATAGTAAGTAGCTTTGCAAATAATTAAAAAAAAAAAAGAAAGAAAACTTTGCATTTCAATCAAGTTTTACTTGAATTTTTAGCTGCAATGTAGACGAGCAAGTAGTAAATCCCTTCATCGATCAGACCAGTCTCAGTAGATTAAGTGACAAAGAAACGTAACGGTCACGAAGAAACAAGTGTTTCCTGCTTCCACCGACAATTTTCTCTCCGACTTTTGTAGAAAATACTCTTTCGTTCTCTTAGTTCGTTCTCTCACTTGACAAATTCACTGTTGATATAAAATTAATCACTCATTTAAAGAGAGCTACAATATAATTCAATTTACCTACAATCGTTAATTTTCATTCTTTCAACTGTTAAAATTTCCTTTTTCTGAATAAATTTCTTCTAAAAGAAATATATCAGGGTTGCCACGCTTTTCCTCTTTTCAAATTCCCTGACTTTTCCAGGTTAAAAAATAACATTTAAAAATATTTTTTATTATAAAACTTAAAACATGAAGATATCGATCGATGATAGCTTTCTTCCTGTTTTACAATAATTAAAACTTGCTACTCTCTTACAATAACTTGTTCAAAAATGATTTTCATTATTTCGATTATTCATTTCTAGAATTTTCAACTTCTTCTGATATAGTGATATATTTAAATACTCATTTAGCGTGAATACTTTTCAATTACGTCTAAAACAACGTCAACTGTCTAGAGGCTTATTTTTGCATTCAAAGTAAACTCAATTTGAAATTTAGATATGAGTCTCTTGCGCAAATGGAGAATGAGACTCAAACATGAATGAAGAGCAGATCGGATTTTTTGATCCAGAGGCTCTGTTCTGTCGATTCAGCTAAAACATCGTTCTGACAAATTGAATCTTTCTTTGAAAAAAAGATTTATTTTGCAAATCTCTTTCCAGGAAATTTAATTTATTTCCATTCCTCAACTTTTTCACTAGCAACCAACTCATTTGTCCATACATTAACTCGCAAGTAACACTAGCAGAAGTAGGTATCTGATAGAAGTTAAAATGTGTTTTTCTCATAACTGAGCTTTGATATGAGTAACTCATGACCTTTTCGCTCGAATTCACTTAATCCAAATTTCTAATTAGACACTCCAATTCGTAAACGCCTTGGTTCGTAATCGTGCGACATTAGCTTGGATTCTCTGGTCGTCTTTCCTGCAGGAATCGTATGCTGCGATGCCGTCATCCGTGGCGTCGCATTACTACCGACACCAATCTGTATGGTAATCCTACTACCGGTTTTGGGCGGGTTGTCTCTTTCACCTTCCACCCTCCTATTCATCCAGTGCCACTCCTGCCCCAGGCGTACCCCCAGGATTTAAACCCTCCACGAGTTCAAGGAAGCGAGAGCACTGACAGTTCTACTTTGTTAACAAGTATCTGTCTATTGGATTTTCATCGAAATTAAATTTTCCTACTTTCCACAGTTCTCTTTTCTTAAATTTATCGTAAATTTATCATTCTTCAAATCTACTAATTCGACTTTGGCAACAATCGCTGCAGACAAATGGTTCGAAAGGAAAAGTGAAAAATTAACGTCAACTTTCGAAAAATATTATATGAAACTTTTAATTAGAATAGAGTTTATATTTTCGTTTAAAAATAAAGAAAGGAAACTAGTTTTAGTTTTTTTTAGAAACCCCTCTGAAAATAAAAATCAATGCGGCTGCATGTGAGAGAAAATGGATGTGAAAATTATTTCACTACGAATAAAGAACGAACTCCTATGCAATTGACCTAATATATGTATATGTTCATTTTCTCCAACATTGGAGAATTTTCTTCTGTACTTTATAACTCGAGAATTGGAATCACAGAAATAAAATCTAAACTCTAAGTACGAGGCTCACTTCGAATAGCTGCAAAATTGTGCTTCATTGCTGACGTCAAGTTCTATGATGTTTAACAATTTTTATTTTGCAACATTTTTTACGTTAAAAACTTGTCTGCTTCATAAAATTTGATACTAAAGTTAGAAACTTCTGTAATTTTATTTATGTCACGAACTTTATTAATAAATCGAATCTGTTAACAAGTTTAATTTTTTCTTTTTAATGAATTGATTTGAGTGCACAAATTTGATTCGCTATTATTTTACGAAACTTTATTTAAATATTTTGTCCAATATATTCAGTTTATGAAAAAGTTTTGAAAAGAACTAGATAAATGATCATTCTTAATAGCGTATTGACAGTGACAGCGGTGAAACCTTTTTTTGTGTCGTTATTGAACTGAGTCATCGTCACACTCGAATGCGAGAATTAAACGATAAATCATTTTTTTTCGAGCATAAAGCCATTACGGACCGATCTTTGAAACTTGATTCGGTTTATTTACACTCCGGAGTCAAGCACTCAAACTGTTAAGGTCTCGAATATTGCTTAACTGCTTGTTCTAGTGAACCAGCGAACAAAAAATATTTGTGTACATCATGGAGAGTACATGCATTTGAAATGCGAAAAGGGTGTTTTCACATTGAACGATCGTTTAGTGACGCTTCCCTGAGCACTGGGGCTGGGTCAAGTCAATATTTAAGTTAAAATGTCTCGCATTTATCGGACCGACGCCGCGTGGCTCGATTTTCCCTTCAATGACATTATAACGTTCAGCGAGGTTGAAAATGTTGAAAATTTCCGGTTGATATTCCCCATAAACACCGATATACGGGTCAAAGAAACAGAAGCGACACACTTTCTGCGTATTGTATTTTTAATTAATTTCTCTTTATTCTTATTATTTTTTTCGAAACCATCAAATAATTTCTTTCATGATTTTTAGATTTAAAAAAGATTCTTTCATAAATGCATTCGATGAAAAACAAGCTTGATGAGCAGCAATAAGGAAGGATTAGTGAGATTGTTAATAGAATAGAAATAGTGAAAATTGTTATTCCAGTACACCCGCCAATCCCGTGGCTTTGCATAAATAGGCCATTTAAATGCATAAGGAGCAAATCTAAGTCTTAAGAAATTTCGTGAACGAATTACTTTACGCATCTTTGACACTAATAAGAATTTTCTTACAAGTTTATTTAAAAATAAAAACAGAAAACTCCACTCAGTAAGCAGTTATGCTTTGTGCAAAGTATAAAATTTGATTGATGATTGATGAATTTTATTTTGAAAATTATTACCTACAAAAGACAAGAAAATCCGAAAAATGTGTAAGAAATTTTTATAAGCGTCCAATTGTGTTTTTAAAGTCTCTGCAAATGGAAATGGATATTTAATTCTCGTGGGGAAATGCTATTGTGAATTTAAAATTTTCAAGTGCAGACGTAAGCCAATTTTCCTGACAATCGGCAAAAATCTCTTGAGATCATCAATACCTTCCACTAAGGCTTTTTTCTCATTTGCACGTCAGACAACTCCTTATTTATTTAAAGCTGATCTAAAAACAAGATCGCGAAAATTTCCTTTCACAACACTTTTCTCAAGATTCTTAATGTTCATTAAAATCAAATCTTAACATATAAGAATTCGGAAATTAAACAAAGTATTTTAGAAATATCTTAAATTGAAAGTGGTGAAACTATTATTTTAGGTATAAAAAATAAAAAAACAGATTCATCTCCTTTAATCGCTCAATTACAAATTCACAACTTACAAGTGACATGAAAAGTAATAAGATTAGAAGTTGCATCGCTAAAGAGGCATTAAATAGGGCTCATTGCAACAGAACAGAAGAATGACACTTTACTGAAATGATGATTGCCTCTATCTGGAGAGATATTTATCTAATGTAATAGTCGCGAAAGAACCAGCATTATCTAACAAGATAGGCATTTCATTATATCATGAGATCTTATCTGTACAAATATATATATATTAAGTTTTTCTCTTTACATTTATCAGGTAGAGACCATAAAATCGAGGAGACTTTTGGCTCGAAGCCAACTAAGGCAGAAACTGGATGTAGAGTATCAAGGCGACAAAAGCAAGAAGCGCAGTAAGTATTCAACCAAATGTGGAAATATCAACTAGACACTCAAACATGAATGAAAAAACGTGTCGAGTTCCCGAGTTAAAATAAAGTAAGATAAATCATTTTTTTTGTCAACAAAGAAAACATGTCTGCACACCTAACTGCTTGGAATGCACAATATTATACACATAGAAAACATTTCTAATAAAAAGAGATAACTATTCCAAGCCAATCGTAAGAAAAGAGTATACCAAGAACTAAGATTAGTAACTAAGATTACAAAGTAAAAACTAAAAATAGTCAAATTTACCCTGAGTAGTTGAATAGACAAATTTGAAGTAAATTTCCGTTTTTATAATGACGACAATTTTTTTATAGAATAGTGTGTATTTTAGACGGTAACAGGCACAAAAATGAGAATTTACAAACATTGAGAATGAGGAAATTTTAAAAGAAAAGAATCCTTCTAGCTTGTGCCGACTATTTTAGCTCTTGTGTGTTCTATTCAATGTTGTATCGTCTCTATTGATCCAAATTCAGAGAGGCATAGAGTTACAGACTACTGGCGTCAACCCTGCCATGCCTTCTCCCTTCACTGTGCTCATCTCTTTCTCTCTCTCTCTCTCTCCTATTCTCTCACTATATACTTTACTTTTCCATCTCTTTCTCTCTATTGGCCCTACACTATCCGAATTCCATTTCCGTCCAATTACAATTCATCCCCGTTTCGACGCAACAGTCACGTGTTCATTTGCAGAACTCGCGAAAACAATTTTTACTCCGCGAGCCAATACAATTATTATCTTATACAAGAAATGACAATTCTTGTTTGAATTATTTAAAAAAGATTCATTTCCGCATAACGCGACTGTAACACATTTTTCAAGCTTCTATTTACGAACGTGACAATTAATCCCACTTCGATGTTCCAACTAGAAAAAATATACTTTTTCAAAAATTAAAATTTATCCAAATTGTCTTGATTTGAAATTTAGTTTCCAAATTGTACTAAAAAATTCTCATCTTTTTGAAAAGATTAAATCAGAAATATGTTATAATTCATTTTAGAATTTGTCGAATGATTTTTATTTCAAATGAAAATTATCCCAGGATTAATTCTCGAATTTGCTTTATAATTAAACCTAAAGCGTTTCTATGGATTTTAAAGTTGACCTATAAAAAAACCCAGTCTAATTTTTGTTGCAGCTCAAAATGAGTAGCCTACATTTTGAGACCAGAGTTTTCCAGTATAGTAATTGATTATCATATCAAATATACCAAACACATAGGTCTTCAATTAATAATATACTTATTTTACTTTCATCCAAATAAATGAGAGAATCAATGAGTTAAAAAAATATTAATTATAATTGAATGAAAACAATACTTTATGCAGAAACGATGCGTATATGACTTCCAGTCGAAAGGCGATAGGAGCGATATTAGCAATTACCTCGTTATGTAATTAGCCAGTTCAATAGTACGGCTTGATTCGAGCAATTCGATTTTAAACGTTGTTTGCCTTTAATCTGGATTTCTCAACAAATTCGATTTCCGTCTTTAAAAAAGAAAAGTACCTTATAATGAAACTATTTCCTGCAGTACACCTTTTGTATTTTTAACAATGTGACATTTTCCAAAAATCGCAGCTTTAAAAAGTGATACTTTCATTATTTAAACAAAAGTTTTACGTTACTTATATTTTTTAAAAGTTGAATGAAAAGTATTTATATTTTGTAATATACTAAAAAATTGATGAATTATTTAAAAAGTAGATAATTGAAAATGTGAGGGAAATTTTTTATAGGAGATGATGTCACTAGTTGAAAGCGTTGGATCGATGTCTGAATCACGTGTTCAACGTTAAACCGTGTCTCTGATTCGCGAACTCGCCTAGCAACAGTATAGGTATAGATAAAATTTTGAAAAAATTATGTAATTTACTGAAACTTTTATATCGTATTTTTCTCAATCGAAAATGTGTTTAAGAGTAATTTTCTATAATCATTCGTCGTACGAAAATGTACCTTTTATTGTCAATCTTTTTTTTTACTTCATTTCGATCGGAATGCATTTTATTTGCTTTATTTAATAACTTATCAATAAGCAGTGACAGAATAATTTATTTAAATCAAACATATTTTGCTTAAATCAAAATAAAAAATCTTTAAAAATATTTAAGGTGTATTGAAACATATGTTGGTTGATTTTAAATATATATATATATATATATATAATTAAATTTTAAAAGATGGAATCAAACTTATAAAATGACTTTTATTAAACAAAAATCATCTAAAAATACTTTCCTATTATTTCTTTTGTAGGTATTACATAACATAAAATATGTTTTCTCAGTGTGACAGAAAATAATTCCAAAATAATTGATTTTAGTCACAATTAAATTAATTACTTGAGATAAAATAAAATTATTATGGTGAAATGTAATTTTGTTTTCAACTCATTATTATTATATGATTTACTGAGTTAAAACACATTAATTAAGCTGAAGCTATAATGCGAAAAAATTGTTTTTCCTATTGTCTCACTTATTGAAAACAAATTATTAATAAAAATAAATTAACTGTAATTATCCGACATATTAAGATCATTTGTGTTTTTGCCTCAATGTCAAATTGCATTGGCCATGACACCAAAAGAGGAAACCTATTATCGAGCCCTCGTGTGTAATTTGTTATCTATTGAGTATCGTTTTTCATCCAATCCATCCAATTGAGAGCTTGTTAATTCTACAGCAAGTCGAAAAAAATGTCGAAAAAAATGTAGAAAAAAAAGGCGAAACTCATTGATAGGACGCCAACGCTTTCGATTTTCAAGTACAATACAATTGATTTTAGTAAGTTTCAAAATTCCATATAATATGAATTTCCAATGGAAGAAAGATGGTTGCTTATCGCATTACGCTTTAGTAAGCAATTTAGCAGGGTGAGGAGAAAGAAAGGTTGGCGAGGGAGGTAAAGTACAATTTAACTGTTACGTTTTACGCTTTATCGAGTTGAGCTTTTATTATCGAATGTTTATCGCTTACTGTAAATTTCTATGGGCATTTAATGAAAGACGATCTTTTGGATTAAAAGGGAATTGAATTTCATTGAAACACAAATGGTAAATAAAAGAACGAGTGCCACTTCTAGCTACTATTCGATATTTCGATTCGCTTAGTTGTTTAAATTAACATTTTTTTGAGCGACAGAAAGCAGCCATTGCGCATAAATATATTAAATATGTACGTTACGGCTATTATCAAAATTTCTAAACACATTATATTATTTTATTGCTTTTAAGGAATCAATAATGAGATAAATGAGGACTCGACAATTAAAAAAATTGAGATTAAATGCTTCAAAAATTAAGCTAATTACCGCCATTAGGTTAATTACAGTTTCCATTGTAGAATAAAAATAATAGAACTGAAGATTTACATATTTGAGATACCTTCAACAGTTACTCAAAGATTTATTCCCAAGAGCAAATTTCCTGAGGCGCAACAGTAATTTTGACTTTATAACTTTCTGGAATGTTTTCCCAGTTTCATAAAGTGATCATCTAATTATTAAAATAGTTTCTTACACTTTACTAATTTATCTACTTGAAAATTATGTTAATACTTTAATGTTATTGTTATACACCTCAACTTTTGCCTAAAAACATACAATCATTTCTTAATAGAAATAATGAACAATTCTTCATTATAAATAACGTTCAATTACATTTCACACAAGATTATAAACTTTTATTTTGGTAATTTTCTCGCGTTCTTAATGTTTTAATAAAAAAAACAATAGTTTTTAAAAGAAAATTATTGTAATGATAGAAAATTCTTATTATAATAAGAATTTAAATGTTATTGAATTTAAATATAAATTCTGAATTAAAAGTGTTATTCTAAATTTATATACAATTTCTATTTGAATTCCACTCAAAGATATTCAACATTGAAATTGTAAACGAGGTGCAAGCTAAATTCGCCGAAATGCATTTGTCACGCTCAAAGGCCCGCGTGTGGAGTTAAATCGCAGAAAGCAATCGTTTGTCAAAGGTATTTCCATTCCAAATTTAACGCGGTATCCACCAGTGAGCAACCATCAGTCAACAAAATTTTATTGTCCCTTATTTATCGAGATGAAATTTTTTCTTTCTAAATCAAAGACAAGAATGAAAATATTGATAGTCAAATTGTCTTTGGATGCGGTCAACGTCGATTAATGATATTGTTGATATATTCGCACTAAGTGGATATTAAAATAAAATAATACATTTTTTATTTTTAAGTAGAATGATGAATTTTTTATAAGATTTCAATGAGTGAAAAACTAACAAGTTTTTGATCGGCATGGGTCAGATGTTGGCTGGACGAGTGGTATAAAAGGATCGAAATGATCCATTACGCGATCAGTGTAGCAAGACGACAAATGCGCGCCACACGATCCGATAATCGTGCCATATTAACTCGGGCCCATCCCAAGAGTATAAAAGATGTCTCAATTGGAATCGAACCTCAGTGTTTCATACGAAAAGGACATGTCAACGTCGAAGAACAGTTCTCTGCTGCGTCTCAACCAAGAGAGCCGTGGGACCAACGATTGGCAGGACCACGACACAGACTCCGAAATCAGCGAAAACGAGTTCCTGACGAAAGGTGCTTTCCTGCTAACGCCCAGTCACGACCTCAGCATGGAGAAGGCGGCGACCATTTGCGAGAAAATGAACTTCCGGTGAGAGAATTTTTACGCGCTAAAGCGGATTGTGAACCCACCTCATCGCCAACTTGATCCATTTGTCAAGTCCTCAGTTACCAACTTACTGTCCTTTTTCCCCAAATATCTCTCTTTCTCTCTCTCTTGCACCCTTCACAATCCACAATTCCACCATTCACCGGAATTCTAAGAATCTTATATTCTTTTCCTCTGTCACGTTTAACCCTTTCTTTCTCTTTATTTCTGTCTTCTGCTCTGCCTTCGTGCATAAGTGCTTCTACTTTCTTGGGAGATCGTTTCCCGGGTTCACTACCTCTATACATCAGACATGAGGCTCAGGAATACAAGGGAAAATAAGAGAGTCGAGATTGCAGTTTCTTCGGTGAAATTCTTTCTTTTTATCGAAAAGGCAATTTTTCTCTTTTAAAATCAATGAGAGGTGAAAAATATTAACTAAAATTAATAGAGTTATATAATTTTAATAAATAATTTATATGCAAAATAAGAGAAAGAAACAGAGAGAAAGAGAGAAATTAATATATAACTTTTTTTTTTAATTTATAACTTTAATAATCTAGCAAAATAAATTATTTTTTGGCAATTCGAGTTCATAAAAGTGAATTAACTTCAACAACTTTATATTCTATTCTATAAGTACTATAATATCAATGTTACTAATTGTGACAATTAATTTATTATGGAATTGATAACATCAAAATTTATGATTCAAACAACTTGACAAAGGAAGTAAATAATTTTCATAATTTTATCGATGTCATTATGTATTTGAAAACTTGAGTAATTAAAATTAATACTTTATTGGTTATTATAATTGTTTGTTTTGTTATTAAAAGCAGAATCGCTAAATTCGATGGTAAATAAAATGGTAACAGCTTTCAGTGTCATGTTACTAGAAAAAACGGGTTGGAGTTAATTAAAAACCAAATTACTATTTTGAAAAAGATGATTTTATATGAAATTGCAGGAGAGATTTTCAACATTTCAATTAGTGTAGTTATTAAATTTCCATTGATTTATACATATAGATGCATATAAGTTTGGAAATGCTTCGAATTATTTCAAAATCTGTTCATACTGTCTGGAACAGTTACAATTAATTCCAAAGTTAGTGGTTAAGATTATACATTCAAACACTAAACAGTTCCGAGATGAAATTCATAATTACAAAGGCTCCCTAACGCCAAAGAAATAGAATGTTAATAATAGAGATTGTCTTCTTGACAAATAAAAATAAACAAAGAGTTTAATTCTCACATTTTTCTCAAGTAAAATAATTAATGTACGAAAATTTGAGTTTCTAATATCTCGTTTAAAAGTGCCATTAAGAGGTCAACGCATGAAAATTCCTTTAAGTATTCATTTTAAATTACTCAACGTTTTTAAGGGTGTCGTTAAAATTCTTGGGATATCTATTTCACTTTGGGGATTTTTCAAGGATTATTTCACTCCTAATAATGCAGACATTAAATGGCACCCTTACCTATATTCTATTCGACAAAAAATGTTTATTACTCGAACTTTATAATTGATTTAAAATCAAATTACAAAAAATTTTTAAACAAAAAATTTTACAAAGCTCATAAAAACTGAATCAAAGCGTTGAATTGAAATATATGTATATTTCTCCCAACACTGTGAGTTTGAACCAACAACATGTAAAAAGAAGAAAAAGAAAAGAATTTTACTAACACTTATTTAACGACAAATATTAACTTTTATAGTGGCGCTTTTTCCCTAACGAAAACGGCTACAGGAATTTTATTCAAGTTTAGTAGCATCGATGATTATCAAGCAGTTTACAAAAAAGGTTTTCACAAGGTCACCGGAGCTCGTTTTTACAAAAAAGTAAGTTTTCCACTAAAAAAAATAAATTCAAGAATAAAAGGATAAAAGGAATGGAATGGAAATTTTTAAAACTGAACAGGCATTGTATTTTTACTTGTTCTTTAGCATTCACAACAAATCACTTTTTATCGTTAATTTTTTCTCGTCGGAATAAAAAATAAAGAATAAGGAAAAAAAATTTTTTTGTTGAAAAATATTAATGCCTCTCTTTTCCTCAAATACCTGTCACTATACTTGAAGCGAATCATTTCCGAATGGCAATAAGCTGTAGGAAATAATTTGGTCCTAGGTTGCCATACCGTGCAGACCGGCGAAGACGTTTACGGTTTATGTGCTCGATGTTCCCGAAGAAGTACCGGAAGACGACATACGGCACGCCCTGTACAAGTATCGATCTATCGTCGAAGTAACAAGGCTGCCTCTGCACACCGGAACTGTGCGTGAGTAGACACTTTAAGTTAGATCGAGCACGAAGTAAAATGTGCATCTCCTGTCCATTACGATTATTATCATTTCAAGGAACTCTTCGCAAAATGCACTTGAAATTGTAGAAAACGTTAATTTCAAAACTAATGAAATAAACGTTTTCCACAGTTTTATCTTTAAAGCCACTAATGTAATTAATCGGAATCTATTGCAGTGAAGGCCATCAATGACAAATTGAGAGGCGATGCCCTAAATTTCAACGAGCCGGCCACTATTTATACAGGACCGCCGGTAATAAGAGTCACCCTTGCGAGTGTGGAGGAGACCTCGTTGTTACTGAGCCGGGGTTTGGACTTTTATGGGGCCACATATTTCCCGACCGAAACACCCCATCCTGCGGCTCACACTCTCGCCAAATACAAAAACAACAGGTAGGAAATGATGCATCTTATTAGCATTAGCATTTCATTATCCATTTTTCGGCAACATATCTGGCAACGTTGACGCGTAAATCAGGTCTTGTTCAGTGGAAAGTGCCATTTTGTGAAATATGCTATTTTATAAATCGTTTGGGGAAAGTTCGCTATTGGAAAAAGAATTCTAAAAGGGAATGTTGATAGGCCTTAGAACGCAGAGTAAGTAGAGGGAAGATATCGTCCCTGGCATCGAAACGAGCACCGTAAACTGATTTTACGAGCGTAACTAAACCGAGCATGCGAGTCGTTACCAGTGTAGGTACTTAAGAGAAGATAGCTGGCATAGTCAACTAGTAACTTAAATTGTACCGTAAAGTCTTTGATCGTGATATACTTCCAGCTGAATCCGCGCCAAACAAACAAAATCTGTCCATGATATATTCTTGTCGACCAATGAAATCGCTACTTCTGGCTACTTCCAAGTAGGCGAGAAAGTGTTGCTAACAATTGCAATATGCATTGCAGATGGACGGAACTTGCATCGCTTGGAGCCGGACAACGGGTCAGAGATCTACTTCCGGTTTTCGACAACGCGGGATTCAATAAACTAGGACCACCTGCGAGCCGAATCATAAAACCCCAAAGAAACTGACACTTCCCTTTCAAAGGACCGCAACACATTAACTTCAAAGGTTTTATATTCATTCCAAAAACCGTGTTATAAACTTTGTAACTGAATATGAAACAAGAATTTAATTTGAAAATTATTCAAAAAAAGTAAAGTTTGCCTTACTAATGCTAATTTTTAAAAACTAAAGGAAATTATGGTCTTACATTAATTAATAAATAATTTTCCAATCATCATATTTGATGAATTATATCAACAATTAAAATAATTGATATTTTAAGCATAACTTTAGGACAAATTTGTCAACTCTATAAGAAAACTAGTCAGAATGTAATGTCAGCAGTTACATATATAATTTATTACCAGTATTTTAATTGAATGATTAATAAAAGAGTCAATGTGCCAGGGGTAATCTACTAATGAATTGTGAAATTATATTCAACTACTTCATATCTGCATAATTTTAATTGTACGACTCTCGAAAGCCTGTATTTAATACATACAAAATTGACGCATTTTCGAGTTTAAATTTTATTAATTACCCATTATTTAGTTACTTAATTTACTATATTAATCTCCGTATTCCTTCATTCATTCTGTCCGCAGTTTAAAGTAAGTTTCTGTTCTTCTTTTCTTTAAAATATTGTTTGACAAATTGAAAATATGCAATTATTTTATCATGATTTATGATAAAATAATATTAGAATTTAGAAAATTTAAAAAAATTATGATTAACAAATAAAAAATATACCCATTTTGTTTATTATATGCTTTTTTCTATAACAAATTTTGTTTCACTTTAATTATGTAAAATTTTCTCCCTTTTATTTATAAAAAATAGAAAATTGTTAAAAAATTATGATTAAGAAATAGGAAATAGGAAAACCCATTTTATGCATAATTTTTATTTCTGAATATCAATATTGTTCACAAACTCATTCTTTTATTTTGATGGAAAAAAAACATTACATATTTTCTTAATAATTTTGTACCTAGAAAATTTTCAATTTTCATAAGGAAATAATTTACATAATTTATAATTATTTTAATAAAATTTAGTTTTCTAAAAATAAAAGAAAAAAAAGTTAATAAATTCTATTTGTCAATTACAAATTTTAATTGAAAATCAACTTGAAACTTGAATTAAGACATTCAAAAATTTCAAATTTAAACATTTTTGAAATTGATCTTCAAGTATTTTTGTTATAAAATATAAAGATATCGATTGCTCCGAGTTGAAGACTCGGAGTGATTGATTTCTTCATGTTTTATAATAATTTATAATTAAAAATTTATGAAAATAATAGAATTTTTGGGAAAAAATTTATAAAAAATTGTAAATAATTAAATTCTTGTGGAATTTTTATTATTTATGAAAATAATTAAATGTTTGTGTACAATTTTATTAAATTTTTTTTTAAATAATTGAATTCTTTTCGGATTTTATATTAAAACTAGCTGTCGTACCCGTCTTCGACGGGTTGTAGTTTCTGATAATGCACTTAACAGTGTATCTACCAACCTAGAAAACCGGAAAATAGCCGGGAATTTGATTTGACAGGAAAAAAATAATAATTAGTTACTATTGTCTATTTCATTAGGAAAATAATACCATTTGAAACAGTGACCGACTTTTTATTATCAAATTAGTTACTTTTAACTAATTCAAATGCAGAAAACAATATTTCTCAATTTGTAGTACTTCAATCAATATAATGTATTAAAATCAATCTAAAATTTCCTCCAATTTTTTTGAGTTATAGTACAATCTAATTCGAACTAATTGTATAGCAAGTAGATCCAGTTTTTCTCGGTTACATTAAATTCCCTGATATTTTACGTCTTTTCTGGTTGGTAGACACCCTGTTAAATGTATTATTAAAAAACACCCGTCGAATAAACCAGGAAAAATTTGGACAAAGCCGGAAAATGTTTTAAACCAAAATAAACACCGTGTTTAACTTTTGTCTTTACATTGATCAAGATATCTCTAAAAGTTAAATCAGAGAGCCCACAAATACTATTGAATTAAGCTTCATAGCAATTGGTATCAATTATAATTTTTTCAATTTTTTGATATTCAAAACATTTTTATACTTACATCTTCGTTATAAGAAAGTATTTTTGAAAAATTATGCTAAAATGTGACTAAATAATATGTAATATTCAATTATATAAAGTTTAAAAGCTATCCATTGAAAAATGTAAAATTTAGAAATTTTCGATTTTTTAAAAATATTTTTATATTTCCATTTTAGTTACAAAGTATTATTTTTTGCAAAATTATGCTAAAATGTTAATAAATAACATGTAATACTCAACTATAGAAAGTTTAGAAGCAATCCATAAAAAAATATAAAATTTAGAAATTATTTGTGTTAAATAAATTCATTTATTAGAGTCAAGTATTTATTTAATTAATCCAATTAAGATTTATTTGATTTAACTAAATAAAATTATTTAAACGAAATAAATTTTTATTAGATCGAAATAAAAACTTTTAAATAAGATATTATATTACTATTAGGTATTAACGTAACTTACAATCATAGCCTTATCCGATTAAAAAATATTAACTTAAACGAAAGTTATGACATTTTTCCAAAAAATTCGAAAAATCAAAAAAATGCAAATTTTTTATCTTTTGTAAAATAAATGCAAAACTATCATTAGCTAACTTTTTCAGATAAATAAAACCCATTTCTACAATAAAATTTTTAAAAAAGACGTATTTTGAAATTTTTTTTCGTTTTTTTAGATCAACTTTTTTCTAAGAAAATAGTGATTTTTAATCTTTAAGCAAGCTTTTCAGGAAAAGTTATTAAAGTTTTTTATTTAAAGATCTGTATGTAAAGTAAGAAATTTGCTACATTAAACCAAAATAATTAAGCTAAATGCCATAAAAAAGAAGAAAAAATGTTAAATTTTAAGAAATTCGGTTTTTTGAATTTTTGCTAATTTTCCATAATTTTAGATTTTTTACCGAAGGGTGGAGACTATTGAATAAGTAAAGTATTTTTTAAGAGCACAAAAATAATAAAGCTAAATGCCATAAAAAGAAGGAAAAATGTTGAATTTTAAGAAATTCATTTTTTTGCATTTTTGCTATTTTTCCATAATTTTAGATTTTTTACCAAAGGGTGGAGATAACAAATTAGGTTAAGTATTTTTGAAGAGCCCAAAAATAATGAAGCCAAAAGCCATAAAAGAGAAGAAAAAATGTTGAATTTTAAGAAATTCCGTTTTTTGAATTTTTGCTAATTTTCCATAATTTTAGATTTTTTACCAAAGGGTGGAGACTATTAAATATAAGTAAAGTATTTTTGAAGAGTACAAAAATAATGAAGTTTAATGATATAAAAGAGAAGAAAAAAATGTTAAATTTTAAGAAATTCGGTTTCTCGAATTTTTGATAATTTTTGATTTTTTGCTAAAGGGTGGAGACTATTCAAATAGTATAATTATACTACCGAAATAGCTAATGGTTACTAATTATTAATTTTCCGGTGAAATTAAATTCCCGGGTATTTTTGATTTTCCAGATTGGTAGAAACATTGTTAAATGTATTGGTAGAAACTAAAACCCGTCGAAGACGGGTACGACAGCTAGTGCTATATATTATCAAAATTTTTAAAATTCAAAATTAATCTTTTGAAATAATTATTGTCATCAATTTTACTTAAATTTGATACAGGGTTAATTTTAGTATTTTTTATTACAATTTAGTCATCAGAATGAAATTTGAGTTTTTCATTTTATGATCATTAATTAATATAATATAATAGCAATTTTGAATTCTGTGCAATATACTGACAAAAGTCTCATATTAATTATATGGATATTGTTAATATTCTGACCTAATAAAATTTTTTTAAGAAAGTAAACTTATGATTTCAACAACAAATTTTTATTGTTGACCTAAGAAATACAACCGTATAAAAATTAATTACAAAAAAATTTCAATTTTTAAACTTTTAATTTTTCAATATTTAAATCTAACACTTTTTATTTGTTATTCAAAATTTTATTATTCTGACGATTAAATCTTAATAAGAAACACTAAAATTAACCCTGTACCAAGTTTAAGTACAATTCACTAAAGTATATGAAAAAACTAAAAATTTCGAATTTTCGAATTTTTGAAAAAATGGCATAACTTTCGTTCATATTAATATTTTTTAATCTACTATCGCTAGGATTTTAAGTTAGGCTAATGCCTAAAAGACTGCCAAGTTTCACTTCAAACGATCGAACCGTTTTTCCGTGATACGCGGTCGAAAATTTGCGGACATACATACACACATACACACATACACACATACACACATATACACATACACACATAATTCTCTTAATAGTATTTTCGCATTCCTTAGAGTGTAAAAATAAGGAATATAATAGAAATTTTGAATTCTATGCAATGTACAGACAAAAGTCTGATTTTATTAATAAGGATAGTAGATATTTAAAATAATTGAATAATTAGGACAAGAATTTTATTGTTATTTTTGAAAATAATTCAACTTTGGGGAGAAATTATGTTATTGGGGATTTTGACAAGAATTTTTTTTTTAATTTTAAACATAATTGAATTTTATGAGAAGAATTTTATTACTTTTGAAAATAATTGAATTTCTGCAATTATTTGTAATTTCTCCAAAATTGAATTTTTTTAGTGTTTTCAACAAAAATTTGAGTTAAACATTTTTAAATTCTATTATCTTCAAAATTGCTAATTTTATTTAAAAAATGAAGTAAAAAGTTAGTTTTTATTAAGTTGAATTTTTTAAGGCACATCTAGAATTACTAAAAAATGAAAATGTTGATTATCTAATTTCTGTAATGAGATTATTTGTCTTTAACTATAGAAGCAAAACAAAATTTGCTAATCAAAATTTTTATTGTTTTTGAAAAAAGAAAACGTTTCTTTATAACAAGACTCAAGAGAGTCGTCGTTACAGAGTCGGAAAGAAAAATCCAAGTCTGGTTGGAAGGCTCTGTGAAATTTCATGACACAGTAACGATAAGTATAAGTATGCGAAAGCATCGTTAGTACTATTGCAGGGCCCGTGCAATAATCCACTAGGGGCTGCTAACTACTAATTGCTCCTGCATGATTACAACGAAATTCGAGACATGAATTTCCCACCAAACATTTCAGTTTCCATTTTTTATTATTATTTTAACGATTTCGAATAAAACTTTAAACAACATCCAACAGAATTTTCATTTTATTTCCTATTTCGCAATTCATTTATATACTTATAGACGGCAATTTCAGTGACTTTACCACCAAAATTTCATTATTATCAAATCACACAAATTGATCACTTGCATTGTATTACGCGATTTTATATCCAAATCGTTTGTACCGATTTATTGCTGCCGGTTAACAGTCGTCGTGATGGCTTTAAAATTTACGAACATAAATATTTTATCAAGTTGCCCATTCTTTCTATAGTGAGAAGATAAATATTTATATTTTTATTGCCAAAAGCAAAAATAAAGAATTTGCCAAACGTGGGAAATGAAATTTGACATGAGAAACTCTTTGTCACTTTTTTATTTGAAAACATTAACATAAAGATTTTCATTTTGTTGAGTAATAAACTCGGAATGAAAATGAGTAATTTTTTCCTAATGCTATTCGCGCCCTAAATCTGTAGAATTTATCACACTGCATGCGAAGGATCTTATTCGTCATGATAGCTTTGGCCGCAGGGGTGTATAAGCAATTCTGGAGAATGCGATTACCTTCCACAGTAACGCCAAGGGATGAAGGCCATAACTGGGGACGACGCAGAAGTAAATGCCTTTGCTGTAAGCAGCGAGGAGCAGAGAAAAGCCGAGATAAAAAGATGATTAATTTTTCACTTTTGTCTTTTTCTTTACTCTTTACACCACCCCTCACTCTGCCTCACTCTGCCTCACTCTGCCTCACTCATATTTATCTTTTGATTCAGCTCTTGAGTTGAAACTTACTCTTGTAGAAAATGTCTTTCAACTTGATTTAAGAATCTTTCTTCATATGTATGCAACATTAGGATTTTCAAAAATTTCAATTAGAAGCATTCAAATAGAAATTTTTTCCCAATAATATTGTGAAATTTATTCGAAAATATTGAGAAAAATAGTATAAATTACTTTCAATGAACATGTTCACACGAGCTGTACTGAAAGTTCGACACGCTGATTCACCAACTGCTTGAAATTCCTAAAGTTCTCCAATCTGTTTCAACGAACTTCTACTTGAAAACCTTCTTGAATTTTGATGCAGTTGATACTTATGGAAGTGCACTGTGATTTGTATAAAGTTAAAAAATCACTTCCGCCTCGAAAGAGAATATTGACTAGAAAGTGAAAAAGAAATTGTTCAAATCAAAGAGTACAACGAAATAGAAGTGATTCACTTATTTATCGAAAAATTTAAACTCTTAAAGTCAATTTTGATTTATTAAACTTTTTTCAAAACGAGAATTGACGTCAGAGAGAAGATAAGTTTGTTTGCAGAATTAAACAAGTTTCATAAATGTCCTATTAATGTTTGAATAAGTAGCTTGCAAGTTACACTTGTCAGTTGACATTAATATGATTGCATTAGGAAATTATTCCATTAAACATTACTTTGAAAAATTTCTATCCAATCGAGTTTAATTAAATCCGAGTTTGTGTCATGATTTTTCACCTTCAGCTGTTCAGAAAGCCTGGTACAAAGTTCCAGCTTGCAGTTTTCGAATTCTCGGACATTTCTCACGTTCTCGCGATCAGAATAAGAAACGGGAAGAACATTTCCCTTATCGGGAAAATGGAAAAAAGAAAGAAAGGAGCTTGTCGAAATATATCTGAGATCTCAATGGTTTAACGGACGAGAAGGGGCGGGAAGATAGTAGGAAGCGAGATGGTACCGATTAAAAATGTATATGGAGCGTGTGCTAAGCAGCAGGCACTTCTGAGTTCTTCAGGTCCGCATTCTGTATTGGTGAGAGAGGCAAGAGGGGGGGGGGAGGGGCAGAACTCAAAGCAAGAAGAGTAAAGCTCGATGTGCCGAGGGCTCTGGAATGGGAACTTGAAAAGCAGGCCTGAATATTCTGAGAATGCCTGGTAAGCTCTACTTCACCATCCCTTCGGAGCTTGCGTTCCTAATCGCACTAGTGTCATCTATATTATTAGGTAGCTTGTACACGAGTAAGCATAATGTATGTAAATTCCGTTTCCGCGCGTTACATTATTACTAACCTAGGAGGAACACAATGCATTCTATAAAAGCAAATAACAGTCGACGCATTTATTTCATTTCGACTATTCCGCTTTCTCTTGCTTTCAGATGCTTTCAGATGCTTTCAGAAAGCAATTGTTCATTTGCAGTTTATGCAGAAACTATTTTCAAAAATGAAATTCTCTTTTTCCCTAATCCTAACTGAATATTTATTTCGTAGAATTTCAATTATTGCTTTGCTTTAGCTTTAAATGATTTTTCATTTTACCAAATTGTCATTTTTCTGTAATTAGTTTAAGTTGAAAAGATATAGGTAATAAGAAAAGATTAGGTTTTAAGTTACAAAAATCATGCTCACTTACCTTAGAATTACAGCAGAATGATGACTTCCTTCATGAATGATGACTACACTTGAATGCCCAGGAAAAATGCTTTCCATGCTTAATTCTGTAACAATTCAACAATGAAAAAATTGATTTAAACAGTAAATTGAAATAAACTTTATTTTAAATTCAGGCTGTCCCGCTTTCCCTGACTTTTCCAGATTTTACAGGTTAAAAAACGAAATTTTTCCAGGTTTTTAAAATACATTTATATTTTATCAAATTAAATAATTATCCCTGATTTCCATACAAAACTTTCACTTTTTCCCTGACTCTAAAGAACATTATTTTTAAATAAATATTTAATCATTATTATTTTTTCATAGAAATTAAGATTTTTAAAAAGTTTAAATTCAGTTACATATAAGAATATTATAAAACATAAAGATATCGATCACTCCGCCTTCTTCATGTTTTATAATAATTAAATCTGCTACTTTCTTACCGTAACTTCTTCAGAAATTATTTTCATTATTTCGATTATTCCTTTCTAGTAAAATTACCTATATTTCAAGAATAAACACAATAACTTTAGAAAACAAGAATTTTCCAGGATTTCCATGAAAATTCCCTGACTTTTCTCCAGGTTTTTTCAAGGTTTATAAAATTCCCCAACATTTCCAAGTTTTCCAGGTTTCCAGGTTGCGTGGCAACCCTGTATAAATGCAAGTAAATATTTTCAACTTAACATTTATCACAATGCACTTCAGAAATACTTTAAAGTGAATCTAATTTGCTTCCAGTTACTAAGAAGAAGATGAATTATTCCAATTGAAAATTTGTTTTCCGCGCCTGTTTTTCAAGAACGAAGAAAACGAAAAAGGAAAAGAAAAAGAAAACGACTATACTGTAAAATTGAAGAATGAATATGGAGATTTCATAATGAATTAATAGGATTTAGTGTCCCTTTTAGTGAATGAGACACGGTTTTGTATATAATCGTATACAACTACATTAGATAAATGGATTATGTGAAGTAATCTCATTAGCACGACACGGAGGAAGAAGAAGAGAGAATGCAGGAAAGGTTCCAAACGCGACTTTGCAATTACCTCGATACCAGACTTAGAAATTTCCAGACAATACCTATGTTCTATGTCCCTTTGTTTACAAAATCTGATAAGCCTTGCCCGAAAATCCTGCAGCTTTCAAAGCAAACTCGCGAATCCTGCCTCTATATCTACTTCACTCCCATTATAGTTACATCCTAATTCACGAAAGTGGCTTTAAGTAATTTATTTGTCATATAATAGGTTTCGGGGTCAAAAACCGCTGGTGGAATTGAAAAATTCTTTAATCAACAAACAAAGTGGCGTAAAACTTGGTTTAATTCTTTCTCTTTTATTGCAATTGGAAATGATTCTGAAATTTAATTCGAAGAGAAAAGCGAGTGGCGTGCATTTTTATTCGGTGTAATATATCAGCTTTAGTAATACTTTGTAAAGTAGAATGTTTGCTTTTCAAGTGTCATTTAGTGTAGGTTTGGTAAACAGAGAAGAATAATGAAAACTCGGTCAGAAGTTGGGTCGCTGAGAGAAAAAGCGAGAGGGAGAGAGAGAGAGAGATGAACTCTCGGCTGTATATTTATTTAATTAGTCGAGTAGTGTTGGACACACCGAGTGGAAGGATATTACAGATAGATTGCTTTGTACCCCCCGCGGAGTCGCTAATTAAACTCTGTACGAACTCTAGGAAGTCGAGTAGATGACGTAATTGTCGTTGGACAAACTCTTCGTCATGACATTCATGCTCGAAAACTCTGCCACTCACCGTTTTTCTCTTTTCATCCTTTTCTTTAGCTCTCATTAAGTGCTTCAGAGAAAATGAGAAAATATTGATGAAAATTTTCCTTTTAACGCGTCAAGTTATTAAGTCCAAAGTTTAACAACAATTTTCACTCCTTTAATTCATTTCAAAAAAGCGTCATTTTTTTCAATTTTCAATTTCAGTCTAAGGAAAAAAAGTTCCATGTTCAGCTTCAGTTTCTTTCAGTCGTTTTAGATCTTGAACAAATTGAATTCAAAGATAGAAACAAATTTCTCAACTCTGGAGGACAAAGTTGTTTTCGCCGCTGGTAAAAGGCCATCAACAAGACAAGTTCTCTCTCTCTCTCTCGCTTAAATCTTATACGCTTTCTCGCATTTTTCGTAACAAGAGTTTCTAACAATGAATGAAAAAGTAATTTATGGTTATCACGCGAAAAACGAGACACATCGTGATCGGTTTTCAATGGAATTTTTATCATATAGAAAAAGAATTACAGTTCAAAGGAATCACGTATTTTTAAACGAATTCAATTGCTTTTCATTTAGACGAAATATTTCCCATTTGTATAAAAATTTCAATAAACATTAGTTTACATTTATATTCAGTTACTTTTGTATACGAGTTTTTTTTAAAAATAAATTGTCTGTTGTAAAAATAGAAGTACATATAAAAATTCAAACACCTAAAATAGTATAAAACAAATTTTGACTATATGGAATTTCAAAGAGTTAATTTAAACGATAAAGCGTCAGTGACAAATCAGCTTTTCTCTTTATAGTGCTTGGAAATCCCTCATAAAAGGAATTCGCAACAATCGCGACACTGCAACAAGTTCTAAATCCTTGAAAATCCGTCCATTTCGCGAGTCGTATTTGACTATATAAGCTGAAGCAGACTTGAAAAGTTCTGGATTCTTTTGTAAAGACTAAGATTTGACTCAATATACATTTTTCATCTAATTCTTACATCACATCAAAGAAAGTTTATTTAAATTTACCTATTTTTCATATGTGACGCTTCACGGTGAAAGGGATCCAGAGCAAAAAAATTGTATAGGTTATGTTATGACCTCTTGAATACAGAAAGATGATCATACAAACCACTCATTATAGGTTAAAAGTATTGAGAAGAAAGTCAAAAATCTACATTTAATCCAACTAAAACGTTCTAGACAATTTTTAGTGATCTTGAAAATTTTTCAGTAACCTCCGGTAAGATTTATGTAAACTTTTCTAGATTCCCAACTAGTTTGAAATTCGATTGTTAATTTGAACTGATAGTAATCCTTGATTTTGTCGCTCTTTTTTTCATAGAAAAATAATTTAATCACGACTTTGACACTGAAGCATCGAGTTAGACGAAAGAGAACCGCACAAGAGGTGGCGCCGGAGGTTCACGTCGACGGATGAATATTAAAGTTTGAGATGTCCGGTAAATTAATTGCGTTACCGTCAGGATATTTTCTCGTTGAGGTTGTCTTTTGCGCCTCTACTCCACTGAATATTCATCAATCTCGCTTTACCACCTCAACCGAAAGCATTCATTTCGTTAGGGGTCTTGTGAGCAACTGAAAAACTGACGTATGTAGGTCGAGAAATTTTCAATAAATTTCTACTTATTATTCATTACACAAAGTAATCTGATAGAATAGACAATTATTATTAATAGTTTTATAATAATGATAAATTCATGACGATAATTCTTTTTCGAAAATGAATCAAACAGAAAACTTGGGTGAATGGAAGTTAGTCACTTTATTATTTCCCTTTGGCACCGAGTATGTAAATATATATCGAATAATATCCGAAGAGCGAGAGTAGATCGCGAAATGCATTTCCTAGGAAACTCGCAACAGGCTGAATTAAAGGGCATGGCGTCGCGTCGAGTCGAGTCGAGTCGCGTCGGTTGCGAAGGCAATGAAAAAGGGGAAGCGGATACTTTGGCAGAAGTTTCGTGAAAAATGTGAGAAATTCTTTCGTTCTACGACCCGCAAACATTTCGCTTCCGGTTTTTGAATTTCCGCTTTCTCTCTACCGCATCTTCCCTGTTTCCCCAAAAATGAGCCACTTACTTTAATAATTATTTTTCTGATATCCAAGCTCCTGTTGAAACTTAACTGTTGATTGACATTATTAGGGTCAACTTATTAGACAATGAAACCATCATGTATTTGATCTGCACGCAGACATAACCTAATGATCGAACAAAACAGGTGTGCTACTCCAAGACGACTACCGGATAATTAATTGTCCACGAACACATAAACCTCAATTTACCAGCATCTGCGTCCATAATGTGCAGCTTCCAACTGACATTGATGCATTTACGTAATGCTCGTGACGGTCACAAAATTTCAAAATAATAGCAAACCAATGTCCTTGTTGTTTGAAACTTGAGTTTTACACTTAAATTATAAAATTGGGATAAACTGCTTAATATCTACACTCAATCAACTGTTTTCCAAAAATGCTCTCTCTTGTACTCATGATGATGCTTGAAAATGTTTATAAATCGAAGCAATTTACCGCAGACGTAATAGCAGGTATAATTTGCAGCGGGTAAAAATTGAGTCAGTTTTTCGACTCGTCTTTAAGCTCGTATTACAAATTTAAGATAATATCAGTTTTCCTCTCAGATTTAAACTATTTTTCTCATTATACTGTTGAGATACGTTTAGCGCGCAAATTAATTAAAATCTCGAAACTTCTTAATTCTTATCCATCCCACGAAACTGAAGAATCTACGGGATCAATAAGATGTAAATATTCTCAAAGACCACTGCAACGAAACCTTCACGGGGACTGTTGCGGGAAGAGAAGTTGGACAATAAATGAAACTGATGATGAAATGTCATTTTATTTTACAATAAACACGCAACACAGTGTGAACACTGTGGCTTCATCAAAGAGTTATTGTCGGGGTAAATCATTATTTCATGACCTCTTTTTTGCTTCTCTTTCAACGAGAAACAAGATAGGAGTCGGTAGGTTTTGCCAAGGCAACTCGATACTCACGCCGTCCACCATATTTTTTTAGCCACTGAAACGAAACACTTAAAACACGGTGGAAGTGCGCGTTATTACATCTAAGCGATAGATCACGTTAATTGCCGGGTTCCGCAAGAAGCACGTTGCTCGTAACTTACGGTAGCAGCTTACCGACGTTGCGTTGCTGCCCGCGCTTATTTTTCAACAAAGGTACTTATCTGTACACATTATATGCTTTCAGTTTCCGTCCTTTTTTTATACATTCCATATTTCCAGACCTTTTCATTTATCTCGGTATATTCCACAAACATTTCAGTCTGGTTACGTGTTGCGCTTTGTTAAAAATATCAGGCATTGCAAATTTACTCAATTCTAAATAAAATACATATTTTTTGAAAAATGAGGGAAATTGTTGTGTTTAGAACTGCGACATTGTGAAGGAAAAAAAATTCTACTTAAGTATTTAAGTTTCGAGATTAATTTAACAACTTAATTTTAATTGATCAATTTTTTTGTAAAATTAATAGAACAAGATAATTATAAGAAGAAGGAAATCTGTAACTTTAGTGCGAACATAGTCTGCAAAATTTATTATTCCAAAAGTTGAAACAAAAGTGCAGAAGAATTATAAAGCAGAAAGAAAAAAATTCGATATATATATATTTTATTCGCAAGCGTGCGAACAGAGAAGTAATTTTGTGGTGTTCGCTTCATTAAAAAGCAGTTTCTTGCTTGACCGCGTAACTCACATAATTATCGTGGAAACGATATATCACACGGTATTAGCGCCAAAGTTTGAAGGGGTTATCCCGCATATTAATAAATTGTCTGCGCGCCGTGATGGTGTGCGAGAGTTGCACACTGGGAAATTGAATGGAGGTGGGTTGCTTGCGGCTGAATTAAGCGGAATTCAACCCCTTTACAAACGTTTCGTAAAACAAGATCCCGAAGGGGAAAACCGAAAGTTACCTTCACGCGGTCCAACCGCTCTACAGACTAATGGAAACAGAATGCGCGCCAATTAACATAATTATTGTTAGAACAAACCCAAGGTGCGCCGCGCTTGTATCTATATTATACCAAACACGATTCTTGGTTTAACCCAACCATATATTTTGTTACAATTAACAGTGTTAAACTTACACTCCAAAATTTTCTCCCGCGAATTACGAGATTCCCTTTAGTTTTTTCACATCTACAAATTAAAAACTTTATTTGAGTTAAGAAGCAATTTTTTGTAATTTGAAATGTGAAACTCAGTCGAGGATTATGACGCGCTTCTGGAAAGGTTTTGGGAGGAGAGAGTGGAGTAAACAAGCGAAACAGCTATCACGACTGTTGTCGGCGAGCGATTTCGCCGAGGACGGCTATAGGTAGTCATTCCACTCCGCTTGGCACTCGAGGATCGTAAAATAGGATGAGGTGATCTGCGTATGGAGGTTGACTGTGCCCACTTTGCATTAAAGCGCTTTGTGGTTAATGGGCAACTCCTTGTTAACAAAGTCTCGGGCAAGGAAAATGAAAAATACAAAACAAGTACAACACAATTCAAACTGATTATAAGAAATACCTACTCTTCTATTTTTATGCCCACTTTGTGCCAATTGTGACAATGAACTGAAATAAGTTACGAAATGGAATTATCTGTTGTCTTTTAGTCTTCAATTTCTATACGATTAATCGGAATGATGATAGTGAACAGTGCGCACTTTTAATAATTCAGAATTACGTAATTATTGGGCATTTACATAAGCTGCACCAGTGGCGTTACGAAACGATTTCAATCAATTACACCCTACCGTTAAGTATACGAAGATAATGCTTTCTCGCATTTAAATTGACCAGAAAATAAATACCTATTTATTAACCAAGTTCAATATATTAAATAACTTTAAAAATATTTTTCAAAAAAAAGTTACTCTTCAACTTCTTAATTGCTACTAGGTAGATTCAATTTTATCATTTTTTGCCAAAAATCCATAATATTTTTATATATTAGTTCAAGAAAATAAAATATTAACATTTCACCCTTCATAACAAATTTTATAAATTTAAAATTTTGTAAAAACAATAAAGCAGCAAAACTTTAATATACACTGTTAAAAATTTTTGTTACAAATTTAATACAAAAATGTTTGAAGCAATTATCATATACAATTTTGGAAAACTACAACACACATTTTTAAATTTAATACAAATTTTCTTATTAAATTTTAAAACACATTTCTTTAAAATTTTCAAACTTTTCTTTGTAAAATTAATACAAAGTGTTTGAATGAAATTTCAAATAGTTTTGTTTGAAATTTAAAACAAAACTGTTTGAAATTTCAAACAAATCTGTTTGAAATACCAAAACGATTTAAATATTTAAATAAAAAATCTAAACTGTTTATATTGTGTTTTGATATGTTACAATAAATGTAAATTAATTTAAAAAAAAGTTTCATTAGCATTTTTACGGAAATGCGACACTACGATTTGAACCCTTAGTCGTATATAATGTTGTCTGTGTATAGTGTGTCTTGTATGGAGCCATCAACCTTGGGAGCTGCGCCTAGACGCGCTCGACCAAGGGAGGCTATGAAAATCTCTTGCAAAGTATCAGTAGTGAGAAACATGTGGACCATTCCCTTTTTTTTACTTCTTCTAAATTTCTAAAGATTCAATATCTTTAAAATTCTTCACCAACCGATTCATAGTATTCTTTACTTTTTTCTCTTCACGTTTCTGTTAAATTTATGATATGTATTAAGATGTTTAAGAAATATTTAAACAATACATTATACACAGAAGATTTTTTATGGAAAAATATTTTTCTATTTAATTCAGCAGTTTTTAAATTTTAATCTGTACAAAATAACTAACTATATTAATTATATTATATCATCCAAAATGTTTTTTTCTCTTAACAAGTTTTGTCAAATTTAACTAATTAAACTGATTAAAAAAAATTTTAGTTATTTCAACATTTGAAAATGTATTTACTTATAAATAATGTTTTAAACTAATTTACAGAATTATTAAACACATGTTTGAAGCAATTTTGTATAAAAACTCAAAAAAATTTAAATTAAGTACTTTTCAATGAAAAAGTTGTAAATTTACCTACAATGTTTTAAAACATATGTGCATTGAATTATTTTACACATAAATTTTTTAAACACTTTTTTATCAAAAGGTAGTAAATTTACATATTTTTCAAACTTATGTATTTGAAGTTAATCCATACAAAAATTTTTGAAAATTTCAAACACTTTTGTTTGAAAATATTGTAAATTTACAAATCTTTCAAACATATGTATTTGAAGTTGATCCATACAAAAATTTTTGAAAATTTCAAACACTTTTGTTTGAAAATATTGTAAATTTACAAATCTTTCAAACACGCGTTTTTGAAATTATTTCATATACAATATTTGTAAATTTTCAATCACTTTTTGTATGAAAGTATTGTAAATTTACAATCTTTTTTAACAGTGTATCATAAGAACATTGAGAAAAATTGAAGTAAAATTTCTCCTAGCTCTAAGAGTTATTTTCAAAATATTTGAAACACTTTCTCCAATTGAATTTCATAAATGAATAAAAGAATTAATTGTAATACATCAAAGTAAAAGTAAGAAAAGTGAAATTTTCTTTTTGATATGTATGAGTAATCGAGTTTTAATGACAAAGACAATTAAGCTCCACTCCGTGAAAAACATATTTCAAAATAATATTTTTGCTGAATACAACTTGCGAATATTAGAGGTAATAAACCGTTATGAGCACGTAAAAAATGAAAGAGTTTTGCGTAAAAAAGCTTCTTCTGCTTCTTTTGAAAGTGCTGAAACTGAAACACTAAAGTCGAAGTATTATTGAAACTGTTTACAGTGCCGTTTACAAACATTAGGAATTTAAATTTTATCCAATATTCGCATTTCTAAAACAAAAACAGAAAACTGTAATAGGATAATATTTGTTTAAGATTTTATTTGCTTTTAATAATAGTAAAAAAGTATCTATCAAATTTCTTTAATCGGCACAAAAAATTGTGAGTTATTAAAATAAGATGAAACACTCTTTTATTAACTTTCTTTCTTAATAATATGAAGAGGAAATTTTAATAGTTGTTAAAAGAGAGCAAGGTTACTACCAATATCTCCAATGATTATAGTAAAATATACTTTCTATTTTAAAATTAAAAAATATAATTTTGTAAAAATTTGAAAAAATACATTTTTGATGTGTAAGTGTATTTCAATGATTTTTATAAGAGGGAAATATATAATTGTTTATCAAGGAATTGAGTGGAGAAAAGTTGATAGAAAGATAAAAAGTTGCTTTGTAATGCAAAGATGAATTCAGCACGAGTTGTCTTAGTAAAAAGTAGCGTGAAAGAATATCGTTCTTCTTTGTTTTCTGACCAACATTGATTTTTTCTACTCGACTGTCTGACCGAATGCTGTGCTCACAGTTGAATGCACAAATACGAGTTTTACTAGGATCTGACTACTATCGAGATGATTGATAGAAAATTAAAATGAAAATGAAGAAAAATTTTAAAGGCTACAAAAAATAAATGAAAAAAGGCTTTTCTTAAAAATAAAATGAAAAATCTTTCATATTTGAAAATATGTTGAAAATATTGTTCGAATGTAATATTTTGCAACAGTTTCATCAAGTTTTATTAACTAATTTTTTTGCTTTCTACGAAAGACTGTAGAAATGAACGTTCAAGCTTAAACGGGTTGCTCCTCTTTAATTTGAGACATTGCATACTTGTCTTTTGAAGTAGTCTTGTCTGTGGTGGTGTAAGTAATCCAACGAACCCTCTCGTCCGACCATAGCTCGAGCTGTACTACTTACACTGTAGCACTTGTGAGGACAGGTTTCGCTTTAAAAGTTACTTCCCTCTCTCTCTCTCTCTCTCTTGGCAGAATCACTAGGAGAGAATACTATCTTCTAGGTTAGAAACTGACATCAATTTTGCTAATGAGAAACCGACACCTCTCCCCACTTGATAGACGCGCAGTTCAATTAAAATTGAAATAAACTGCAACTTCTTACTGTCAAGACTGGTTCGATATTTTTGAACTTAAAACATTGATTTCTCAGTAAATTTCTAATTCAACTCAACTGACCTCGAAATATATTTGCGGATTTGCAATTTGAGCGTATACCGTTTGGGTTTCTGGAAACATACGAACGAATGCGCCGACACATGGATCGGACGCGAACACTAACATAGGAACGCAGACGCATTCCAATGCGGAGGCTCGTAAAGGAATGAAGTTCATCCTCCTCGTACGAAGCCAGAAAGCAGCGAGGTGGTTTCGAAGGGGTGGCGCGCTACCAGCTTTCGCTCGGCTATAATTTGAATTCCGAATGAATTGAGTTCCAGTCTTGTTCAAAAGTCGTTCGAATCTGTCGGAATAATGTCTCCCTACAACGGGACGTTACCGCATTTAATGTGAATCGTCTTTTTCCGGCGTTCTAGAAGTTTATGCCCCTTTCTTCAACTACTTAAAGTACGTGAAAGCCAGATCATCTTCAAGCTTGGATTCTCTTACGTAAAATGCTCTGGTTAACGTCGAGCCGAGACGTTAAGATAAGACGAAATTATGACCGTGGAAAATACGACCCTACTTCCAAAATCATGGCTAAGCTTTATATATTTCCCTTATATTTAAAAGACTTCGATCTCGTTACGTACATTTCTAAAACTACACAGTTGTTGTTTGTGAGTGACGTTTTTCATTCCAAACGGACAATTATCATTAACAGGGCTCGAACCAGACAAACCGTATTTCAAAATACCGACTTTAGGATCAAAAATTAAAAATTACTGACCATTTAGGGACAAAAATATAACCAGTCCGAGTCGAGTAAGAGAACATTTTACTTAAAACTATAAATTAAAATTTTCATAATTCTATAAAACATGAAGATATCGATAACTCCGAGTCCTCGACTATCGATTTCTTCATGTTTTACAATAATTAAAGATGACCAAGTGATAAAATTATTATCAATTCAATATTATTATTTTCAAGAATTTTTAACATAAAATTCTTCTTTAAATCGATTTTTGAAAATAATTGGATTTCTGAAATCATTTGTAATTTCTTTAAAATTATTTCTCTAAAACCTAGTTCGGGCCCTGCATTAGTCAATGAAAAGGTCTTTGCTGGCGGGCAGCCACTTGTCTGACACAACCTAGTCTTCTCCACTGTCGAGCACAAGAAATGCACGAGGACTGGGAGAACAGGAAAAATTGAGTCACTTGGAACGTATGTTTCCAAAAGTCGAGGAAAGATGAAATAATTGAGAGAAAAATTTGAAAAATAAAACTTCATGATCCACCTGGACTCCTGAAATTGTTAAAAGCTGGAGTAAAAAATGTTTGAAACAAGGACATTTTAGTTGAGTTAAAATATTGACTTTTTTCAAAACTATCGAGGTTGTGAGAGACTCATATTTTTTTATCTACACGTTCATTCGTGTTTCCCCTTTTTACTTTCCGTTTCCATTCGAGATGTGCAAAAACAGAGGAAAAAGGGTGAATGTAAATGCGCAAACAATTGAAAATAACGTTACTAAATCTTTGGGCGAAAAAATTATTAGCGACACAGAAAGAAAGGCGAATCACTTCAGCCAGAATAAATTCACATATAAATGCGCATGTATACAAGACTGATTTTACTGAGCAGTTAAACGATTTTCATTTTCTTCTTTTTATTGGACCATTAAAAGTTATGTCTGTCACATTTATGTCTGATTAAAATTTAACTCTCTCAAATGGCGCCCATTTTCTGTTACATATACACACGGATCGCTTGAAAATACTTATAGATATTGTTATGACTTTTCCTTTTCTAATGACGAAAATTCTTGATAACATTTATTTATTATATTTTGCAAAAATACTTATATAGCTATATCGAAATTGTGAATTTCCACCCTTAATTAAAAGCGAGTAATTTCACTCAAGTAAAAAAAATGTTTAAAATTATTTTTTTCCGATAATAATACCCTAGTATTTAGTGGTGCTAAAAAATGAAACGCGAATAAATATTCGCCAGCAGGTATTTTATTGACTCCTGTCAAATTAAGAAACTATATTCAGGGGCGTCAGCTATTGATCGATGACGCTTGGTAACGTAAAATGTCACAGAGTGACGATCATTTGGAAAGCCTATCCTAACCTAACCACACCTGTGAAATATTGGCGCCGTTGATTTTCAGAAAATAGAGGGCTGAACGAAACCCGCATGAATTTAATCGGTTTATCGATACATTCATCCGCATTTCCCCCATTTTGTTCGCAAGTGATAACAGTTTGGCTGAAGTAAAGGGGGATGGGTAAAAAAAGCGGAAAGGTAGTGCGAAATGTAAGTTGTATTTCAAAATAAACTTTTAGTTAACTCTTGTAAATTTATTAATATTTGCAAAATTCAATGTAATTATAGTAGAATATTTCTGATAATTCCTTAGATAAATCAATGATTGTTTAGAAATAGTTCTCGAAAGTAAAAAAATTATAATTCATTCGAATTTTTTAATCATCAACTAAATTCAGTAAATTCACATCAAATTAACAGAAGTGAAACAACAGTTGAGAAATTTTCATTTTTTTTTTCTCTTTATTCGACAATTAAAAGTTATGATCGTCACATTTACGTCTGATTAAAATTTAACTCTCGCTAACTGCACCTCTTTCAAATGAACGCGGTATTATTTAATCATCAAGGAAATTATCCTTAGTGATTAAATAATATCTTGCTTGCTTCACAAAACATATTACACATTAAATTCTTTCACCTTCTTTTATTTTTAATCATCTCTGATGTTATTTAATTTACGGTTATGAGCATTAAACAGTTGCTTATTTACATTTTAATATAACGCAACATTTTCACACACCTAAATCAATAACTGACAATTTTGTCCTTAAAATGTGTTTCATTTAATATAGATATTAATTACTATTGTCAATGGTGAAAATGTGAAATAAAATGTTGTAAACAATATGTTTGAATCAACCACAATAGATTTGATTTAGCACATATAATAGTAAGTCTAATTCAACATAAATTATGTTTAATTGAAACAAATTTTTTTGATTGGCATTTATTAGAGTTGTGCAAAAAGCTCGATCGAGTATTTCAAGCTTTTCGTTTTTCTAGCAGAGCTGAGCAGAATCAATCCGAACTTGAACCAAATTCCATCCGACACGTGCAGTATTAAACCTAAAATAATTTTGAGCACTTGAATTTTTCGAGCACTCAAATATTTTTGAGTAACTAAAACTCGAGCCTGGCTCGAGCTCGACCATGCTATTCGAGCTTTTTGCACACCTCTAGCATTTATGTTTGGATTAAATACTGTTTTCCTAATGTAAACTACAAAGGTAGATGGACATAATTTCGATATAATAAATTAATTGCAGAGTTGGCACAGGTCAGGGAAAGTAGAACTCTACACGAACATTTGATTATTCTTATTTTCCAACAAAAAAAATATGAAATTATGTCTGATTAAATCTTGTTTTTTCTACTTATTTTGGAAAATTACAAAAAATAGGAAATGAAATCTGACTAAAATTTATTTTTACTATTTAATTTAGAAAAATATTAATAATAGGACATAACGTCTGACCAAACATGTCTTTACCACTTATTTTGGAAAAATACGGAAAATAGGAAATAAAGTCTGACTGAAATTTATTTTTACTACTTAATTTAGAAAAATACGAAAAATAGGTAAGAATTATAAAAATTAATTGATTTAAAGAAGAATGTTAGGTAAAAATTCTATAGAAAATAATAATTGAAAGGATGAAAATAGTTTTGAAGGACTTGCAGTAATAATATTCTTATAATTTAAAGAATGATTTTATCACTCAGTCGCATCTTTAATTATTATAAAACATGAAGAAATCGATTACTGATCCATTTCTTCATGTTTTACAATAATATTTTTATCAGTTATTGATAATGGAAAAATAATATTGATTAAATATTTCTTTAAAAATGAAGTTATTGGTGATTTTGAATAATTTTAAAATTAAGGAAATCGTAAATAAATGTAATAGACATTTTTTTGAGTATCTAATAATTTTTAGAGTGAATCAGAATATTCTTTTGGGTCAAGGAAAAAATCAAAATTTTGTTTGGAAATCAGGGAAAAGTCAGAGAAAAACAAACTTAAATTTTTGTGGCAACCCTGAATGGTCTAAAACATTTCCCAATCTAAAGAGCAGAGCAGAGCATAGTTATAAATAAATTGAATACAAGACAAAATCCATGAAATAATTCAAGTCAAGTAAATCATGATTGCGAAATTGTGAAACAAGAATGTCAGCAGCAGGACGCGACGAAACCAAGTCTTCGATGACATTTGGCGTTGAATTTCGCGTAACTCGATGCATCTCGGTGACGTGTGGAATTTGCGGAAAGCTTCATGCTTTTAAACCCAAAAGGGGTTTTCCTAGCATGACTTTTTGTTTTACTTTCTTTCTTTTTTCTATCAAACCCCCGCCATCAGAAAACACGTCTACGACCCAGATACAAATTCACGAGCATAAAAGTTTTTGCGGTCGTTCCCTTTGTCTCTGTGCTGCTGTCTTCTCCGTGACTTTCAACAACATAATGACAGAAACTCGATTTACAAGATACAAAGTAAAACACGCGAAAGGAAAAGAAAAAAAATGAAGAAATCCTCACCAAAGCCAAAGTTACAGTTTCAAGTGTAAATCAATGCCAGGACCTCTTTCGAGTCCAGTTTATTTTTAAAACTGAAGTACCTAGATAAATTTCAGAATTTGTTTACTTTGAAAATTTCGCTTTACTACGACAGAGAAAAATATCAAATTCAATTTCACTTCTAGACAACATGGTAAACGTAATAATTCACTCTTATTACTTTCAAACTCCTTATCTTTAGCTATTAACAAGAAAAATTACAAAATCAACAACAATTATGTAATAACAATAGTTATTAAATAATTCATAAAACTAAATTATTTTTACTTTTTAGTGATTTTTGATCATGTCATAATTTCATCAATTTTGCCTATAAGCTGAAAAGATACGAAAAATGGAAATTATCTACATACATATGTTTAATTTAAATATGTCTGTTCAAATGGAATATTAATAATTCCATTTAGATTGACATAACTTTGTTTTTGTTAGTGCTTAATTAAATATTTTCTTTTTCTTTTAATAATCTCTCTTAAATCTTTTCTTAATTCAAGAAATAATATTACGTTAATATTAAGGTAATGTTACATGTGATATCATCATGCAACGGATAGTTTCATATCCCAGTACGAATATCCAATATAATATTCTAATCATCAAGATAATATTCCGTATACTACTTGGGTTATATAATTAGACAGTAATCTTTAATTTTTGTTTTCAATAGTTATATTTAAATTTATGTCACACTTAATTACAATTCTTTGACCCCCTTCTTACAGCTGCGTGACTAAAAATCTGTTACATAATCTACTGATTATATTAGAGATGAATAATTATTTATCAAATATAATATTTTTATCATTTATTACACTTTCATGAGACACATTTTTCTATTCATAGGATAATTTTCTATTAATTATTCTAATAAAATTTTAAATTTTAAATTAAAATAATTAGTTATCCATCGATAATATTCCATTAAGTTTTCTATATAAGCTGCAAGTAATATTAATTTTCAATTACTTCTAGAAAATACTTCCTCTTGTTCAACAATGTTGTCATCAGTAATCTGCGTCTTTTTGTGTATTGTTTCCAGCGTGGTAATGGGTAAATGTTCATTGTTCAATTTCTTATTATATTTATTACTGTATACGATCTATTTTTTATTTTTCTTATTGTGCGCCGAAAAAAAGTTGTCAATTTTAGAGGATTCCTCTTCTTTTGCAGCATTTTTTCCTCTTTCATATGGACACTAAAGTATTCCTATGTAGTTTCTTCTTTCATATATTTACTTTTAATTGTCACTTTTTGAGTAGTTTGAAAGTGCAGAAGACAATTTAAAAAATCTTTTTTCTATTATATTATTTTTTAACTTTTTATAAAAATATTTTCAAATAAAGAAAATAAAACTCTTTTTTGCACTACAGAAACGAGTGTCTTAAAAGTGGGACAAAAGTATCTTAAAAATGCCTTAATTTAAGACACATAATACTAACTTTTTTCTTACAGTAAAATTGTAATTTTATAAACATTTTTGTTGAAGCAGAAAACTGTAATTATCGACAAGCGAATGGAATAACATTACCAGGAACATGCATAAAATCGAGTGACTGCAAAACCTTTTCTGAATCAGCAGTACTATTTCCTTGTAATGATCACAACAAAGAATTATTTTGCTGCCCGAAGGTATTAAATTTGTTCCTATTATTTGTGTTTTATATGAGCATTAAAACTTTAACTTGCCAGTAAAAACTAAATACTTGAATCAATTATTCTTTTATTCAGCCAAAATGAATTTTATTAAATTTTCGACGTTTAGAAAATTTCAACGATTTTCATAAAATATTCATCTTTTAAGAAAAATAAGATTGTTTCAATTGCCTTAAATTTTTCATTTATGTGATCAACTTTAATTATCTTTATTTACTGAAATAATAAAAAGATTAGACTGCTAATTTAAAATAATTATTTTGTGTTCTCGGTATTCGTTGGTTAAATATCCACTTTACATGAATGTGTTTATAAAGACTATTGAAGAAGCTGAAGGTAAATATTAAAACAAAAATTTGTACTTATACCCATGTAGCAATTAATATTACAGTAACATTACCGTATTAATACGTGCTACTTGGGTATAATTTTATAGTAATTACCCGCTTCAGTTATATTTAATTATTTTGTTAAAAAGAAGCAGAAATCAGTTGCCGATATCCATGGAACAGATCTACAATCGATGGAGTTTGTGTGAAACCTGCTTTATGTAATAATTCCTTGCTCAACAATGGTTTTGTATATAGATGTCATGATCGTCAATCAGAGAGTCAAGGATTAATTTGCTGTCCAAAGGTTTAAATTTTTTATATATATTATTTATGAATTTGCTTATAAATTTCATTATTATGAATTGCTTGCAAATTTCTGATAAAATTATTGCAATTTTTAGC
The DNA here is from genome assembly GCF_015476425.1 of Leptopilina heterotoma. Taxonomy (NCBI): domain Eukaryota; kingdom Metazoa; phylum Arthropoda; class Insecta; order Hymenoptera; family Figitidae; genus Leptopilina; species Leptopilina heterotoma. The sequence continues at coordinate 838,885 of NW_025110932.1, forward strand.
GACATTCTTGAGAAGAAAAATAATGTGTTGAATATTATTTCACCACTTCACACCAGCTGAAAGTCATCAAATTTACATACATCACAGCAACTTACTTTAAATTACCATTTTAATTTAAAGCTACATGGAGAGAATAATAATGAATAATATATATTAGTTATTAATTTTATTAATAGAAGTGAATAAAAGATCAAGATCTTTATATAAAATTACTATTTGCTTTAAAATAATAATAACCATATCCAATGGGTTATTACTGAAATATTTTACTTGAATAAAAAAGGTTCTTAATTAACTAATTATTGTTATTATTATTGCGTTGTTCCTTCTCTAAAATTCCACAAATTATAAAAGTGCCTCATTATACATTTCATCGACATTGGCAAAACGCTTAAGCACAATCAGTTTTTATTTTCTTTTATTATTATTTGCTTATTTTTGCTTATTTTTGCTAACGTCGATTAATGCACACACGAACGGAAAACAAATGCCAAGTCCGACAAATCAGCCGGATATGCCGATTAGCCACGTTTCGAATGTTTCGATTGATTTGCATGGTGCGGTTTTGCGAAACCACGCTAACTCTTGTGAATAAATGAAAACCGACGTGATCGTGCTTTTCCGTACAGCTAGGAATACGAATTCGTTGCCAGGCGATTTCGCATGAAAAATAAAAACCTAACTTCGTTAGATTTACAGAATAAATCTACATGAATCTGGGGAATTGAAAAATAAAAGTCCATCGATCTGACACTAGTGCACGTTTTATAGACAAAAGACCAAAATACATTTTAACTTCATTCACAACAAACTTGCTAAAAAAAGCATCGAGAAAAAAGCAGATATCTTGTATTCAATGTTGTTTTCCACCCAATAAAAGGGGACCCACCCTTACTTGTATTCTTTTAGTTTCATTTCAATTTTAAGGAATGTACAAAACATCAAATTATCATCTTTTTGCTTTTTCAAATATTTACCAGACTTCCATACCTTTCTAAGAGCTTTCAGTGTTTCAACTAAAAAACGAAAAAAGAAATTAATACTTTTAACAACGTCGCTTTATGTGAAAGAAGAAGAAGAAGAAGAAGAAGAAGAGAATGAAAAAAGTAGAAGAAATCTTCAGGCTTACAGCCACACAAAACCTGTAGTTTCGACGCGGTCATCCTCTTTTTTCCCGGACTTTTATTTATCCCTGAGAAGAGAAAAGTTTCCTTCACGACAACCTCTTGACACGAGAAGTTAATTTCAAACGAGATCCGATGACTGCCTACTACAAAGAAAAAGAGGACGGACCAACCCCTAATCTAACCTCTGTTTTTTAACGAAAAAGGGCGTGAAACGCAACTCATCTCTTATTTCCTTTCACCATTTTTTGTTTCCTATTATTTTATTCCGTTCTATGCAGTTTGCAGATTGCAGGACTTTCTCTTCACAATAAATTTGGAAATTACTTTTATGAAACTAAAACTATGATGTACCTTTTTCGATAACATTTGAACAATTTTGTGAAATTGAATGCGTGTTGGGTGAACTCGAAGGGTTAGTAATTCAAAGAAAAGTAAAGTTTTCGTTCTATTGAAGGCACAGCTTGGCTTCTCGTAATGCGATGGTGAATGCCGCGCAAGGCTTTAATTCAGTAATTTGGTGTGGCTTTAGTACCTAGACTCTATGGCAGCATAAAGTAGACTTTATAGCCGCAAGACGCCAGAATCGAATAGCTCTTCGTCGATTAACTTAATTAAACAATCATCTAATGAATTTCTTTGCGAGAGTCCATTAAGACCCACCAATCTGTGTAGCAAACGAATGCGCATCATTCCACAGCCAATGATCGCTCTCAGCCTCTCACAAAACATTTCTCCAACATCCAACTTTGATGCTTTCTTGAATCCTAGTCGAAAATAACAGAAAACTGTTGTTGATAAATTTCAAGAAATACCACAAGTATATTTAATACCTTTCACTTTCTAAATATCCTTCTTTTATTCAAATTCTTACGCCTAACTTGGTTAACTTCCTTATCAGGATAACAGGATGGTCACGCTTTTGCTCTTTTCAAATTCCCTGACATTTACAGGTTTTCCAGGTTTCCAGGTTGCGTGGCAACACTGGGTTAAGAAAAATCGGTTATTTTTTATTGGTTTGGTTCCCCTCATAGAGAATTTTCGGAAGATGTCAATTTTTAATTATTATCGGCAGTTAATACACTATTTTCGTTTCATATAAATAATTAATTTTTTTAGAATATTGATTTATGTTTAAAAACATTCACAAATAATGTCATGCTTTAGGGGAAGAATGTACCAAACATGATACAATGTATTTTTATCGTGAAATTTTTAATACTTTTTAACTCAAGTCTTCTTACTGGGCACGCCATAAAGTTCTACAGGCAGATTTCTGGTAGTAACGGTTCAGGTTTATGAGGAAGCTATTGAGAAACTGTAAAGCAATGTTTATCACAACATTTACACTTGAATTGAAGTTCGTTGCCAGATACAGATATAGAATAGTATAGTTAAAAGTTTCGCTCCCGTCCTTAAAAATTAGAATTAAAATGAATATATAGTTATAGTTGTTTTAAATTAATTATTTTATATTATTGAAAACATATTTTAACCTACTGCCGAGCGTAATTTGATTTTTGCTAATTTTATGAAATTTTCATTTTTTAGGGTGCCCTAAATCCGAAAAACATTGTTTGGAAAAAGTGTCTGTCTGCAGACACAATAGCTTTTGAAAAACTTATTGTATCAACTTGTTTTGGTGTTTGAAGAAATTTTGACTCATTTTTCTATGAAAAAAACCTTTAATACAGAGATTTAACGAGTTTCTCTTTCCTGAAGAATATGTCCCAGACATAAGTACACTTTATTCAGAAATACAATTTCTAAGTACCCAGCTGTCCACTGTTAGGCCGGGCTTAACTTGTGCGACTCTAATTTATGTTACTGTAACTGTCTAAAATTTAGTGCATTCTAGTTGGAATCGTACACATTGCTAAAATTAAAATTATTCACCACAACTGAAAGTAATTGTTTTTTTAAATACTCAGTTGAGATAAAGTTCTTTGCTATACTTGTTACAAAAATAATTATTTAATGTCAAGATTTGTTTTAAATAGTTGCCATTTTTTGATTATATTGAAATATATATATATTATTTTTTCTTCTTAAAGTACTGCTTTAGAAGAAAAGAAAAAGTAATGAAAATTCAGTGAGAAGAAAAAGTCTTGTCGATAAAAATACGTGAAGGGGACAAAAGGTCGTTTGTCGGAAAGCAATTACGACAATTCTCTACTGTGGGCACCTGAATTGGAAAGCAAATTAAGGGCAATTCGGGGGTAATTGTCGAATGTTTAGTCAGCGACTGTCTTAGGAAGTGTAAACGAATGCTGGTCGTGCGAGATGAAACTGGAATTCGCCGCGACTCGCTCTATACGCGAATAAGACGCAACACCATCGGAGCATCTGTTGCTTTCGTGTGCTGATACCAACAAGTGGGTATCTACCGAAATTTAAGGGATGGCGGAACAAATGGGTAAAAGAGATTGGTACTTTGGTTTGAGACAGTTAAAGGGGTGATGGTGACTCTAGAGAAAACTCCAAGCCGAAGATAGAACGGTCACGCCTCTGCACTTTGATTACATTCCGGAAAAGGGAAGGTCGATTTTGTCATATAGTGCTTGCTGTGGACGATATATGGTCACGATAGAATAATCGTTTATCGGGATTCAAGGGCACAAAAAAGTTGGGTAAGATCTAGTGGCAAACGTTTCGTGGAACGGATATCAATCGGTGCAGACATAGTCACTGTTGACAAACTCTTATTTGCAGTTGCAATTTATTAAATCTTAACAAATCAAGTCGAATTGCATTCCCTGTAGGTTACATTTACTAATTAGAAAAAGACTGTTGAAGTAAATGTCTGACGTAAGTCGCCTAAGTTGCGTTATCTTTTATTGATTAATTGGAGAAGGGTAGCAGTTATTTACACGCAGAATAAGGAATGTTGAACCTGAAAGAATTCGCTTGAATAATTCAAAAACCCATTTAAAAGTTTTTTTTGATTCAAACTTAAAAGTTGATTATATCCAATTTATAATTTAATATGTATAATTGTTTTTAAAGATTTTCATTATATTCTTTTGTAATGAAAACCTGGTAGCATTCACAAATATAAAAAATTTCAACTGCATCCTGGTTGAAGTTTCATTTTAGATTGTGGCGGTTGTTAGGATGTATGCATGTGCACGAGGATGGAGAATAACTCCGCAACAGATCTGGGTTGGCTGTGGGATCATAGAAAAAGGAATAGGGTCACTGCAAAGAGGGTGACGGAGGAAGCGCAGGCGCCATTTCACAACTTGCGTCGGCCATCTTGTGGAGTTTACCGCTGTGCTTCGACGTCAAGATGTGAGGAGAATATAACCCTTCCTGTTATCGAACATTGCAAACTCAAGTCGGGACGGCTCTCGTCATTAGGATTCCAAATTTCTGAATCGCTCAACCTTAGTCTAAACAGAAATCTTTTCCTTCAAGTATGAATAATCTGTCAATCATTGATAAACATTACGACATCTTTGACATTGATGATAATTGTTGTTTCTTGCTTTAAAAGACTCTAAAAATCTATTAACTTTTGATGTAGGTTTCATATATTTAGGAAGCGACGATTAACAACGTTTGAAGACAGCAAAATCGAAAGTAATAATAACGCCAAAAGGCGAGATGCGAATAAAGATAAATCAGAACCAAGTAAAAAAGAATAAATATAATGATGACGATGATGATGATGATGATGTACCAAAAAAAGAAAGCAAAGCAAAGAAGGGAACATTTAATCAAGAAAATAAGCCAGACGATAAAGGAAAAGAAAATTATTATTCAAGTATCTTTTATCTGATAGAACTTGTTCCCCTCTAATGTTGTGGATAACTAATAAGAAATCAAATAATGATGTTGATGCTAAGAGGAAGAATATCAATGGTAATCTTGAATTGCGAAATGAGAAATGTGAAAAACTTGGTAAAGAAAAACAAATTGAAGCAACTGTGAAAAGTAATAATCCACAACTGGAAAAAAAGGTTTACAAAGAAAAAACTTGATAAGAAAGCATTAGAAAAAGCAAAACTATAAACGAATAAGAACTAATAACATTCTTTTAAGAAAAGGGCTTATTTTCAAGCATAAATCGGTAAAAATTGTGGATCATCAAAAAATCCATTTCGTTCATGATTCTAGTGCAACAACATCCATAATTTAACTACTGAACTTTAATTTTTATATTGACTTTTTCTCAATCCCGTTTCTAGTTATGGTCCTAAACAGCAAAACAGTGGCTATCAATTAATAGAAATGATGGTACTTTAAATTAACTCCTTGCTTCAAGCGTCTTGACGTAAAAGATGTATGACATTTGGCTTCTGCGTGAGTAGAGCACAACATTATTTTAGAATCTAAATAAACGATTCAATCGAATTATGAAAGAAGGAGTAAAGTAGAAGAAGCTTCAAGAGCTGCTGAATCAGACAGAATGGGGTGCTTCTCGTGAAGTGGGTCAGTAACACTCGCTCTAGGTTGTCCTATCACACGTTTCGCTCTCCCTATCGCTCTTTTTTATCACGTACGTGTTTTAATGTCGAAATAGAACTCGAATTTTGTACTTGACAATATCTGAAAGTGCAACAGTCCAGAAGAAACAGGACAACTGTAACTGTATTATTATTATTATTATCTGAACAAATTTTTAAAACACACAACTTGAGTACCTAAAATATTTCAAACAAAGTATTGAAATATTATTTAAAAGTTGAGAAGGAACGAGGAAAAAAGGTGTACAAAAGAATGAAAATGACTTGTGCGGACACAACTTGTGATAAGTGAGAAAAACGTCACTACTACTCTGCAGCTAATAAACTCTAATTTACATCTGCGGCGTATTTGTGCGAATTCCCTCCAAGTGCATGGATGTTTGCTAGTCTGTGTTTCCAAGTATCACAAGTGGGAACATTACACCCAATCATTAAGAGCGCACATGTATCGCATTCCCTTGCTATATGCATGATAGCACAATGTGCATCACCAAGTGCTAGGAGTAAACTGTACGGTTTTCCCCTGATATGTATGTGTCAGAATGAGTTGCGTACATGAGCAAAGCACTCTTCCACGCAGCTTGCACCACACAATGTTCTAGTTACGTGAACCTGTATATTACAACTTGAACAATCTGTGTACAACTTGGAGAGTGTAAAGGGCTTTCCCGCGTGAGCACTCAAGGGACACTGGCAAAGAATCCACAAACGTTATAGTTCCGGATATTGCAGAACTAACAAGAAACAAAAAATAGAAGGGACATTTTTCACGTATGGGACTTTAAACTTTGTTTTTATGACGAGCCACAAGTAGACAACATTATTTTTATATGCGTGCTAGAGCTGTACGGTCATGCGTGTGGACGGACACCAGAGAGTGAGACTCTGCAATCAATACCACAACCTGTTCCTCCTTTACTGAGGTCTCTCTTGGTATTTTCCGCCTGTGCACGTATCAATAGGAGAAATTCCTTTTTAGGTTTCAATTCACTACAATTCAAATTTGGGGCCCATTTATTAATCTCGTATCATTGACGATTTTTCCTCATTTTCACCTTCCAATTGTTGTTCAATGTCATTAGAAAATTTTAAATACACCAAACACGTTATTATTATTGACAGAATTAAAAATTTTTATTTTTTAAGAGATAATGATTTACTATTAATATGTGGAATAGTTTGTGAAACCTATAAACAACAGTATTTGAGCTTGCACAGTTTTTCTAAGGATATCAAATTGTAACTATACACTATAAATTTTCTAAAATGATGAAACAGCTAATATGTTATTAAATATTTGTTTAATTTATTTGTTCCCCTTTGCTTATATTGAATGTCGTTATGTCATTTTGAACAACAAAAGTGGACATAATTTTGGAAAATCACGAGACTTAATTTCAGTGTTACACCTCGCGTCCGCTGGCTTTTCGAGGGCCATGCAGTGTCGAGAGAATGGACTGGCTCGGATCTTGATATATGTCGCCATGGGGAAACATGATGTGTTGTACGGTAGACGTAAAGGGAATCCACGTTCAACATATCCTGAATACATCGCACTGTCGATAACGATAAGCACAGATTGCGTCGAATGTGAACCGATTCAACTGTGTTTCCCTTAACGGAAATTCCCCCTAATATTGCTAACTTTTCAACAGCTTGTAAATATAAATTCACCTCGGCCAATTTGTCCAATCATAAATGATTGAGATATTTTTAAAAGTTCAATTTCACATTTATATAAAGATTTATCAAATGTTAACGGCAATTCATTTTATAAATATGTGTACTGAAAAATGAGAAGAATCAAGGAATTTTCTAAATTGGTATTTTCCTCTAATCAGATTAAAAAAAATAATTCTATATCAAAAAAGCAGATTCTCATCTATAATCTATATAATGCACGAAAGTTTGTCATTTTCCTTTACGTTGTTAACAACGGTGAAAATTAATTAACTAGAAAGAAGGGAGATTAAATTTAATTCCTTTTGACAGCTTTTTCCTATCGCTAATATACCCCTCTTTCCCAAAGAAGAGTAGAATCGAAATGTCTTTGCCGTTGAAGGAAATAAGGGAAAATTCCAAGCAGATTTGTGAAAAGACACCCTTTGTGAAAGACACGACTCAAATGGAAAGCACATTCCCAAGGGATGATTTTGCTGTCTATCACTCAGAAAATAGGAGTCATTATAGTATATAAAATAGTTGAACCTCTTAATTTAAATCAGTGGCAAATGATTACAATAATCAGTAGGAACAAAAAATATTTTAATCTTCAATACTTTGTCAAATGTCTCGTAATATTCTTTAATAAAAATTTAAGGTGTCAAAGTAAGAATAATGAAGAAAATTATTTAAAATTTTCTTCCTTTTCTCTTTGCTTTTTAAAAGCAACGTAGAGTAGAAATATTTCCGAGATGAAAAAAGACGAAAATGAAGAGACTATCAATTTCTCTCTGAACGATAATTTAAATGAATGATTATACCTGATAAAGGATCTAAAATGATTTGCCGTTCCTTCAGCGGACGTGACAACCTATCGGTAACCGATGCAGACTCTGGATTTTCTCGGATAATTTACCGACACACCCTGAAGAGTCTCTCTCTCCTTTTCCACCCTCATCTGGGTCCCGAATGAATTAACCTTATTTTTCAATTTATATCCCATCCCACCGTGGACCGTGGTTGGTCCGCGATCGGCCTTAACAAGAAATCAATAAATTCGCATTGTTATAGTTGATATTATTTCTATTTATGGAGCCGACAATGTTGTATGTCCTAACGTCCTAACGTCAACGAACGATGTAGCACTATGCACCCCGCGGTTTTTCACCACTTTCGAAATGGTAGCCCGCCGTGAGCTGAGTGCCCCTAAATGCAATCTATTTACTCGACAATGCCTACAGGGTTTCTCAAAGGAACCACGCGGAAAGTCGGAGCTTTCAGCGGGGAGCATTATCGTTCGCCGAGAGGAACGTGTAACGCCACGTGATAAATTTCCTCTTCGCGTCGCTTCAACCCCTGTGACTCAACAATTTCCCCTCACAACTTTTTCACAAATAAAATCATATCACCCCTCCCTCTCCAACCACGAAAAGCAAGTAAAATTCTTTCAAAAGTCATCAGCGGAATAAAACTCTACTTTTCCTCCATTACTTCATCAGAAAAACAATTCATTTTCATCTTGATTTTGACTTTCACGAGGTAGTCCAAAAAACGAAAACATTAGCAACATTCATATTTCAATAATTTAAATCTGTTACCTAATAAGGCACAGCATACTAATAAACATGTTATTCAGGGTTGCCACGCAACCTGGAAACAAACCTGGAAAACCTGGAAATGTCAGGGAATTTTATAAACCTTGAAAAAACCTGGAAAAGTCGGTCAATTTTGATCGAAATCCTGGAAAATTCTAGTTTTCTAAAGTTATTGTACTTATTCTTGAAATCTAATTTTACTTACATATTTCAAAATTAATTCAATTTTAAAAAGTTGCGTTTATAATTTTTCTTTCGCAATAATTCAATTTTCCAAAAAAATTCCATTATTAAAAAAAATTTGAATAAAATTTTACGTAAACATTCATTCTTAGAAATTCAATTATGTTCAAAAATTTACAAAAATTCTTGTCATAATTTCAATTATTTGTATAAATAATAAAATTTTTTCCAAAATTCAATTATTTTGAAAAATTTTAATAAAATTCTTAGCAGAATTTTAATTATTTTTAATATAATTTTCATTAAATTTCTCAAAAAATGAAATTATTCTTAAAAATTTTATTAAAAGTCAAGAGAATTCAATTATTTAAAACTTTGTTGATTAAATTTTTGTATTTTAAATAATTGAATTCTCGTAGATTTTTCTAATAAATATGGATTTAAAAATGAATTTTACTTAAAATTTTAGATTATAATTGAATATTGAAAGATTTTTAGAAATAATTGAATTTTCAAAAGGTTTGAAATTAAGAATTCTGTAGAATTAATTGTTTTCAAAAAGTTTAATGGAATTTTTTTAATTATTCAAAGTTTTTAATTTCTAATATATTTAATTGAAGAATGTCAGAATATTCGAAATTTCATAAAATTAAATTGTAAACAAAAGAATTTAAAAATTCGCAAAGAAGTTTTTGAAAAATTATTTTAAAAAATTGACCTAAAGACGAATTTTAGTTGAAAATTCTAGAAATGAAGAATAATCGAAATAATGATTAAAATAATATTATAATAATTAAAGATGACCGAGTGATAAAATCATTGTTTTAAATTATAAGAATATTGTTACTGATATTCCTTCAAAATTATTTCCATCATTTCAATTCAATTATTATTTTCTAGAATTTTTAACTAACATTCTTCTTTAAATCAATTACGTTTTAGAAATTTTTAAAAAGTCATATCCTATTTTTCGTATTTTTCCAAATTAAGAAGTATAAAAACAAGATTTAGTCAGACGTGCCATATCCTATTTTCTGTATTTTTCCAAAATAAGTAGTAAAGACATGTTTTGGTCAGACGTTATATAATATTTTTTGTATTTTTCTAAATTAAGTAGTAGAAATAAGTTTTAGTAGGAAATAAATTGTTAGTCATGCAAAAGCGCGACAACCCTGTTATTATTACCTATTTTTTTGATGAATCATTATAATTTAATGCAATATGTAACTTGATTTAAGTTGTTCGTACATTTTGAATTTTTGTAAATTTTTAAAAATATTAGGTTAATTAATGTTACTTGCTTTTCCTTATAAAGTTTCAAAATGAATTAATGTACTTAGTTAAATATTTGATTTCAATTAATAATGAAATTATACTGTATTCAGAATTAACAATGGCACCAAGTGAATTATAAGCTAAGTAATAATTTCGTGGCATGAATTCAAATCGAGTTGTACGCTGTATCGAGTATAGCAGAGAGGCAGATCATAAATTTACACTATCGGAAATATCGAATGCAATCTTCCTAATACAGATTTCAAATAAACTTTAAATTTTGCAGAATTTTTAAAAAAATAAATAAAAAGGATAGAAAAGTTTGTTTTTCAATCCACAGTGAAAGAAAGTTTCTTTATTCTAACTGCCATAATTCTGGCTATGCAACTACCACATTGTATTGCTTGGTATGTAACTGACATTCTGTTGGATTGTTAGCAGATGTTAATGTAGTCATGCGCATGGCAGATTCAACTAAACATTAGGCCAGCATAACCTATATTTCAGCAACACTGGAAACAGAATTATTAGCCACAAGTTCATAGCTGTTATTTGGAAAGCATTTCAGCATTTCAGCATTTCATTCACTCTAAATCTGAATCAGTGTCATTCGAAATAATTTAATAATTGGAATCGGATTCTTTGTAAGAGTTCTGTTTTCAAGAGCACTTTCTAAAAATTGGTACGATCTGTGAAATATGAATGTTTTCAGTTTGGTTTTTGAAAATGGAAGTACTCCTGACCTGTACGCTGCAACCTCTGCAACCTCTGCAACAGAGGGTGAAGGTGAACCCGCCCGATAAATTTTGCCTAGCGACGTCTACCGAGTGGATCGCCTTCTCCGTAATCCACCTTTAAGTCAATTAACTTCTCTTCGCTTCCAACCAAGCGAGGGATGATTAAGGCGACGTGTAACTTCGCTCTATAAATTCTTGCAATGTATTTGCTCGCTCGTGTTTGCGGTGCTTCAAAGAGAGGGGCGAAAGAAGGGGCGGCTCGTCCGAAGTATATGGCTTAATCAAGATGCTATCGTCGTCACTTTCAATGGTATATCGCAGTCTCAAACTTTAACGCATTGCACGCGACAAGCTTCGCATTATCTCAGGGGAGTGCAATTTTTTACAGTCACATTTATCAAACTTTAGCAAGTGCGAAGAGTTGCGATCAGCAAGGAGGGAAAAAACGCTGTGCAACTTGAATGGGATAAAGATGCTTTGTAAAGTTAGAAAATATCTTTAAACCTAGAGTATATCCGCAAGTACTTGAATAAATCAAGAGAGAAAAATGTATACATAATTTTAAAAATTTTACCAATGAAATAGTAAACAAAATATAAATGATGTATCCTATGCGTCTCAGATTCCTCAAGATATTTCATTTTTAAGAAATAAAATAAAGTATAAAATAACAAGGTACATACAACTGAGTAGAATGTAGCGTAATTTGCAATCAAAGCAAATAACAAGTTTCGCGATGTCGAAATGAAAAAGTTGTTCGGATTTTCAGTCTTCATAAAACGAGAGACGCCGCGCAGTGCCGCGCCAGCAGGAAAAAAAGAAACACACTCTCTGTATAAAGAAAGAAGAAAACATGAGGTTGAGTGAGAAATAGTGTAAAAGACGAGGTGGGTTGAGAGGAGAAAGAGGAGAAAGAGGAGTGTAAAGGGAGCAAATGGAGGAAGGGTGAACTCAGAAAATTACAGATGAGAGTGCATACTATCGCTCGAGCAAATTCAGGACTCCCCTGTATAATCCGCAAATTACTAACCTAACCTCGAGCGACTTAAAGACCAACCCCTTGTTTGAGCGGATTCAAAGAAGAAGGTAATACCGTCCAGGCTTTTGGCGAGAATCCGGGGGTGCGATGGAGGTTAGGACTGAAGCAGTCAAATAAGAGGAAAAGCAGGAAATTTCAAAAAGCCAACAGTTTAAATAATTCCGTCCCCACTACTCACTCTTTTATGCAACAACGAAACATTTTTACACTGTAAAAAATTTAGGGAGTTAACGGACTCGGGAGTTGGGAGTTAAATTTTTCGAGTTAAAAATCAACTCCAAAAGAGAGTTAATTTCTAACTCCCTTCATTCAACACCCGCGCGAGTTATTTCTTCCATGGGGAGTTAGCATTTGGGTGTGAAGTTTTAACTCTCTTTTTTTAACTCCCCTGGCATTAACTCTCCAATGGGTGCGACTTTTATAGAATCCCCTGGGGAGTTAAAATTTAACTTTAGAATAAACAATAAAAGCATTAATTAAAGTCTTATCCTTTAACAAAACTTTATTTTTTTTATATAAAAATTTCCTAATGCTTATTAGAAGTAAACGGTTTCCCTTTATGTGGAAAATCTAGATGCAAGCCTGCACGTGCAAAGCACATCGAAGGAGGTTTCCATCTAGAAATAATATCTCCCTCATTTTCCATATACTATATATGTATATATATATATATATACGAAAAGAGCTTCACAGAGGTTCCGAAAGTGGGTCGACTACTATATATGTGAGAGCGTAACCATACCAGCTTATGCAATGAGTTTCATGTATTTCAACTTTTTCAACCCTCCAATTTTAATAATTTTAACTTGAAATTTTTCGGTGAACATTATAAGGTTCCGAACAAATAACATATACTCTCCATGTAACTTCTATAAAAAGAAGAAACTATACAGTAATAATTAAAATATTTAAAAATTAAAATTCATTCTTGATTCATGTAAATGTTAAGTGCGTTATATTTAATAAATTTCCAGTTTGTACGGCAGTTGACTCATTTTTTCATAGTATGAAATCGCATCTATGAACGCAACCAAGCGCATCCAATAAAGGTAAAGTTAACGACAGATCGTTAACATAATAAACGATGAGAACACACCGTTAAAAGGGGGCGTACACACGTGCCACGCGATAAAACGTCTACAAAGAAGTCGTTTCGTTTTTCTCTTCAATAAATAAAAAGCCGTTGCAACGAAAGACTTTTTTTAAAAAAGTTACTCTCTTAATTCGAATCAGTAAAAAGTGTAAACCACTGATTCCAATTAGTATATAAATTTTACCATACTCTAATTGAAATCAGTTGTGTATGCTTGTAGCTGAGAATCAAGACGAGATAAATAGTTGAAGATAAGGAAAAATTTCTCATTAAAATAAAGAAAAGGAAAAAATAAAGCCTCTTTCTGGGATTTACTTTATTCTTCACAGTTTTATGTCTTTTAACTTTGGAGAAATAATGATGAGAAAAATGTTTCCGACAAATCGATCGATAAAGCGATATGCTGTCAAAGCTTTGGCAGGTTTGCTTCAACAATGCGATATGGCGTGATAATGATTTCGTGTTAGCCACGACCTAAGGACGACCTCGTTAGACATCGATCTATTGTTAGTATACGGGATGGTTGACTTGGTAATATCAGAGTATTTCTAATAATCTTTCTTGTGCGATGATGCTTTTCGAAAATGTATTTGTTTACTCGATTTCAATTAAATTTTTATTTTTTTTATACAATAATCATCTACATCTTTATTTGTTTAGGGTGTTTTAAAACGTGAGGATAAACAGTTTAAAAAGATGAAATATTAAACAGAGAAATGAGATTAATTGTCCTAATGAATAAGGAATATTGGCGATAATTTTGTAAGCGTCAGAACATTTAAAATCGCAAACAATTTTTTAAAAATTAGTTTTAAGAGGAAAATGTTAATTTTTATCATTTTTATATAAAATTGGAAAAATTAATGGGAAAATTTTTTTTGGTAAAAACAAATGTTTCATAGAAAAATTGGAATTCCTAAAAGAGACGTTAAGCTACCCTTTTATTTTACCCGTTAAGTTAGTTTGGTTTAGTGCAAAGTTATGCGCCCGTCAAGCTTTCATCGAATTAACTTCGCTTCTCCTTCAAGTATGCCAATGCGAGGAAGCACCGACTTTTCTTGGCTCTTGTATAAAAGCAGAAGAGGAAGAATCGCTCGGAAATAACATCGGACTACTTGATAAAAGACATTTAATGAACTCTCTACTTTGATTTATTTTTCAACTATTTGTATATCATTGTTATCAAGTACATATTTCAATAAAGGAAATTCTATTTTTGCTCTTAATTCGCCTCGTACGAGACTTTTTCTCAAGCAGGTCAACGCGGTCCACTTACTTTTCAAGTTATAGATCTTAAATCAGTCTACCAAAAAAGTATTGACAATTGAAAACTAATAAAAGACATCTCATCCTGACATGATTACAGCGATAAAATTAAAACTCACAATTAATATTTGAGTTTTTATTAGTGATAACATAAAGTCAAGACCGGAAGTGCAAGGAGTCGTAAATCCTTGGAGAAGGTATAAAGAAGGTTGAATTCCTCTGTAACCAATGGGACTCTTTATGGTCAGACGAGCACAGCCCTATTAATTAAATTTTTACTACTTACTAAATATCGTGACAACAAAAAGCAACTCTCACTCCATAAGTTCAAATATATTAATTTTATCTCCCATAAAATGAGTGCAAACAAATGACTTTTCAACGATATGAAGAAAACTTAATTAAAAATCAACATCTTCAATAAACCGCTCTAAGTCAATAAAAGGATATTTTTTTTCCTTTTGTAATTAAAGCAATAAAGCAATGCTTATATAATATAATATTTAATAAGAAATGTAATTTTTTTGTCGAAAGTAAAAAGCTAAAAAGGAATCTCCCTCTCAGGTGGAATTCTTATCAACTAGATTCTTCCAATAACCCGAGACGCCAATGTTGTCAGAGTAATCACCAATAATTAATTTCTGAGTTGGAGTCAATTTTCCGACCCTAAGAGAAGAAGGCGAATTAAGTAGGAGTAAATAAGACTTGGAAGGTTAATTGAAACGGAATACAGTAGAAATTGATTTGCTATGGACTAGGGGAATATAAGAGCTAGCCTATATACCCAATGGGAAATGCCAGTGTAGTGCCGATGTTCACCACTGGCTTAGTACTCAGACGATTGTTCGGCGTAGTCTAGTCGAGCCTCGACAATTAGTGCTGGCGCAGTACAGAATTTTTGTTTCGCCAAAGCTTGGACAAGCCACGGCGGCAAGTGCTGGCTGAGTATAGAAAAATTGTTCACAACGCTCTTTGCCAACATTGCTTTTTTGACATAAACTTGAAAAAAATTATAAAAACAGTTTATGAATGTTTATAAATATAAATTTATTGAAAAAATTAATATTTTACTTTTCAGTATTTAATTTTTAAATGTTATAAACAATTTTTTTCTACTTCATTTACTATATCCATATTGTTAGTCTCCATCTTTAATACAATTTCTTCAAGAAGAGAAATATTTTATGAATAATAACTATTTATTAATATTATTTACCATTTTGTTGTTAAATTATTTATAATTATGAATTTACGACTAATTAATAACAATACGGCATTTATTGCGGCAATATTCTCAGCCAGCACTGGTCCAGTGCCATGCCAGTGCTGGCGCAGTACTACGCCAGTTGTAACTTTCCCATTGGGTACATTCGTGTCTTAAAAAATTGAAGAAACTTTTATGTACCTTTGGAGAATTTCTTTTCAAGAATCGTATCTCTTGGACGCAAGTTATTTTGATTTGGCGTGTTTAGACAGAGACGCAAAGTATACGACGCTGTTCAATGATAGGCGTCCAGACGGCGTCGTCGTCGGCGCCGGACATGCACCCCTAGCACACAACCCCCGTCTATTTCCAGCGCACGTTTACCATCGTAAAATTGAGCACCAATACAATACAATCCGTCTTTTATATAATTATAATCATTCTCATAACAAAAGTTGGTTAAAAAGTACCTTTGGTGCCCAGATGACCAGCAAATTTTTTAAATAATTAAACTACCAACTGACACCACAAACTTGATAGGAATCTACACTTCATTTCTTCGAACTTGGAATTTTTGAGCTATCGAATCAATTATTAGAATTGAAAAAAAATTGTTCATATATCACAAAATAAATAGCTTCTACATATAAACTTTAATTTTTATACATTAAATAAATTTTATTAATTTTTCTAAAATGATTTTTTATAAATTATGTAATAAGTATATAACAATTCAAAAAACAGATAATTGAATTATAGAGAAAAATAAAATTTCTTTAAAATAAAGAATGAAGAAGGAATTTTTTTAGAGAGGTCGATAACTGCACTTTGGAGTTGCGAAATGAAATAGGGAAGTGCAAAGAGAAAAGAAAGTCTTATCAAATAAAACTGAGAACCCTTCTCTTTTCAGAACGAATTGTGCTTATTCAACTGAAACAAAAAGGAGTAACCGATAACACCCCACTTTCAACTATATGCTGGTTCGGTAAAGTCGATTCTGAACACTTAAAGCGGTTAGTTCTCCCGCTCTCTTCTACTTCTAGGACCTTTTGAAAGAAAAGCTTTTCTTTTAACGCTAATATTCTTTTATTTCGTTCCTTCATTTAAGAGATGCTACTCAGTTTCCTTCTAATATTGAAATTTAAACTTACTAGAAGCAAAAAACACCATTTGTGTTAATTAGAGAAATGAATAACATCATTCAATTTCAATTTAGTTTCAGCGTTGCCACGCGCTTTTGCTCTTTTCAAATTCCCTGACTTTTCCAGATTTTCAAAAAATTTAAATGCAATAACATATTATTTTGAGAATATTATTATTAAGCGATCACTCGCTTTCTTCATGTTTTAAAATAATTAAATCTTGCTACTTTTTTACTGTAAGATCTTCAAAAATTATTTTCATTATTTCGATTATTTATTTCTCAAATTTTCAACTAAAATTCTTCTTCAAGTCAATTTTTCTTAATAATTTTTGAAAAAGTTCTTTGAGAATTTTCAAATCATTTTCTTTACAATTTAATTTTACGAAATTTTGATTATTCTGACATTCTTCAATTAAATTTATTAGAAATTACAAATTTCAAACAATTAAAAAAAATTCCAGCAAAATTCTTAATTAAAAGTATGAAAAGTTCAAATTCTCAAAGATTTTGGAAATTCAATTATTTCTAAAAATCTACGCTATATAATGCTTTCAATATTCAATTATAATTTAAAATGTTAACTGAAATTCATTTTAAAATAAATATTTATTAGAAAATTATACGAGAATTTAATTATTTAAATACAAAAATAAAAATTTACAAATTTACAAATTTTTAATTAATTCAAATCCCCTGACAGATTTTAATAAAATTTTTAAGAATAATTTCATTTTTCGAGAAATTTAAAGAAAATTGCATTAAAAATAATTGAAATTCTGCCAAAGATTATATTAAAAGTTTTGGAAATAATTGAATTGGAGAAAAATTTTATTATTTATAAAGATATTTGAAATTTTGACAAGAATTTTTGCAAATTTTTTAACATAATTGAATTTCTGCGAAGAATTATATTACTTTTGAAAATAATTTAATTCCTGGGAAGAATTTTACTTTTTTTGAAAATAATTAATTTTCTGCAATAATTTGTAACAAACTCCTCTAAAATTCAATTTCTTTTATTGTTTTTAATTAAAATTCTTCCATAAATACATTATTTTTATTAGTTAATTAAATATATATTAAAAAAATTAACTAATTTCAGAAGAATTTTAGTTATTAAAGTTTTTTAAAAATCTAGGTTTTTTAAAATTTCTTATTAAATTCATTTAAAATTGAAATTTTACAAAATTTCAAATCAAAATCTTTTAAAGTTTATCTACTTATGAAAATTGTAAACGCAACTCTTTTAAAATTGAATTAATTTTGAAATATTTATGTAAAATTATATTATAAAATAAAAATTATCGAGGGGGTAATTACTGGTTAAAATGGTGTACACTCTAATACACTGAATTTTCCTGCTATTACGCGTATTATCTAGTATTATAGGGTATTACACAACTATTACAGACTATTACTGATTATTACAGAATATTACCTCTATATTATGTGGTATTACACTGACGTAATAATGCTCTACTACACTCTATTACGTGACTATTACGGGAGGAGCGTTCCAGCTAATACACAAGTAGATACCCCCTCGAAAATTATATTTCTAAAAATACTACTACCTACATTTCCCTTTTATTAAGAGATAAACGTATTTTTGAAAAGACTGCGAAAAAAGCTGGAATTGCTTAAAAACATTAAAGTGTTTTGTCACTTTAAATTAGAAATACGTCTTGTGCACACTCGGAAGAGTCTTTACTTGGCTGCGAATGCAATTGCATTGGCCAGGACAGTAAATAAATCAGACAAAATAGTTGAATTTGGATTACAAATTCTATTTTGAAACTGAGTAGATAGGTTGGATTAGGATGGGAATATAAAGAGGGGGTTGGGTTGAAAAGGGGTGGAACGAGAGAGGGAGCGAAAGACAGAGAGAGAAGATAATTTATGTTCCGACAGGAGCCCCCCCCCCCAAACTCTGCCATTACTATGCAACTGTTGCTGCTTTCCGGTTCAAGAGAGGGTTGTCGACGGCAAAATTGATTTATACCGATGAGCCGTAAAAATTCCCGGGGATTTAGTTACTGCTCGAGGCACAATTAATATCTCGTTCTTCTCAAGCTGAATACTTCGCACGAATGTAAAGTACGAAACATCTGACAAAAAAAAGTACGAACCGATAACACCATAGTTTTCGAATATAAGAAAGAATGTTGTTGCAAATAACGCGCATTTTTCTCAAAAATCATCCAGCAGTAGAAAACGTCTTCT
Organism: Leptopilina heterotoma; assembly: GCF_015476425.1. Taxonomy (NCBI): domain Eukaryota; kingdom Metazoa; phylum Arthropoda; class Insecta; order Hymenoptera; family Figitidae; genus Leptopilina; species Leptopilina heterotoma. The sequence continues at coordinate 857,899 of NW_025110932.1, forward strand.
TAAAAAAATGGACATTTAAGGAAAAATTAAAAGCAGGACAGCGGCAGTTTCATAGCTTCATAAATATTAAGTTCTAAATTCCTCTTCGAATAAAATAAGAATAAAATTATTCTAAAAAGACAAATAACAAAATTTGCATGATATGTACACAAGCAAGAATTCCCTCAATATTTATTAAACTGTTTCACGAATTCACGAAAGAGAACTTTACACGAACAAAGGAAATTTCTAATATAAAGCAGATTCTAGTCTTGCTTCGTAAAGCTATTTTAAATAAGTTTCAAAAGAGTGACAGCATTCTTCTGTCAGATTAAGATTTAATCTTCTCAACTATCGGGAGATTTTTAGTAAATTTCCGGGACGCACGTAATATTACTGTAATATTACGTCTTAATGTTACAATAACACTAAATTTAATGATGAAAAAAGGAAAACTTCTCTTCTTGAATCATTATGTATAATTATTGCAATTTTTATTTACTTTATATATTACAGTAATGTTATATACCGGTGCATTTTAATATGACAGTAATGTTACGTTGAAATTGGGGAGAGTTTTTAATTCAAAGTTTTGCAATATCAAAAGAATCTGATTTTTAGTTGTGCTCAGGTAAACAAAATATATTAAAATTTGTGGTGTGCATATGGTATAGAAACCAACATGCAGTGCATTCACTTGGTTGCCAGTTTGTATTGTACATCGCACATCGGTGACGGAGGCCAAAAGCCGTAAAGTAAACTGTGGATGTACCACAAGCCACAAAACAAAAATCTTGCCGTTTTCAGGTGTTCCTATCTAAACAATTTCTATTTTATGCGTCAATTTTTTTCATAACTATTTTATCATACGCCTTAGTACTGAACCATAAATATAAATTAATTAAATAAATAAAGATTATCACAGCGACTTACCTGGGAATAAAAACGACCTCCACTTCTATTTGCTTCATCCTATTGGTATAAAATATTCAGCAAATTGATATCGAATAAATCCTCTGCCAAGTGCGAATGCGGAGTGCGGTATCCATCTGAACCTGGAAAAAATGTTTTTAATTATAATCGCAATATTAATGAAACTTCTAATCGAAAATATAACCATGTTACATTTTAAAATGTTTTATTTAAATTTAAATTCATTAATGTTAAGTAAAAATATATTTTTATTATCTACTCTTAGTTCATAAATAAGAATAATTTCAACATTTCACTAATATCTCCATCTAAACTAATTTTGATGAACTTTATATTAAAATCGATTAATGAGGAAACATTCTTATCAATAGTCAAAAACTTACACACAGCATGCGATTGCGAGCATGGTTTTTAGCGCTAAACGCTAAAGACCAAAGTATTTCTATAGGTTCTGCTCACAGGGTAACAAAATTAAAAGTTAAACATAACCTTAAATTCATCTCTATTTGTACTGGATTCTTAAAAGTTTTTTAACGCAATTTTGATTAATTTAAAATGAATAAAATACTAAAACCTATATTCAGGTCGACGAATATTTCTCCTTTTAAAGAATTTATAAGATTAAAGGGTCACAGTAAATGGCAAAATATTAAACATACAAAATCTAAAATGGACAGTGAGAAATCCGCAATGATAATGAGATACTTGAGGCAAATGAGAGCAGCAATAGCAGGTTTTTAAAACATTTTTAAAACTTAATTACATTGTTTATTTCATTTGTGAACTCTACATTCAAACTCAAAGAGTTTAACAAAAATTTTATAAAAATAATTTCATTATGTTTCGCCGAAAATGACAAATAATTGAATTTTTATTTTGTTCAACTTCCAAATCTCAGAATGTTCAAAACTAAAATCAATTAGACATGATATAATAATAATAATAATAATAATTTGTAAGGTTATTAAAAAATGCAGCTTTGTACTTTTACAGCCGATGGTGAAGCGAATCCGAAGAAAAATTTAAAACTAGCTTATTGGATAGACGAAGCAAAAAGAAAACAAGTACCGAATGGAACTATTACAACATTTCTCGAAAGATATCAACGTGAAAAAATTAAAGAACACAATGTTTGGGTTAACGTTCTAGGTCCAGATTCATCTTTCCTTATATTTCATTTAGTAACAGAAAGATTGCACGAAACTAAATCACTTGTTAATAATCACATCAGGAAATGCATGTATGTTAATTCATGAAATACTACAATTACAATTTAAAAAGCATTCACTTATTTGAAAGAGATTAGATATTTATAAAAAGTTTGTTCACAGGTGTAAATTAGCAGATGGCGGAGTAAAATCAGTATTTAATATTGAGGGTCACATTCTAGTAAAAAAAAGTGTTGATATCGATGAAGCAACTGACATCGCAATAGAAATTGGAGCAGAGGAAGTTTTGGAGGTTGAGCAAGACGGTGAAGTCTATATTAAGGTAATGAGAAGAGAAGAGAAGAAAAAATCATTTTTGTCTTATAATGTAATTATAATTATTTTCTTTTTCAATGATTTCAGTTTATTTGCAATCCAGCGCACGTAATGGTGGTAAAAAATAATTTACTAAAAAAGAACTTGGACGTTATTTCAGCAGTCGAAGAATATATTCCACATTCATTAGTTGAAGTTAATGACGAAGGAGTTGAAAATGTTAGCAAACTTATTGACCGGGTAAAAGCAATGCCAGAATTTGTTCAAGTTTACGATAATATCGCGTGAAATGTTTTTAAACTAGAGTCTTTTCTAAATATCCACAGATGATACTTGTAATATAATACTTTGTGTTGTAAATAAACTAATTTCTTCTAAAGAAACAGCTTCTTGTTAAAAAAAAACGACAAATATTCAAAGTCTGAAAATCTTTAAAACAGGGTTGACTCAGGACAGGGAATTCAGGAATTTTTATAAATATTACTGAAAAAAATTAAATGTTTGGAATTTATAAGAAAATTTTGAATTTTTGTGTTTTTTTTTTGTTTGCTTATTAACTATGAAATTACCACGAATTCTAAAAAAAAACCTTAAATTTTTTCTATTTCTGACAGAAATTTATTTTAAATAACTTAATTCTATTGAAGAATTGCCATAAAGTTATTACTTATAAATCATTTAATCAAGTATTTTTTGAAAAAACTTTAATTTCAATTTTAATAATTTTAACGCAATTCTTTGAAAGAATTCAACTAATCTTAATAAATATTATTATAATTAATTCCAGAAATTCATTTTTTTTTTTAAATTCCCGTCAACATTTTAATTATCTTTATATATAACAAATTATTCCCAAAAATCCAATTATTTTGAGGCATTTTAATCAAATTATTTGTAAAATTCAATTTCTTTCATAAATAACAATATTCATCACAAGAATTTAATTTATAAAAATAGAATTTGCATAAATTTTTTCGAAAAAAATCAATTGTTTGAAACTTTTTTTATGAAATTTTTTGCAATAATTCAATTATTTTCATAAATAATAAAACCCATTGCAAAATTTCAATTATTTATAATACAATTTTAATCGATTACCATCAGAAATGTAATTTTTGTTAAAAATGTTATTAAAATTCGTCGAAAGAATTCAATTATTTAAAAATTTGTTTAGAGTATATTTTTCATTTCCATTAAATTAATTTTCACTACAAAAATGTGTAATTTTACAGTATATATTAAATAATCTGTGCAATACACATCAAAACGTATGTACATATGTACCATCGTACATAAAAAATGTTTAAACACGCAACAAAACTACATTACGAAATTCACTTATCAAACTTGAAGTACTTTCGTATCTCCATTTAAAGAAATCAAAACAGTCACTAATTAATTTATCCTAAAATGGAATTTTATCAATCAATCAATTCCGTATCCTTTAATGTCATTAATATTGGAACCTTTGAAATTGACGGTAGTTTTCAGGAATGATTTAAAAACACTTTTCGATTTCTTTGAGACTATTTGCGATGGACTCTCTTCATCAGTCAATCGCGGCTTTTTTAAAGGTGTCAAATTTTCTGGAATTTTCTCTTCTTTGGACGTTGGGTCCTCTATTTGATCTCTTGTTCTTTTCTTTTTGGCTTCTTTTTCTTGAATCACTTCTTCTACTCCAACGGTATCGTCAACCAAATCTAAGAAAAATTCACAAGTTTCGCTCGATTTCCGTTTTCGTTTTTTCCTCTTTTCATTCTCCTGGGAATCAGTTTCATTGTTTTCTTCTTTTAGAACAAGTTTATCAGTAGGCAAATTCTCATTCTCTTTATCGTCTTCTTGATGTTTCTTCTTTTTCTTCTTCTTCTTCTTCTTCTTCTTTGTTTCATCTTCTGCTTCTGTTGTGTTTTCAATTGTTATTATATCGGGATTATTTTGCCTTTTTTTCTTTTTCTTGCTTTTCTTTGATATTTCATCATTTGCCGAGATACTTTCTATCGAGTCATTAAGAGTTATTATTTCCAGATCGCAAATTACATCTTTCTCTTTTTTTATTTCCTTTCTTTCGCAAATTGCATCTTCGTTCTCATTTTCCTCTGGCGCTTCTTCGATGGTTTCTAAATTTGACATTCTTCTGTTTTTCTTTCTTTTCTGCTTTCGAGATTTTCTCTCGTTTAATTCGTTATCTTGAACTTCTTGGCTAATTGTCTCGACATTGAGAGCTTCATTTATAAAAACCATTCCACCTTCTTCAGACGATGACGATCTTTTCTTCTTGCGTTTTATTTTATCAGTTTGTACTTCGAATTTATCAAGTTTCGTTTTTCCCTTTTTCTTTTTTATCACATCGGTATTATATTCGACGCAATCGTTAAAAGTGACACGCTTTTTGGTGCAATTCTCATCCGATAAATCTAACGCATCATTATCGAGACCCATTTGACATCGTGTAACTTCAAATTCTGTTCCCTTGTACTCATTCGTATCCGGCAACTCTAAATTTAAGGCACAATTATCAAAAGCCGTGTCAATTATTTCCATGTTCTTTTGCTTCTTCCTTTTCTTTTTCTTTTTTCGACAAACCTCCAACGATTCTTGATTCTCGTGTCTTATTACTTCGAAATCGGCACCATTACAAGTCGTGCTCTCGGGAACTTCTAAATTTAAGGCAGGATTCACGAAACAATCGGGTGTTTCGGAAATTTTGCAATCGAATAAAGATTTTTTTGGTATTTCATTTTTTTCAGGATATTTGAAGTCTAAGCCCTCATTATCAAATCCGCAACTTTTGCGCTTTTTTGAGAGCTTGACTGGAGGCGATAAATTTAAATCTAGACAAGGATTCTCAAAAGCGTAATTCATTGGAGTTTGTACGCTTTGAGAATGATTGCCACATTGATCAGTTTTTATATTATTAAAACCAAAACCCACATACCGTTCTCTTTCACTGTCGCTGTCGTCTCGTTTTTCCGTGTTATTGTCAAAATTATCTCTTATTAATGACATTTTATTTTTAAAGTATTCAGAACTGTTTCCACCTTTTATGGTGAGCACACCGGCAGTATTATCTTCAGTACCGACAGGCTCAGCGTGAAAATCTTCTTCCACCTCCTCCTCCTCCTCCTCACATTTTACCTCTTCATCGAGAGTTCGTTTTCCAAATATATTAGCCAAATCTTTTGAACTATATTTATTTACATCTTTTCCCCTAGTAAATTTCTGGTAACTGGAAAAGAAAAAATACAACAATAAGATAATTGTTACTAAATCTAATACTAAAATTTAATTCTGATATTTTTTATATTCTTACTGCACTCGAGCCTTGCTTTGCTTCGATTTTTCCTCCAAAGACGTTCCACTTAATGATATTTCCTTATTTTCCATCACTTCTGTTTGTTCCATATTTTGATTCTTTTGAAGACTCATTAACAAGTCATTAAAACTGTCTTGATGTTGTGTCCACTGTTTGTCTTGGTCGTTTCTATTAAAGCCAATACCTTCAAAAATGAAGAATAAAGATTAGGAGAAATAAAAAAATCTTCAAGTTATCTTTATGAATTTAAATTTAAGGAGAAAATGTTATAATAAACAAAAATTGGAAAATTTTCTCTATTTTCTATTAGTGAAATATGAAAAGTATAAATCTTACAAATCTATAAAATAATTCTGTAAATTTTAATTGGGAATTTTATCGATGCAAGATGATTAAGGACTGTTTTTTTAATAAAAGAATTCTTTAGATTAGAAAATGGCAATTCTTCTTACCTCCTTGATCATCTTTAAATTTCACTCGGACATGTTCAGTCATTCCTTGTTCCTGAGCCCCAAGGCCTTTTCCGCTTGACCAGCCCATTTTTTCCAACATTTTCTGTCCGAATTTGTTGGAATCTTCAAGTATATCAAGTACATAAAAAGAATATTATGAGATTAAAATAATTTCATGATCCATTAACATAACCTATTTAGAATACATAAACTAGTAGAAACTGTGTTCATACTATAAAGTTTAAATTTACCTTTATGATAATACATAGATAATAAATGCATGACAATAATAAAAATTAAATTTGTAACAATAACAATACAGTGAAAAAATTACGAAAATACTTTACCTTCGCTCCATTGTTTCCCTCGTGGATTCAACGTCCATCTTTGTTTTCGTCGTGGTTCGGCAAGCATTGCCATTTTCGACAAATTTTGATGAAAATAACAGCGCAGTGAGAACAACACTGATAAAATTAATTGATAGATACTTTAAACAATCATTTTTACTCGCTATTTGAGAAAATAATAGTTTCTCTTAAATAAACTGACGAACAATGATTAGAGAATGGTCTCAATGCAAGACGGAAAAAGGTTCACCTGCCTGTCTGTGCCTGTCAGTCGACTGCACTGCGCATGCGGCAGTGTCGCGCGCATTTATCTTGAATTTTCAAATTAAACCGCGAAACGGTTTAAAAAAATTTTTATTTTTTGTTTTTTAACAAATAGTTTTGATTTTGTATTCTATTATCTATTTGAAGAATAAAATAGAATACATAATATTTTAAAATGTTAATTGAAATATAAGTAGTGCCTCGACTTATGAATCGATTTATGAATTTAAAGCTGGGTCAACAAAAGGATATAATTATTTTGGTAGCTTGCCGGCGGGAATGAAATCATTATACTAGATTAAATTATGAATGAATCTAAAAACGTAAATCATGAAACATAATTTAATTGTATTCTGGTACATTTATTAATTATTCGCAATTGTTGCTACCCGTGAAGCAGGCAATATTAAGATGTTGGCCTCAAGTACAAGACGAATTGGTAAAAATATTACTGTAATTAATATATATATAATATTTATCATCTCAAACGTCATCACTATCTACAAAGTTCTCCCACCCAAAGTGAAAAATAAAAATTTCATCTATTCATCAGTTCTGTTTAAACTACCATTTCGAACGTTTTTACTTACATTTGTTTCCTGATATTGTGTCGTTCGAAAACCAGTTTCATCGGTATGTGACGTATGTATATTTTATCAAACGCATTTCATTATTGAGAATTCAATCAGAGTATTATCAGAGTTTTCTTAAATATAATTCTACAAAAATTATCACAGATTCATTTGAATTAATAAAAATAATTATATTATTAATTGATTCTTAACCATTATAAATATTTATATAACTTTTTTTTAGTTTTTATTCATTTCAATAAAGAATATAATTAATTCTTTTTGGTTTTTACATTAATGAGATTAAAATAATAAATAATATATAGCATCTATTTATAAGGACGTCCTTTTATAAAGATAATTAAAAAAACATCAATGATTTAAAAAAACGATTGTTTATATTTCTTGAACTCAAAATTCAAATTTTTAAAGACTTTTAATAATAATAAATATAGAATGAACAAATAAATTTATGTAAGATAGGAAAAACTTAATTATTACAATGTATGGATAAAATGATTCTGTGGAAACTGTTTTCGTTTTAATGAATAATGGATGAAAGTCTGTTTTTTCGGAGTCAACATCCCGGAAAAGATAAAACCGCACAAATTTTTAATATTTCACGTGTTTGCCTTAAATTTATATACATAAGAGAATAGTAAACATCTTTATAAATTGTTGCTTAGTAAACTAAACACTCTCGATTATTAAATTCAAAGGTAAGCAAAAATAAAAAATGTCTTCACTTCTAAGAAAAATTATGATTACCACTTAAAATGATAAGAATAGCATCTGTAAAAATTTAATGGAAAATTTTTTTAATGATTAGCATTGAATTATTAATAAATAATATAAAAAATTTCAATCTAATTTAATTTCTATGTTATTTTCTAATTTTAGTCGTTGATCGCACTATAATAGAGCAAGTGATAATGAACTTAATGAAACAAGGATGGTTCAGTGAAATGAATCAACTTTGGCCGGGAATTTCTCTCTCACTGGAAGTCAAACAAATTCTTCATCAACAAAGATCTAATTATCAAGACGTTTTAGTTATCGACACGTAAGTATACCTATCTAATTTGATTTTTTGTTGCATTGCACAAATGTGAAAGTCTTCCAACTGAGAAAAATTTCGTAATTTTTGTAATGTCTTCAGAAAAGAGCATGGCAGAGCACTAATTTTAGATGGAATTATTCAATGCGTCGAGAAAGATGAATTCTCGTATCAAGAAATGATAGCATTTTTGCCTCTTTGCAGTCATCCAAATCCAAAGAATGTAAGAGATTCGATAACAATCATCGTAAAAAGACATTAAACACTTTTAAAACTAACTTCTTTACATCTTCATAAATACTAATGAACTTTGAAGACGATGCATTTATTTAAAGATCAAATAGTTTATTCTCTATTATTTTGACAAGGTTTTAATAATTGGCGGTGGCGATGGCGGCGTGGCTCGCGAAGTTGCAAAGCATCCGGAAGTTACAAATATCACCCAAGTGGAAATTGACGATGTGGTGATAGCAGTATCGAAGGAATATTTGCCATTTATGGGAAAAGGTCTCGAGCACCCGAAACTCACTCTACACGTCGGAGATGGTTTTGAGTTTATGAAGCAGCACAAAAATGAATTCGACGTCATTATCACCGACAGTTCCGATCCTGTTGGTGAGTACATCTCATTAATTGAGTTACGGAATTTACACTAAATTTTATCACCAACATTCTCTATATAATCAGGTCCAGCCGAAAGTCTCTTTCAAGGTTCTTACTTCAATCTCATGAAATCGGCTTTGAAACCAAATGGAATAATTTGCAGTCAAGCAGGAACGGCATGGGCCAATTTAGAGTTTGTTCAACGCACTTTTAGACTTTGCCAATCCACATTTCCTGTCTGCTCATACGGAATCGCTTCAGTTCCAACATACCCCACTGGGCAAATTGGATTTATTTTGGGGAGCTTAAACCCAGTGAGATTAAATGAAATGTGCAAATTTTTTAAAATATTTAATATTAATTTATCAAATAAAAAACCTTCTTTTTCAGCAAACAGTTTTCAAAAAACCAGAAAAAATATTCACAGATGAGGAATTAGAGACTTTGGGGATGCGATATTATACCAAAGCAGTGCATCGAGCAGCTTTCGAATTGCCAAGATTCATTGAAAAATCTTTGAGGCACAGAACTTCGCCTAACGAAGCAAGTCAATGAACTCACAATTTTATATCAACAGTTTTCAAATAAAATTTTTAAGTAACTTACTATTTAAACAAGTGTTACTTTTTCCAGCGCTGATAAATCTATTTTAAGAAAAAAAGGATTCTTTATAATTTCACTAAATTTGTAATCTTTTAAAAATTTTTCTCAAAGTTCTTAAATTATTAATATTTAAACATTGAATGGTATATACGTTTGTCGATTTAACAAAATGTAATGTCCTTTATAATTAATAAATTTTTAATAAATTTTTAATATTAACATATTGTACAGCTAATATAAGTGGGAAACGTCATCATAAATTGTTAGAAATACTTTATTAATTTTAAAATGTACAATTTTTTTCCTCCTTGTATAAAGAAGAACGCCATTATTACAAAGATGGTAATAAAATTAATAATAATAATAATAGTAATAAAGACGGCAGCACAATAGATTTCGTAACTACTCTCCTCTTTTTCCGGTTACGAAAATGAAAAACGATCAAAAAATCGTCAGATTGTCAAAAAGACTTGTTACAAATTACAATATTATTATAAACACAATCACATTCACTTGTTACGCGTTAACAGTATAATTTTCTTTCAAAAATACAATATAATAATAAAATAATAATATAATAATAATAATATAAATTGTAGAATATGAATTTTATATATATATATCAGTTATTTTAAAATAAATTTTCAACGACCATGGCACGCTTATTTCCATTATTTATAGTATTTTTTGGAATTTTCCTTTTTTACATAATCAAAATATACTTTTCAAAAGCGTTTTTTTTTAGTCATTTCATTAGTAAAGCATTAAATTTTTGGTGTTTCTTTTTAAAACGATTCATAAAACTTTTCTCGATTAAAAAAAGGAAGAAAAAAGTTTCCTAAAACTAGAATAGAATTCATGAATTAGTTTTTACACTCTAGTCACATCAATTCGTTAAAATTGTAAAATGCCTATATGATTGCACTTTATTTTTAATTCTTCACAAAAGATAAATAAGTCTCATTGACAAAGAAAGAAGAAATAATTATAATAAATAGATGTAGCAAAAGAAAAAAGGCCTAGAGAATGTAAAAGAAACTACAAAGTAAAAAAAAAGTTAGTTGAGAAAGCGAAAGTATTAGTGGGAAATCCGTGGTTTTCATTATTCCTCACGGATTGGGAAAATTAATAAAATTAAATGATATGTTGCTTCTCTTGTTAATACGTGGCCTTAAATTAACCATTTATTTAAAATAAAATAAAAGAATAAAATTCAAGTTTAAAACCATAAAAACTGGAAACTTTTTTAAAATTCGTGTCTAAATAAAATAAAAATCTAAAATTGCAATTCTCTTGAATTTAAAAGGTAATAATATATATTGACATTGTTATAATTGAGTTTAATTTCGAGTTATCTTTGAAAATTTCTTAATAATCATAGTTATAAGGCTATAATCGTTTTGTTTCGTTTCGTTTCGTTTCGTTTCTAAGGGCACTTAACTAGACTGTAATAGTAATTATAATTAGAATAATAATTATCTAAGGCCGCGCGGCTAAGGCTCCATTCACTAGTGTACACTATATATATTTATAAAATCCTAACGTTAATTACATTGTTAAAAAAATAATAATAAACGATATGACTAAAAAGCAAACACGAAATCCAAAGTTTTACTCGTAGATGTTATCATTAATTAACAATTAAAAATAAAATACTTGGACGTAAGTAATGACACGAGTTTAAAATTTGTTAATTGTATCTATAATTGAATCGTGAATTTCGAAAAAAGCTCATACATATAAGAAAAATGATGGACAAATCTTTACAAATCTCTCGTCCAAAAAAATACTCATAAAAAACGAAAAGATATATTAGAATTTTTAATAGACAGTTGATCGATTTGAATTTCATTATCTAGAAAAGATCCTCTCATAAAGACATATTCATAGAAAATTGGTTTCTATTGTGCGCAAGTTAAATAAATTTTTGAGGAAGACTTAAACCTACTTGTCGTCAAATCGGAAGTTCTTGGAGCTGGATTCCTGACGAGTAGAGGTAGTCGTCGTGATTGTCTTTTTCTCGGTGATTTTCTCAATCATTGATTGCTTCAGCATCTTCTGCTCCAACGTCTCGTTGTCCATGTTCTTGAAAGTGGAGAGCTCGTTCCCTGAGTTGAGAAACTCATTCTTCTCCTCGAGACTCTCGAAATTCGAACTGCCACTCTGCCTCGGTGTGGACGAATACACTTTGGTGGTGATTGTCTCGATCCTGCCGCCCGGTATGATTTTGCTCTCAACATTCTTGAAGCTTTGATTTTGCGGGGTTGAAGTAACGAAACAATTGTCTGATGAAATTTTGTCGGATTTAAAAGTACTCATTGGACTTGGCGCTGCGAATCTATCGGAAGTTGGAAAATAATTCTGAGATCCCTGGTCTATGAAACTTGTTTGCTGGTAAGACTTGTGCTCGTTGGAGAATTTTTCCTCTTCGATGAACTTTTCGTACTGGTCGTCCTTCATGTACTTGTGAATGTTATTCGGATCGGGAGTGTACTTGATGAACTCCTGGCCGTGAGTGTAAGCAGTGTAGTGAGTCGGGGATTTTGGATATGAAGTGGAATCGGATTGACTCAGGAAATGAGGACTCGGAGGAAGCGGACTGTGACTGGTGGGCAGGGAGCTCTGACTGAAAGAATGATTGGCGAACATGGAACTTTGATTGGTTTGGTAAGAACTCTGATTTGGCAGAGGACTCTTCGTTAAGGGACTCTTGGGCAACGGACTCTGATTATAGGGACTGTGAGTGGGAGTGTATCGATCGGTTGCTGAAGTGTCTTGATTGATTTTCCTCTCGATGGAACTGTATTGGCAAGGAGAATTCTCGGGGAAATATTTCCTCTCAGTTGTACTGTAGGCACTATCAGTTATGTATCTCTTATCACCAAATCCGTATTGATTGTCCGAATATTTTTGATCCACGGATCCATAAGGGTTCTCGGAATTTCGGAAGCTACACTCCTTCATCTTCTTTTCTAAAGTGCTTTGAGTTGAATGGACCTTTTCGGGAGAAACAAGATTCTCTCGATCGTTGACTATGTGATTTATCAGCTGACTATTCGATTGAACTTGATCCAGAGTGTTGTTCATGGACTGCAGGGTGGAATAATTACTTGGAGAATCATAGTACTTTGTTTCATATTTGCTGTAGGAAAATTGAGTAATTATTAAGGATTTCATGCTGATGCAAAAAGAAAGAAAGAAAAGAAAGAAATTGAGAAAAGTACCTATTATAACTGTCGTATCCACTCTGATCGGCGTCGGTGTCCGTGTCGGTGTCCGTCCGATTCTTGTACTTGGCCTGTCGGATGGCTGTGAGTTTGCCTCGTGCTTCCTCAAGTTCTCGCTCGATCCTGAGCACCTCCGACCGGGCATTGATCTCCTGCGCGATTCCGCCGACCATTCTGCGATTGAGGACCAGAGATCGTTCCTCCTCCTGCTGAATGGCCTGTTGAGCGGCACGTACGAGATTGTCGGTCGCTCGTTTCACGGCGTTGCCGGCGGCCTGCAGCCGCTTGGTGCTGTCGCTGTCGGGATCGGCTTTCACTTTGCAGGCGACGAGAAGATGAGCAGTGCTGCTGGCAACCTGCTTCGCGCTAGATATCAACTTCTCCTCGCTACTGATTCCCTGAACGAGAGCATTCGCCGATTCAACGAGGCTGTGCGTTGCAGCTGCGACCAGTCTCGCCGCTGATATCAAGCCCTCGGACCACTGACCATCGTCGGACGATGTTAACGGCGTTCTCGAGACTTTTCCCGTGGCTATTAGTTCCCTCTGCGCAGCACTCGCGGCTTTGATCAATGCCGATGTCGCCGCCGCTATTGATTTTGCCGCTTCCAGAATCATCTCATCGAAATTCATGTCCTCATTTGTCTCCTGTGTGAAACAGCGATATTCAGAAGTTGAGTCGGGGAGAATAGAAACGATAAATATAAAGGAGAAATGAAACTTGTGCAGATTTCTTTCTTACCTGCTCTTATTTCGATGACGGTCTAACCACCGTAATAATATGTTTGATTCCTGGTCGATTATTTAAAAAACAACCAAGAATATCAAACATATCTCACAGTAGTTAGATTCTATCTTGCAGTTATTTCGCACACTCGATGGTTACATGTAATAAGCATTAGGTTACTCAATGAAAGAAATCAACCCACCTGAATACTCCTTCTGGGTCGAAGACTCGCCAATTTCTTTGCAGCCGCATCGATGCTCGCGGCTGCTCCCAAAAGTTCGTTCTCGGCAATGACAGTTGGATCGTCAGGATCAACCCAATCGCTTCCTTTGAGGAGTTCAGCGACCGCAACCAATTCCGTGACACTCTGGGCGATTTTCCTGGAAATCGGCGGCAAAGTGTGTTTTGCGTCTCCGGGTCTTGAGGAGATTTGGAGAATCGCCTGAAGCAGTTCTCGGTAATTCATGGCGACATCGTGGCCGGCGTGCAACGTACGATCACGAAGTTCTGCGGTCTCTGCACAATTGTAAGCTGCACTTTTGCATATCGTCAGCATGTCGCTGATCGCCTTGCGGCCCATATTTGCAGCCGCAATAATGTCATCTTGTTTGCAACTGTTTCCAGCTGCCACTGCTTTTGCTGTTGAGGTTGTAATGCTCTTTGTGCAACGAACAAGATCCTCGGGTGTCACGTTTGTTCTCTGACTTTCCGGTGTGCTCAGCGCCCGGATTTCCTGAGCGATTGCCTCGATTGTCGATTCCAAAGCACGAGTGCCCCTTGTGTGTTCATCTTCGACCGCCTTCACGGTTTTCAGGAGAGACGTGACATTTGTCACCATTACCTGTTAAATCAAAATATTATAGTAAAATTATTAGGCAATTAAAGACGTCATTTTTATGATTCGCATTTTGTTAATTTGTCAAGAGTTTGCTAAAATTCATCAGATTCCTCTGAAATTAGTGTTTAAATGGGTACGATTAATTGAGAAAAAATTATTTTCTATAATTAAAAATTTCTTTAGTTCAAGAAAATTAACTTTAGTTCAAGCAAAGCGTGTGTCAATGATTGAAATTGAAGAAAATAGAAGAAAAATACTTTTTTGGATGAAAAAAATAAAAAACCATTAACCAACTACAAAAAGGTTTCCTGGAACGTAGAAATTGCAAATTCAGGCATTTTTATTAGTTGAGAAAGATTTAGAGGTCCGTTTTGTTAGTAAAAAATAAAAACGATACGTACCTAACACTGAGATTTAATTCTTATATAGAATAGGTATAGTCACTAAATTAGTACTAATTGATTAATTTTCTTACCATAAAAAATTAGTAAATGATAAACGAACGCGAATGAAAACTAATGGACAGAATCATTTTAATATTTTTAACCGAATAATTTTTTAATATCGCTAATTAAAGAAAGACAGTTCGAGTATACAATTAAAATTTATTACTAAAATAATTAGTCCTCGTTAAAACCAGAATTCAGTATTATTTTTTGTTAACTGGCATACAAAAATCGCGTCTCTATCCTCTAGGTTCGGCAATTACTTTTGAAATGTAAAAATATTTTTTTGGTAAAATTCAGTTATTCGTAAAGAAAGGCACACTCGCACAACCTTCGTTTCATGGAAGACAAAATATGACAATTTTTTTCACAGTCAATTTTAAATATGTCTATAATGAATTAGTAGAAAATTTTGGAAAATCATTTTTCTCTGTTTCATGAGTAAAAATGTTAAATTCTGTATAAAAGATGGAATAAAGGCGAAAAGATCGCAGTGGATGAAGGATATTTTTTCTTTTTGCTACAAGAGCAGTAGAAGATCGGAAGATCGTTGAGTGGGTTGATTGTACTCGGAGATGGAGAGAAGTCTAACGAGTTCCTCCTCTTGATCAGAGACGAACCATTCAGATTCAGAGCCGGCGATGTTGCTCGGAGTTATCAGCTGTTGCTGCAGCTGCTGCTCGAAAACCTATTTAAGAGCGACGAGACCAGAATCGTCAATCAGACTAATATATCAAAGCCCACCGTTGGAGAACAAAATTTAATAAAATCTTAAAAAATTTGCGACAATTTGTTGGACGCTTATTGGCCAGCAACATGCGAGCAAAAATCAGAAACCAAACCGAGATTTCAGAGTCCTTCAACGATCATAATCATCGACACTGAGAGTGTCAACATTTTAAATGTTCATTTGTCAAATCAATTGAATAGAAATCACATTGAAATGATCGTTTTTGACACTGATTTAAGCAACAACCACTGTCTCTACTTTGCATTTTTTTTAAACATACATTACTACGACACTGTGATCTGAAATTTATTGTATCCACTGCTTTTCAATCAGGAATTAAATAAAGACTTGTGTCATTTTTAGTAAATAATAAGTTTTGACATTAATAAATAATATAATATATTAAGTAAAATTTAAAAAATATTCTTTAATCTTTCAATTTCTTT
This sequence comes from Leptopilina heterotoma, assembly GCF_015476425.1. Classification (NCBI taxonomy): domain Eukaryota; kingdom Metazoa; phylum Arthropoda; class Insecta; order Hymenoptera; family Figitidae; genus Leptopilina; species Leptopilina heterotoma. Next base: position 873,919 of record NW_025110932.1, read on the forward strand.
AAATGAAACAAATTTTGATGATAACACGAACGATTTAAAAGAAAGGAATCGAAATATTTTTGCAATTTCAGATCACTGTGCAATTGTCACACACATTACAACTATCTATGAAAAAATATGATAGAGTCACTTTTACAAAAAAATGACAGTTTTCCAGGTGGACTTTAATAATAATATTGCTAAATTTACGATTTTGGTACATTTCCGAACAACTTTTGCTAACCTGTCATATCTTTTTTTTATTTCTAACCAATTCAAAACTAATACGATATATATGTAATTTTCTTTTGTGGGGTTTTATTATATATATTTATTATTTTTTTCTTTTTTATAAATTAAAATTTGATCATAAATAATAAATAAAATTTCTTTATTCTTTTTAGTAGGCAAATTAGAAAATCGGTTAGCAGTGTAGACAAGAGTAAGTATTATCAAATTAGTCAATCGATCGGATTGAAATTAAATTGTCAATTAAAGTCCACCCAAAAAAATTCGAGTTAGAAGAGGATCATTCTGTTAAGATAAACTTTCATTAAAGTTGAACCGAAGGATCAATCACTGTTAGTTACACGCTAGTCATGTAAAATGATTTGATGTTTTCCTTTTTCCTTAAAGGTATTAATCGCTTTTTAGGGAACGGTTTTAGTCACTCTTGGGTATCTTCCATCTCTTTTATTATAATTATTAGAACAGTTTAATTAAATTTAGATTAGAAAATCTATATCACTACAATAATTAATATAGTAATCGAATAAAGAAGCTTTGGAATCCAGTCAAATATTAGTGAAGCTCTATAAAGCGAGATTTGTTATGGAGGAAATTTTGAATGGCAAAAAAATGAAAGGGAAATTCGTACCTTTGCAGAATCCTTGAGATGCGCCATGCTGGGGTCATTAATTGGCTTTCCACTGGCGGCCTTCGTCGCGTGGATCAAGTCGCCGAGGGCGGATGCAACGTCCTTCACGGCATTGATCAGCATCACCTGAGCCTCGGGGTTGTGACTGCCGAGACTCGCCGCGCCGTACTTGACGACCTCGGCCAGCTGTACGATCGTCGAGACGGCATTCTGGGCCGCGACAGCGAGTTGCTCCTGCGACGATGCGGCCCCCGCGACCAAAGTCTTCGTGTCCTCGACTAGGGCCTTGGCAGTCTTCAGGATATTCTCCCGGTGGTCGGCGAAAGTGTCGCCCTCGTTCTCGGCGTGCAGCGTGCCCGCGGTGGCGAACATGATCGTGGTGTCGAGGTCGCCGATGATGCCGGACACGGTGCTCGCCGCGTTGATGCAGGCCTGCGTCCCGCGCGACCCCGCCTGCAGTGCCGCGAGCACCTGCGACACCTTCTCCGTCACGACTTTGCTGTCTTCGGACACCTCCCGCTGGAAGAACGAGTCGCCCGGCGACATCTGGCAGTTGCCGGCGGCGCGAACGATGTCGGCGCAGGCACGTCCCAGCTCCTGCACGCCAGTCCGCAACCTGGCTGACACGTCGGCGTTCGACGCTGCCGCCGATGCTCCCGAAGTGTCGCGCGCCAACTGCGTGTACTTGTGTGAAATGTCGACAGCCAGTGGTCCTAATCTCGCCACGTCCGTGCTTGACTTGGTCGACTATAAATAAAATCAGGGAATTTCATAAGTTAATGAGTTAAGCTATGAAGAAATTGGCATTGGACTAGTGGGAGTTTTCAAACATCTCATAGATTCAAAATACATTTCTTTTGGAAAATTTACAATTTATCAAATTCATTTTATATTTTCAGTCACACATTTCATTTTTCTTCCATGATTATCTTATTTTATTTATTATTTTCTCCTTATTCATTTTCAAATTCTTCTCTATGCTTCTATTTTTAATCCCTGTAACTCAATCAATTAGTTTTAATTAATTTGTTGAATTCTTTCGTCAAGTTTTAATAAAATTTTTCGAGGACTATTAAATTTTGGCGTGAAAATAATTGAATTTCTAAATGAAATTTTATTATTCATGAAAATAATTGAATGTTTTCGTAGAATTTTATCAAAAAATTTTTTCAATAATTACATTTTTTGATAAATTTTATGAAAATTGTGAATATTGAAAATTATTGAAATGCGAAAAACTTTTCAAAATATAATTGAAATTTTGCAAAGAATTTTATTAAAATTCCTAAAAATAATTGAATCTTTGTGAAGAGTCTTGTTATTTATCAAGATAATTGCATTAAAACTTTTGAAATAATTAAATAATAGACGTACATTAAAACATTCATTCTGGTCAGAAATAGAAAAATTTTTTGAATGTTTTGTATTAAAATTCGTGGTAGTTTGATACTTTATGAGGCAGACAAAAAAGACACTAAGAATTCAGAATTTTGTTATGAATTTTAAAAATTTAATTTTTTCCAATACTTTTAATAAAAATCCAAATATCAAGAATGAAATCACACCCACAATATGCCTTGAAATTTATTTTGAGAGGGATCAGCCTATTCGGATATGTATTGGCAAACTAGCTGTTTAGTTAAAAGAGAAAAATAAAAAATTTGTTACGCCACATCAAGTTTAAATAAGTTTCATCTATTTAATGACGTTTGTTTCTGTTGAAAATGAAATTAAAGAATCAAATGAGATTTTTAATGTATGGTAACAAAGAATAATGTGTCAGCAACAGATTCAGTAACAACTCACCATTTCCTGGGCCAATCGTGCAATTTCCTTCGCAGCCTCGACCATTCTCGTCTGGTAATCGACGTACGAATCAACTGTGTCGATCATGGACATTCTGTGGTCTTCCAAACGAACCATGGCTCTCGTGATTGTGTCAATTAATCCAGTGACAATTCCATTTGACGTTGAGATGTTTTCCAAAGTATTCTGCAGCTCCTGCAAAGCGTCTTTGCTCGACTCGACAGTCTCGTCGACCTCCGCGTGGAGATTTACAGCCTTTGGATTGCCGCCGGACTCCTTGGTGACGTAAACCAACTGCAATATAGACTCAGCGACGGTCTTGGTCTGATTCAGCAACACCATTTGCTGCTTCGTGTGCACCATGTTCGAGGCGCCGCCAATAGCCCCGGAAATGAGCGGTTCGCAATAGAGGGCAACCTGGTTCACTGAATGCCCAACATTTTCCGCCTCGTACTTGGCGGCGTTTCGCAATGGCTCCAATTTCTCGCGCAACTCACTCGCACTGCTCTCCATCTGATCGGTGAAGCCCTGCATCGTGTTCTCGCGGTGTGGGATCAAGGACTGCGAGACTGCTCGCAACGATGCGTCGTCGAGTTCGTGGATGCGAATGGACAGTTTCTCAATGGCAGCGTCGCACTCTTTCTGCCCGGGAGCCTTGTCGCGAATCGAGGCGACCAGGGACTTGATCGAGTCACTCACGTTCTTGCTGTGGTTGGACAGCAACTGCCAGGTGGGTGGTGCCTCTGGACTTATGGCGAGACTCTTCGCCAGCTGGAGCATGGCGCACAGACCGTCGATGATCGACTTGCCGGCGCTGGTGATCGGCTCCTGGGCGGCTCGTGCGGCGACCGATATCCTCGCCGGTTGACTGGCGAACTCTGGCGAGCTGGCGAATGTGCAGAGACTGTCCACAGCCTCCAGAAGGGGCTTCGTTGCTTCAGCGCAGCGTTGACGATTCGCCTCGGAGCAGTCGACGTCCAACGCCTTGATTTCCTTGACGAGACTCGCTGTCGAGTTGGCAACGTCTTTGGCCGACTGGACGAAATGTCTCTTGGCGACGGGGTTGCTCGTCTTGCTGGACGCGAGGCGACAAGCGTTGCAGAGAGCGCTGGTGTGCTTCGCGATCATCGTCGCAGCGGAGATGATTTGCTGCTGAGAACTGGTGGGGTTGCTGAGATTCTGACAGCCCGTGTGAATAGCCTGAGCGGCTCGAAGGAACTGCGCCTGGTCGACGAGACCTGGTTTCCCGGCGACAGACGTTGGGTCACTGACTCCAGCCAGGTAGGCAGCTTGGGCAGCGGCTTCGATTAATCCGCAGATGGACGACGACACTCCACGCACGGCAACGCAGAACTGATCGTATTCGGACTTCTTGGCGTGATTCGCGACCCCGGTCATTCCGTCGCCTAGGCTCATGCTCTTCTCCATGACCGTGTCCAGACACTCGAAGTAAGAAGCATCAGAGATCGGTTCGCTGGGATTGTCCAGCAGACTCCTCATCGCCTGGATGTTCCTGATGGCGTTGTCGCACTCATTTTGTCCCGGAGCTGCCGAGGTGCACACATCGACGAGATAGTTTATGGAGTCAGTGACTGCCCGTGCGGCCGCTTGCAACTGGTTCTTGGCATTTGGAGCGTTCGGGTCGGCAGCAACGCACTTGGCAGTGCTGAGCAGCTTGCTGGAGGTCATGCTGACATTCTTCATTGAGATGATCACCTGGGTTCGTGTTTCCGTTGTTGTTGTAGTCGCCATCTCCATGCCGACGTTGAGTAGGTCTTCAAAGGCGTTGGTGAAATGTTGCGACGAAGTGGCCAGTTGAATGGGCGATCGTACCGAGGAGACCAGATTCGATGAGGCGTCGTTAAGATTGGCAGCAGCGGTGTTGAGATCGTTTTGTAATTGTCCGTAGCTTTTGGTGGTTTGCCGGAATTCCTGGGTGGTGAGTACTTGGCTTATCTCTTCGATATGTCTGATAGCGACCTCGACATCTCGCTGACCTGGCAGACAGGAGACACACTTGTTCAGTGAATAGGAGACTTCCTTCGCAACATGGGCCAGATGTGCCTCATTGTGTGGACTCTCCGGACTCTTGAGCACCCGCCTGGCTTCGGTGACGAGTTTCAGTGACTTCTCAACGACGTCGTCTGCCGTCATGAGAACCATTTTCTGCGTTTCGGGCTGATTGCTGGTGGCAGCGACTCCCCGCACCGCCGATGTGAGCTCCTTGAGAGAGGACGCAGTCTCCCTGGCAGCGCTGCCGGTGTAGTTCTCGTTGCCTTGCTTGGCGGCGGAGAGCAGTTGGGCCATGGACACTCCGACGTGTTTCGAGGTGGAGCCGAGTCGCAGCGCGGTGGACTCGGTCGTCTCGCCGGGAAGCGGTCTCAACGAGGTGGTCTCCACGGCTTTGTAGAATTCGACAAGTTCTTCCTTTAGGGTGATAATGAGCTCCTCGGCAGCGTCAAGTTCGAGACCTCCGCAAGCTTCCCTCGCTCGTGTCACCGCGGATCTGAGGTCGCCGAGAGATGTTCCTAATTGCTGAGAACTGTTGTTCAACTGCATTGCGGAGGATTGATCAGTGACTGTTGGAAGTACGGCTCTGGCTGCTTTTACGACTGCAGTTCCGGGTTGGAGGAATTGTTCCGAAGAGTTGATGAGGTTCAGCTGCGCAGTCGGATTGTCCGGCTGGGCCAGAGTTCCCTTGACGCCTTGCACGAGGTTCGGGATGTGTTGGGCCATCAGTCGGCACTCGGCATTGAGTTCCTCCTGACTGGCAATGTTGGTGTTGTGTTGAGAGGCTCCAGAAGAGGCGGCCATGCATTGCGTTGCAGTGGAAGCGGCTTGCTTCGCGCAGCTCTCCAGGCGAGTTATCAACTTGCGACGGAGGGCTGGCGTTGCTGCAGCGGTTGTTGCCGCCCGGAGTTCTTCCGCGGCTTGACGAAGTTGATCTTGTTTCCTTGCGTCATGGGGACTGCTGGCGCACTGCCGGGCTGCCTCGACCATTCTTGCGGTGGCGTCAGCAAGGATTTTTGCAGCAGCCAACAACCTTTGTTGCTGCTCCGTGTCTGTTTGCTTCTCGGCTTCGCCCTTGATGCTCTGAATCAACTGTGCGGTGGCGAGACCTACAACCCGAGCTTGACGAACCATTTCTCCTGCGTCTCCGCTGCTGGCGAAGAGTTTGTCGGTGGCGACGAGGATTTGCTCAACGGCGCCTTCTTGAATCGTCTCCTTGGCCCTCTCACCTCGAGTTGCTGTCTTGATGTGGTTAAGAAGGTCATTCAGGGTTCGGGTGACCTCGGCAGCGGCAGTGCTGAGTTCCTTTAGCAATTGCTCGTCCCCGCTGGTTTCGTTGCAAACTTGGACCAGATTTTCCACGGCCTTCGTCACTTCACGAACAGCGTTCATCAGCTGCGTTTGACAGGCCGGCGAATGTAATGTTGGTGCAACAACCTTCGCACAGGCAACCAATTGCGATGTGGCGAGTGCGCAACGCGTCGCTGCAGAAATGACACGATTTTGTGAGGCGTCGTCATTTTCGTCAAATGTTTTCGCGATTTTCTTCGCTTTAAGTACTAATGCGGCTGTGGTATTGGCCACGGCTTTCGCCAAAGCAAGGAGCATATCCTGGAGTTCTCGATTTGAATCATCTTCTTCTCCGATTGTCGTGAGAACTTGATGTGACGCTTCTCCAACCCGCGAGGCGGCATTCAGCAAATTCTGCCTTGGCTGAAAAAAGAAAGAATCTCTTCAATTCCTTCACATATATACACAACAAATGTTTCTATTTAAACAGAAATGCTAAAAAATGGTTTCCATCTTTCAACAAAGAAAATAATTCATTTGATTTTTGGAAAAAGCAACATTTTTTTCTAGGGGTGTTTTGAATTCTAGTTTAAAATTTTCTAAAAGTATCCCTTTTAGATTCCGTAAATAAATAATAATGTAAATTCCAAAGCATTTAGTGAAATCAGCAGCATCTAACTGAACAGTGCGAGCTTATTGGTCGAGTGTGCTATTTGAACAAAAAATAATCAGCGAACGGATTTTAATTCACAAACTGAATGAAATTCTTGTATGTACATAAAATCCGCTGACTGTTGAAAAGGATCTAACGGACTATTGATTCTAAAGTACAACACCGAGCTTGGATAAACAACTTGCTTACGTATTGTCCATAAAGAGTAGAAGTTACATAGAAGGGCTGCAGGAAAGAGAATTCACGATAAAATTACATTCACCTGAAAAAATTGAAACGTCATTCCAACTCACCTCTTTAGTTTCCGGTTCAGTTGCTTTTAGAAGGTCGGAAAAGGCCGAGCAAAGTTTTCTGGCAGCATCTAAAAGTCTATCACCCGATGGCTCATCCTCCATTAAGGCAGCAATCATTCTCACGCCTTTCGTCATTTCCGGTAAGTTTGTTGTGATTGTCGAGATTGCAGCACCAACGGCCGTGTGGTCGACGTGATCGGCAGGGCCGGAAGTCAACGTGACAACCTGCGCGGTAGCGGCGTTCATCGCTGCAATTTGTGAGCCCACATTTTGTTTATGGGTGTCAATTGTGCGTTCAATCCACTTGAGAGAAGCAACGTCCGTTCCCAATTCAGGAAGTTCGGCTCTCGTGATTAATTCAGTTTCAGCAATTTCGATGATTTCATGACCCGCAGTTATGGTCGAGAGTAAGGCACGTTGCGGTTCCGAAAGAACAGTTGTCACCTTTGTTTGCTGCATCTGTTTTTGTTTCCAAATCAAATATTTATTAGAGATTTTTATTTATTTACAAACGTAAAATTATATAACTTGGCAATAATTGAGTGACAAACAAAATGGAAGCCGTGCACTACGAAATACTGCAAAACTGACCAAAATTTATATATGTTTTGATAATGACAATTGTAAATTTAAAATATTGGTACACAACAAATATTATGCTAACTCTCTGAAAATATTCAAAAAAAAAAATAGGGAATTTCTTTGATATTCGACTTTTATTACGAAAGATTTTCCACCATCAAAAAAGAACAAAACTGATATTTTTTAAATTGGAAAATTCATTATAAATTACTTGGAAAAAATTAATTTTCAGGCATTTTTTTTGAATGAATAATTTTAGAATTTTTAATAGGCAAATAAATAATTATACATTTAATGACTAATAATAAGATATTTAAAATACTAAAATAAATAAAAGTATAGTTTATTTTTTTATTTTAGTTTATTATTAATTATTCAGGAGTGTTTTTAAAGACTACTTTAGTTTTTTTTATTAAGAAAAAATGAAATAATAAATTGTACAAAACAAAATAAAGATATATTTTTATTGTGTACCTACTCGATGTCCGCAATAGAAGGCGTCTAGCATGAAAATAAATAGCAAATTTTGTTAGTCAGCTGCCACTTTACTTTCATTATTGTCAAAAACTTTTTTAAACATTGCTATTCAATTGAGCGCTTTTTTAAAACTACATATACTTGAATAAGTGTCTCGTGCCGACTAAGAATTTCTTCATTAAAAAAAATCAATTATAAACCGCTTAACATTTTCATTTACAATGAAATTCATTAACTTCCATCTATTACAAAATAAAAATTCCTTTCAGTAATTAAATTAAAAAAATTAAAATTTTTTCATTAGTATTTACTAAAATAAAAGTAATCATATTAATATACCTAGTTGAATTTTTGTACTCTAGTTTTATTTTTATAAATATCAAATTCTGATTTTCTTGAGTCAAATATCAGAGAAATGACGAAACGAATTATTTGAAATTATTTTGGAAATGAAAAAATTCATTCATTAGCACAAGAGACTTGAAATATTCTTTTTGTTCTCGATTTCTTACCGTTGGGGGAGCATGAGCGACATTCACTTGTCCACTTATGGTTGTATATTGCGCACTTCCCATATGTCCAGTTCCATAAAGTCGTGCCCCTAAAATGTATCATGCAGTCTATCCTATGGATTTTCCGATATTTACAAAAAGGTGATCGTCGCGTTCGATTCCTCGTCGACATTCTTTTTTCTTTTACATTTTTAACTCACAAATCGATAGTAAATGATACCTACTTTTAGTTTGAGTTCAAAATAGAGACTTTTAGGTTAAGTTGACGCATTACTAAAACACATTGTCGACAATAGAAACGATAGAAACTACTGTTTCCAATGTACAAGTATAGTGGCGTCGACTTAACCTAAAAATGTTTAAAGGGACTCAATATTTTTTTCAAGTAAACGAGCATTTGCTCAGCTTTTTTTAATTTTAAAGCTAACGTAACGTGTGTATGTACAAAATAAGAAACAATAAAAACCGTTATACTTATTCATGGGCGATTCTCCAAAACTATCAGATTATTAAAAAGAAACAATTTATTCATTAACACATGTCAAAAAAATAGTATTATAGAGAGAGAAAAATTTGTATGAGAAAATAATTGACTTGAACCTTTTTTATTTGACATGTATTTCATATTTAAATATTGTTTATTTAATATTCCAAACTTAATCTTTAGATTTCGAAGAATTTCCCTTCTATGTACAAAATAATAGGGCACAAAGACAACGAGGATTCAATCGTGCATGGATCTTCCAAAAAATAGAAAAACTCTGTGATATATATTGAGCGAAATTAAAAGTTGATCTTAGTTTTTATCATTGTTTGAATAGACGATAAAAAGTGTTTTTAAAAGTGCTTTATCCTGTAGAAGAAGATTGTGGTGGAACATCTGTTAAAAAAGTGCATAAACTTAATTAAGAAACTTCAGCAGACATGAGACTGAAAATCCAAGAAGGACGTGGAGATAGTGACATTTCTGCGTAAGGAAATCGAAGGAGTATTAAAAGCAATCAAGGCTGTTCTGTCTGAAGACCAACAGGTAAGCTTATATTCTTACTAAATTCTCAAGACCATTTTCTGCAGTCAAAATACTTTTGTGATTCTAAAAGGAGTCAATTTGGCAGAAGAACATTTCTAGGTTAGGAAAAGACAGACAGACAAAGATTCTGTTGAGTTTAAAATAACTAATAAAAACCCTGCGAAGAATCTTCTAAAACTCGACAAGTATTCACATTCATATTTACTAAAAAAATAAATTACCTTCATTATCCAAGTTTACAATATTTATTGAAATATTTTATAAGAAAACATAATAATTATTGATAATATACAAAAACTTATCTTTATATTTTATTCGCATCTTTCAGTGTTTAAGTTGAATTTAATTTTTTCAATAAATAATTAAAATATTAACCTTTATTATTGTTATTAGCTATTAATAAAATTTTAATTATTATTAATTTTATTAATTATTAATTTTTTCTATATATATATATGAATAATACTGTAATGGAATGATTCAAGTAATTTAATTTACAAAGATATTTGTTAAAATAATTAATTATTGATTAGAAAAAAATTAATAATCGTTAATTAATATTTCAATAAGTATAAAAACATGAAATATGAAATGTAGATTAATTTTCAAATGTAAATTACTTTTCTCCAAGTGAATTATTCAAATCAAATTGCATCATCAATTTAAAATTTGCATAATTAAAAAATGATTTTATGAATTAATTAGTGTCAAGAATGATAAAGAATAGAAGAATAGAATAGAACCAAACTTTCAAGCCTATTCCACGATTTCCACAATTTCCAGGATTTCCAAGACACTAGACACTTTGAATATCTCATAAAAGAATTGTCCTAAAAAGAAAGACATGATAAAAATTAAACTACCATAGGTGAATCATTGAAAATCTCACGTCAAATAAATTATGTTTCTTTGTTCAGCATAAAAAACAAACTTTTATAATATTCTTATTAATTCTTAAAAGAGAAAATGGGAACTCAAATCTGTTCAGAAAAAAATATGTGATGAACTTAAAAATCCAATAATGCTTTGAGATTTTAAAGGAAGAAGGAAATTAATATAATTAAGTTTGTGGTCTACTTGAAGATTTTTATATTTTTAATTGAGAAGCTTTTGAGTAAGAGCAACTTTCAATTTCGCTTTTCTATTGAAATAGAAAAATGATTGGAAGACTATCTTACCATCTCCTCCAGCTCTCATCACGGCAGGAATTGCCACAGATACGGCTTCAACACTTCCTCTTCCAATATTATTCGTTTCATGCTGAAGAATTGTCGCTCTGTAAAATTAAATTTCAATTAAAAAAATTTTCGAATCGTCAATTTCTTTAAATTTTAACTTTTAAAACGAAAAAAAATGGTTAACAACCACAATTAATTAAAAAAATATATAGTTTCTTATTATAAATATTTGTTTGAAATGCCAAAGAGTCTAACAAATATTTACGATCCTGTTCTTTAAGAAACTTCTCCATGACATTCTTGACGAGGAAAAAGCTCGACAAATGTCACGCGACACGCGTGTACTGATTGACAGAAGTGTGACGTTAATTGCGCCAAAGTCAACTAATTAGAACCATTAAATTTCTCAGAGATTGATCAGTATACAACATATCATCGCCTCACTCTATCGATAAAAGAAATATGAAAATATTTTTTTTGACTTTAATACTTTTCGATTAATATAAACTTACTTTAAAGGTGAAACACTGTCCTCTACCATCGTTGATCCCTCGTCGCCCTCAATTCCCAGATGATCCTTATTTTGCTGTTTACGCAAAATAATGTCAATATATCCTGCAATGAGCTGTTGAATTTGTTCACCTTCGGTTGTTTGGACACTGTAATACTGATCGGAATAGTCCCCAAAATCGAGTGTGAATGTATTCGGTGATGCGCCCCATCGTCGAACAGTCGTCAATGGCCATGTTTTCAAAATTTCTTTCGTTTTCTCGTCGAGTCGTAGAACAGAATCTTTCGTCACACCAAGCAATCTGGGTGCGAGTTTATTTTTCCCCTTCATTTTTTCCTTTACGAGAAAAAACGTAACGCCGTACGTGCTCAAAGATCGTGCATTTTTCGTGTATAAAACTTTTGCGTCCAATTCCGAGAGACCTACGTGCTTTTTGTGCTCCGCATAAATCTTTTTCTCAATTCCTTTGTCTTTTATGTAGGATTGCGGTAGCACTTCCTTCAAACTGAAAAGCAAAATTGACACAAGTTTAGAATTAGGCATTACTATCGATGTATCGATTAGTTTGAAGAAAATGTGATGAAAAACTCACTCTAAAAATCCAGACTTATGCTTTTCAGGTCTGTAATCCCCGAATTGAACCTGACACTGAATTCCAGCAAAGGCACAAGCTTTTTCTTGAGTGATGGGGTGAGTTCCGTCAAGAATTGCATCCCTGGCTTGCACATAGAGAAGCGAAAGCTGTACAGGATCTCGACTATCAATATTCTGATCGGAGAAGAAAAACTTTCTTCTTAATAAGACCGTCTCCGTCTCATCGACACCCTGTTCCCTTAAAGTTTTGCTTGGATCAATCCAATTTACTGGAATTAGAAAAGAAAAAGAAAAATAAATTCCAATTAAAATTTAGAAAGCAACAAATATGTTGTATGTATATACAACAACATATTTTTCTCACAATAAATCAAGTTACCTTCATCATCGGTCTTGAGTTTCTTTCGCAGCTGATCCATTTTCGCGTCCCGTTCACTCTTGTCCTCTTTCTTGCGCTTCAGTGTGAGTGTACCAAAGTTACTCGGTTTTTGATTTTCTGCCTCCTCGTCAGGAAGTTCGCGAACGAGCGAATATTCGTCGTGATTGGTGATGCCGATCCTTGTGCAAATTACTACCATCAAATTTGCCACGGGCTGACTGTCATCAACTGGAATTGTTTTCAGTATTCCATCCAGCATTCTGACTCGAAGCATTCGCATTTTACGACGGTACTCGAGAAGATCGCCGTTTCTTAGCAGGTAGTACTCGAGACTTCGTCCCGGCTCAAGCCATACTCCTTTTTTTGCGTCTTCATCGCCCAAAAACAATCCGTATTCTTTGGCTGAAAACAAGATTTTTTAAATTAATTTCTATTTGGTTTTCAAATAATAATAATAATAATAATAATAATAATAATAATAAACCTACGTTCGCCCATATTACTCGCTTCCACTAATTTTTCTCGAATAATTCGGCAAGCATCATAAATCGACGTGCTCGGATCAAACTGCATCATTTTCGTGAGATTTTTCTCCACAATGGAGATTCGTAATGATAAAGTGGCCATTTCAATGGCTAATGCTGATCTCTTACGTAGAAAACCTCCCTCGCTAGTCTGAAACAAATGAAACAAATGAAGGTAAATCGATTTATAAATCTTGACTAATAAATTCCGATGAATAAATCTCGCATGCACGAGTAAAAATTTTCCAAGATGTGTGTGCTGAGAGATTAAGAATTTCGCACGTGATTATGTAGTGTGAGGAAACCTTACAGCGTTGACTACTGTCTATATATCGATCTTTGAAGGTATGGAACATTTACCATGCAGAAGTTGCCACAGGATGCCCACTGTACCGATCCACAGGCGTCGAGAGAGTATTGCAGTTTAATAAAAATAAATCGTCTCTCTCACGCCCAATTGACTTTATCAGAGCAGATCTCATAAAACAAACCATCTTCCGTAGCACACCTCCAACTCTTTTTCTTTTTTAATTTTCCCGACGATAAGAGTTTTTATTGTAAGCAAAAAAATAAAAAAAACACTTTTATTTTATAGAATTTTGTATTACTAAAATGTCTTTCAGTTCACATGTGAAAAGTTGGTTAAAATCCTGGTTTACAGTGAGAGAATCGGATGATGAATTCGAAGTGGACTCATTATATATTGTATAGAGTATTTACCTTTGAATTTTGCGGCCGCAAAGAAACGGCTAATTAGGCTAATTCTTTGCGATCATTGACCTTGTCGGAGGGAGAGATACAAGCATCACAGCAGCTAGGGTAGGGTTTTTGAATTCAGTGAAAATATCTACGCCATTGGGGACTTTTACCCTTAGAGAGTTGCCTGGCAACACTGTCTGACTGTGTCAAACTTGAACACGAATGAAAATCTCTCACTCTCCAGCCTCTGCAGCATCCACCTAATCACCCTTCTTGCCAATTCTTAGGTCAATTTTCACACAATCTCAAAACACATGGCCTGGCAGTAGCAGTTTCTACTTATGCGATTAGTCTTTTATATCGTCTTAGAGGATCTCAGTTCAAAAAATTATGTTGACCTCGCTTTCAGTGCGGAGATAAAGAATCAATTCAAGAGGATAGACCACGAGAAAAGAAACTTTGCCCCGAGGGTTGAAAAGTTTCCTTCCACCGAGATAAGCAAACCCTTTCTTAATACTTTCAGAAAGTAAATTCTAATTAATTTTCAGCAAAAGATTATTAAACATGAAACTCTTCAAAAATTACTTTGAAAAAATATTCAACATTTGAAAAAGATTCTGAACTTTAAAACAAGTCATTGTAAAATATTGTAGTGAAAGTCCAAAAAGAGAAATGATGAAGGGATGAAACAAAGGCTTGACACACTTATATAGATGTTAAAAGAAGAGAAATTGAATCGCTGTCCGTAAATTTACTTCTTTTCTCATTTAATGGGGTAACCCCATTTCTCATTAATTCAATCCCAGAAGATGTAACAAACACTGAGAGAAAAGAGATCTTAATAAAGACTAAGTCATCTCCTAAACTAATTTCCGAGGAGGCGAAAGACAATTAGAAACATCTCTACTAAAGTTATCTTGTACTAATTACTTAGCAGATTTTCATTTTATATAAATCCCAGTGAAACAAGTCCTATGGTCAAAGTTCCAAACTCTAGGGTGTCAAGTTTTTCACTTCCTTGGGAAAAATAAGAAATATAATATGATTTTGACAAAACGTGATGAAAGGTTTTAAAATGATTATTTTGCAAAAGATATTTCTTTCCTCCCCCATGCAAAATAATGCAATATAATGCAATATTCATTTGAAGCAATTGACAATGAAGCTGAACCTTTTGATTGGTCCAGCAGATTGGTAGAGTATAAAGATCCTAAATGTGGGTGTGGATCGATGGATATAGGCGTCTAAATATAGACATCACTTTGGGAGCCTCTTTCTACATACGATGCCAACGGTGACGTCAAGTAATTGAGCACACTGATTAGACAGGTACCCGAAGACGCACAATTATGCACGCTCCAGAAGATTGTCCTATATCAACGCAAGGAGGGATCCCATGTTATCGAAGAAAAACAAACCCCTATGGAGTGAAAGTCGAATGCTGTTCTAACCCAGGCCAAAAATTAAATACACCCTTGTCTCATTTGCAATTTTACCATCAAGATTAGGAAAATTGGATTCACTTTGTTCTCAAGGTAATTGATTATATTGCCGCGTCATTTCTTTCATCCATCTTATATAATTTGTTAATCCGTTCAATATAGATAAATTAAATGTTAAATGTTCAATTTAGAATTTCCTCATCATTTGGTAATAAATTACAAGACTAATGTTTTTAAAGTTCCATTTGTAATACCGACTTTAAAGCACTAATCCCTAAATTATATGTAAAAATGTTGTCCACCCGTCCACCCCTCATATATAATACTAAAGGAACAATATTAATTCAAAATTATTCGCATCGTATCGATTATTTTCTTTAAAATTAAAGTATTTTTCTCAAGAAGAAATTTCGTTTTAAAAAAATAACGCACAGAAGAGACTTTCTCTCAGAATCAGAATAAGAAAATAGTTTATAGAAAAGCTTAAAAATGTTTTAATTCAGAATTGATACAAGTATTAAAGATATTTTTATATATGGTTTAAAAGGTATACTTTTGTTAAGGTGCTTGATTTTGTAGAGTGCAATGACAAAGGGACATTGTCAGCTTTTTTAAGCTCTTGTATGAGCCTAAGACTTACGTATTATATTATAGGGTAAAAAGAGCAATTCTCCAACTCGAGATTTTAATGGCACTTTCATCCCCTTTTCTCAATTTAACAGGATAATAATACAGAAGTTGTAATATATGTATGTATAAAAAAAGAAGGTATTCATAATAAGCAACTCTGTTGCTGGCTATTTCCTCCAATAAAGAATGGTTGCGGTTTAAATTGGTTACAAAGGACCGAGTAACTTACTCCCTGAGGGCGGTGAAGATTCAATATTCCCTCTCAGAAATCCAGAGGAATAGAACTGTATCAGTCTCTGTGTGAAACAAAAGACACACCTCACTTTCTTTTCCCTGTTTCTTTAAAGTAAATGCCAATTTTACTCCTCTGAGGAATGCTATAAACTCTAATCAGTTTTATACTTGATTGGGTCAAAATGTTTTGTAAATAATGCTATACAAGCACAGAAAAAACATTCTAAAATTGCCATTAAATTCTTACTTGACATTTATTTCAGAGAATATTACAATACAATTTTCTATTTCTAAATTTATTTTATTTTACTGTATTAGGAACGCATTCTAAATTAAAAACTATAAGAAATGTATATGGATAATAATTATCAGTAATATAGACATGTTCTTGCTATTTTTGAATATAATGTTACATTAAAATGAGTAGATAAATACTAAATTAAATTACTTTTAATTATTTTAAGACAGAGTTTATTTTTAATATTCTCTATTTTTTAAAGTAACTTTACAATTATCTATAGACTAAACTGAAACTTTAATGCAAAACTATATTATTATAAAACAAATAACAAAGCTAACAGTTAGTTTTAAAGCTTTTAATAATTGGGCTAGAAACTTTTTATAAAATACCTAGCGATTAGCAATTTACATTATTATTACATATGAATGATATATAATTATGATGATTTGTTACCTTGAATAGAGTTTAATGCTATTTGGCAAAAATTTCAGCAGCCACCGTACACATATCTTGACAATATCACAAGTTGAAAAATAATTTAAATTAATTACTATCCTATCATTAAATTTATTTATTATTTATACTGCTATATTTTTTCAATTAGAAAGAAGTGAAAAATATTGATGTTTTACATTTCCGAGAAATCACTGTTTTAACGATTCACAATTAAGATTAAAAAGAAAAGTAAATAAATGTTGACTAAACGAATAAAGAAATTTAAAATAAACAATAGCTAATTATTAATCTCGATTCGGTAGGTTAAGTATTGTCGACGGTGGTAAATCCAAGTCGCCCGTGCAACAAACTGGCAGTCTGCCAGTAAATGTCACGTATGTAAGTAATTTATCGTCAATTTTCAAGTGTATCGGCAGCTTCAATTGAACCATTTTAGCACCTTTTTATTATTATACTTGACAAACGAAACACTGGTAATTGTCACAGTTTACAAAAACAAATTGCATTCTTCTTTCTTCATGTTAAATGCAAAGTAGAAAGGAAGAGAAATTTTGAAATATTAAAGATTGAAGCGATAAATTGAGAATAAAGTCGTGTCGTCCCCAGTGACTGACCAGACACTGAAGCGAGGGTTACAGCACAAAATGTAACTGAGAGAAATACAGGATAGCCACCCCTTATTTCATCAAAGAGGGGTGCAAGGGAAATGGTAAAATCGCGTCGGAGTTCGAAGCTTCTGCGCATTAGTGCCCTAGTAACACACCCCCAATGGACCAGGGAAATATTCGAGTCATCTCCTGATTCAAACAAAAACTTCAATTTTTCCTTTTCATACAAATTTTAGCCCCCTCAATTTTACTCTGCAATAATGTGAGAAAAAAGTTTTCTCCTCTTCAAACCATCATCAATTTATTGTTCATGTCCTCCACCTTTACATAGCCATTTTCACCAAAAGGATTTAAACTTTGTATGAATTGAGGATTTTTTGTTTTCACTTTTAGTAAAAACTCTATTAAAATCAATATTTAAGTGTTTCTTCCTTGAGAAGCTGAAAAATGGCGTCTTGTGATCACCTGATTCTATAATCACACTTGACGACTTCAGCTCTTAATTATTTAAAGTCTAAATGATATAGATAATTTTAGAAACTTATTTATTATTTTTTTCAATTAAATAATTATAGCATTCTGTCTATTTTTGAAAATATGCTATAAAACAAAAATTTTGCTTAAACTTAGAAGAAGCTGAAAGTGCTACAGATATCAGAACCCGCATGTAATTTTGGAAATTAAATTTTTTAAATATGAAACTGAAACTTGAAAACGGAGCATTCACTTAATTTTTCAAAACATTAAACTTTAATATTTAATATAAAAAATTAAGTGGGTGCCAGTTTCAGCTTCATTAAACTTATTAGAAGAGTTGGGGAATGAAAAACAAAGAGAAAACTAAATTTCTTTGGGACTCATGAATCAAAAGTAATTTTAAATCTGTCACTCCGTATCATTTCATGCGAAGTGAGGTTTCATCCACCCCTCACAGTTACAAACTTGTTTTTCGTGGTTTACGGTTTAGACAGCAGAAGAAACTCGATATACTGTTTGAAGGGGTAGATTGATAGCACGATTTGATAATACTGTTTAGAGCAATTTCTCATAGGTTTTCTCATATTGTCGACAAAGAGAAAAAGCAAAAAAAAGAAGAAGAAGATCACTAAATATACCTGTGTGTGTTTTTTGGAATGATATATACTTAAAAAGAATGAAACGTCTACATGTCACCCTAACGATGCGAAGAGTTTTCACACCGAAACTTCTACCCTCTATTATACTATCTGATTTCGACACGTAAAGAGCCGTTGTTACGTTCGACCCTCGATAATTGGGATATCTACTGTGGCATTACGACAAACGCTTTTCAACAGAATTAACGAGATTGTGTGTACGTAGATTCATAAATTGAGCACAAATTAATGCTTGTGAACCACTGACTCGGCCTAATTGTCTTTGAATAAGGTGCATATTGATCAAAATAAATTCTATAGGGTGTAAATGAATAAGGGGAGATGAACCTTTAAATTGAGTGTTTCGAAAACAATGTTTCGTAATTTTAAACATCCCCATTACGTAAAGTTATTACATCAAACATTAAAATACTCCCGCAAACGCTGTAGACACAATTTAAAATAAACAAATTTTCAAAGAAATTTAAGTAATTACAAATATTGTTAAGTTCACAAAATCACAACTATAAATATCATTTTTCAACTTTCTTTTTTTAACTCTTAAAAGGTATTTTAAATTTTTAATTTCCAAAACTAATATTCTTTTCTTTTTAACTAAAAAATCTAATATAATTATAAAAGTAGATTTCGTCTTTATATAGTAGATTTACTTTCATAATTATATTCATAATTATTTTTTAGCTAAAAAAAATATTAATTTTTTAAATTAAAAAATTAAATTAAACATTAAAAAATCTAATATTTGATAAGCTTCTTAATCATCACAAATTTATTTATTTAAATAAATTTTTGTCGCGTTACAACAATTAACTTTTAAAAAATCAAAAAAGAATAAAAGAATAAAAACTCAAAAAAACCGAAAAGATAAATGAAAAAAATAGTTACCTATTATATATAAAATATTTTTTGAACTTACCAAATAGTCGTGAAGCCAAAATTTTCTCATGTTGAATTGAATTTCCTCTAACGTTCGATTCAGTTTTGTTCCGACGAATCGCGACTTTTCCCGCCTCTTTTTTCAAACGTTCTGTACTACATCACGGGACCGAGTTTTATGGTGCAATCAAGTTCAGAATGAAACAGCGTCGACGCCTTTTTCTTGCGATCACAGGTAAGGCGGAATGCCATTGAGATCGGATTGTTTGTTTAGAATTCGGATAGAAGGATTCGAGACGGAAAATATTCAGCCATTCATGGAATAAAGGCACGGAAGTGGATGGATTTTGGAATAAATTCCCAGGAAATACTTCCCTCGATAGATAAGAGAACTTTTGGAAAATTCTCAATGATTTTGTACCCATTTTTTTTCTTTTTTCAAGTTAAGTATATTCTACTTCTAATATTGTAAATATCAAAAATTCTAAACTACAATCAACTCAAAGTTTACAATTTTTATTGTCAAAGATTTTCCACTTGGACGGTAAGATAAGGCACGTAGGACTCTCTAACGACAGCTTTTACATCGACAAAATGAAAATTACCCAAAACTAATGAAAAAGCTTAAAAAGGAATTTACAAAATTAATTTCATTGAAAAAATATGAATAGAATCAACAACGGAATTTGATAAAACAACTCTTTTGAATTTTCAAATTTGCAAGACCAACTTTTCTCAAAATGGAATAAAAATTGCAATGAAATTTGGACGAAAAGGATATTTAAAAGCAATTTCAAAAAATCATATTGAAACTGAATTGATGGAAAAAGCAAATGAGAGAAATGATGGTTACTTTTGGGACAAGGGTGTTTGTGTTAGAACTTGAAAGGAAAGTTGAGTGATAACAAGGGAAGAGAGGACAAGGATGTTTCGCCGACGGCTGTCGCCAAAGAAGTAACGCGAATGTGTCCTTACGTGCGGCACCCAGGATAATGCCGCGAGATGCGTGCGCACCGTTGCTAAATCGAGGGTAAGAGATCGGGATCTCGATTGGTCGCTGGACCGGCCATAACAATAATAAAGCATCCCTTACCCTTGGAGGGTTAGGAGCAGCCCCCATCTTCCGCGAAGAGAGAGAAACATCCCCTGTGTTTCGAAACACAACGCGACACCGAGCGACCGAGCCTCAAGTGACCTCCGACTCATCCTAACCCCCTCCAGGAGTCTCGTTCCCCGAAGAACAACTTTCGAAAAGGAGAGAAGTTGCAAAAAGCGGAACCCCTTCCCTTGTGCGGGAGGAGCGCAAAACTTTCGAATAAATAGTCGCCGAGTCCCATAGTTCGCAACATGGATTTTAGAAGAAATGGCTTATTAGATATAGTTGGGACTAATCGTTAATGTTGAAAAATTCTTATTGCCAGACATCGAGACACAAATAATTATATTATCTTCCTATACGTTTTTCTAACTGATGATTTTAAATTTTAATTCAGTGAAATTTATTAAATTTATTAATTAAAAAATGTTTAAATCATTCATCTTACCCAGGGCTCGAGCCAGTGAAAGTGTTTAAAAATACGGACTTTAGGGACCAAAAATTATAAAGACCATTTACGGACCATTTAATTGCAAAATTCAATTATTTCTAAAAATTCACGCAATAATGCTTTTAATATTGAATTATAACTGAAATTCATTTTTAAATCAAATTTTATTAGAAAATTCTACTACAATTCAATTATTTAAATGTGACGCGATCTGAAGAAATAAGGGACCTTTAAAAGCAAAAAAAATTATAAGTTATGTTTGAGATTTTTGAAATGAAAATACAAAAAAAGGATCAACTATGTTAATATATCATTGATGTTTAAGTCTTCATTACAAGTAAAATATTTAATAAATACTGATTTTAATTGTCAATAAGTAAAAAAAAACTTTCAATCAACAGAAAATTAACACCACACTGAGAAAACTGCGCCGGATAGTCAAACTTTGAGGGTTAGGTTCTGAGTGTTAAGCCTGATTATCTGGATAGTTAACTTTTCCCTCCGAGTGAGTCAAATTAATCATCGGAGTGTCTATTTATCCCTCCGAGACTGTTACGAAAAACTTAACCTCAAATAAGTATAGTCTGTTTGTCCCTCCAGATAGTTAGTTGAATACTCCAGTTTTCTCAGTGCGACATAACCTTAAAGTGATTTTCTTCTAAGGTCCCTTTCTTCAGATCGCGTCACAAATACAAAAATAAATAATTCATTGAATATAGTTGAATGTTTCTTAATATTCAATTCCCATAAAGAATTTTATCAACAAATTTTTAAAAAATTGAATTCTTTCCACGAATTTTAATGCAATTTTAAAGAATAATTTCATTTTTCGAGAAATTTAATGAAAATTGTATTAAAAATAATTGAAATTCTGATGAGTTTCATTTTTTATGAAAATAATTGAATCCCTGTAAAAAATGTTATTATTTATGAAAATAATGATATGTTTGCGTAGAATTTTTAAAAAATATTTTTTAACATAATTGAATTTCCACGAAGAATTTTATTACTTTTGAAAATAATTGTATTTCTGCAATCATTTGTAATTTCTCTAAAATTCTTCAAATTACGGACTTTACGGACCTTTTTTAAAAAAACTGAGTTTTACGGACCTTTACGGGATTTACAAACCTAGTTGGAGCCCTGATCTTATCTCGTCAACAAATGAAAACAATTAATAGATTTCATTTCGTTAGCGGGATTCTTGAATTTAAAAATAAACTTTCCCCTTATCGAGATTTATAGAACGTGTTCATTCGATAATGAAACTGTAGAAAATTCGGCTCAACTGCGACCCATTTGCAACGTACATACTTAGTAACGCTATCCAATCACTGTTCCAGCTAATACAATCAATCAGCACTGAAATCGATCCATCACCATCAGATGCAATGTTTGAAGATGTCCCTCATATGTAGTCAACATTAAAGGATTAAATTTTAGTCTTAAGGCAAAGTTGTAAATGGTAAATTATTTATCATCTTTATTTATCTTTACATTGAGGTCAGTTAGCAAATTTAATTTATTTCCCCACAAACCTTGCAATTACTATTGAAACACGAACGCTTTCATTGTTTGCGGCGAAAAGTAGGAAAAATCGTAAATGTACGCGTCATCTCATAATTTCCCCGTAAATGAAAGTATTCAAATCAAAGTGTCGCTCATAAAACAATTCGAGACCAAGCCCTTGGAGGAGAATATATACAGATTTTTTTGAAGGGGAACGAATAAACGAGCGATCGTCGCATAAACGCATTGAGGTGTATGTTAGGTCGAGTCGACGCGACGCGCACTATATCCGCTTCAAGGGGGGGATGATGATGCGAGTTCGCCCGATGATATTGGGGTGATGTTTAAGGCCAAATGCGAGAGAGTATAACTTTTACGAAAAGTCATATACAGGAAGGGGGAGAAAGAGGACTGGAAAATAGGAAAGGACTTTTTCCAAAGGAGGGAGGGGGTGTGTCAATCTGGACGTGTAAGAGAATGGACACGGCTGGGGGTCAATTGAGATGTATAGGCAATTTATGCAGCACCACTTTTTTCCTTCTTGCCGGAAGTTTGACACAGACTCAAACTATGAATTGATGCAAAACACAGCCGGGGGTTGACGAAATGATAGGAAAATGGGGTGGTTTTTCTTTTTCGTCGGAATTAAGAACTCGGCCAACCGCTGTTTCGATCAGACCCTCTAACCCTATTTCCACAATTTTAGCCACGTTACGTTGTAAATGTAGTAAATCTACCCCTTGATTTTCCCGATCAATCGATTTCCTTTCTCTTTCCTCCATTTCTCAACCTGTTTCGTTTACCTCCACTTTCTCTCTCTCTCTCTCTCTCTCATTTGCAGCGAGCCATCAACTCTTATCGCGGGAGTGTCAATCACTCGCTAGATTCAAACTTATCGCTCGATTAATCGGACTGACAATGACTGTCAATTCGAGTCCATACTACGGGAATGAGGCGAGACGAATCTGATGGAGATTCGTCAAACGGTGAGCGTAGAGTCCAAATTTGAATGGATGGCAGGGCGGAGAGGTACGAATAAATTTTCATTTTTCATGCAAGACTGGAAGTTATCAAGCTCAGATGAACAATCCAATTGTCGTCATTTAAACAGCGAAGAGGAATTGGTAACAACAAAAATTCGTTAAAACAAATATACGCTTTATCAATCTTACATTCAGCACTGTCTGCTTATGTGTTAAGTCCTTTAAAACTCATTGCATCTTATTATTTAAGACTTGCTTTTTACTTGTCTGTTACTCTTATGTTTCTCGCTGTTGAATTGGCGCCAAACCGTCTGGACTATTTTGATTGGTTGGACGCACAACCCTCTTCCTACTTATTTCTCATTCTGACCTCTCGTAATATTTTTAATTCTTGAAAGTGTAAAAAAAATCACTTGCGTCACACTCGGGTCTTTTTTTTGAGCAACAAAAAAGCAATTTTTATTTGAAAACTGCTTCTGTTACTTAGAAAACCAAAATACATTTGAATAAATACAAATTCCGTTTAATTCAAACATATTTTTTTGGTTGGTTATTTGTTATTACAGTTTTAAATCTGCATTATAGTAGAAAGTTACTAATGAAATGGTTTTTATTTTATATTTCCATTTATTTTCACTTTCAACAATTTTCTTACGGTTGGGAATTATTAAACTAATATCCAAGTAGCTTCTACGATGTGAATAACATTCCGATTAGATTCTCATTCAAACAATCCATTTCTCTAGGTAAATGAAAGGAAGGGGTTTAGATATTCCAAATTCAATTGGAGATTAAACAAAGTTTTAATCCCAAACCCTCAAACCTTTTAATGAACTACCAATTTAGATTACAAAAAATAGGATAATAGGTCAAAAATTAATAGGGTGTAAAAACAAATTGGAGGAAATCAGCATTTGACAGTTTGAACAAACTGTCAAAAAGAACAAGTCACATACCAATACGTCCCAAGATAATTATCCTGTCGTCGATTATTGTTATACAACTGAAGCGAATGTGGTTTCGCAGCGTTAAACCCGGTAAACCAGCGAGCGACAGATGCGTCAATGGTTCATCTGACCACTGGAAGGAGGAGATGGTCGAGATAAGACGAGGGTTCAGAGCAACATTCAGAGAAACGTTTAGTCAATGAAGCAATTTTCGATTTTTGACATTGTAGTCAACTACATGGGGATCTTATCTGCTTTATCTCGAGAAATCCAATTTACAAGAATCGCTCATTTAGATGAGGATATGAATTCTCAACTAATCCCAACTTCTGAATCGAGATTTTTCAGACATTATGTCCTTGTTTTTTTCTTTTTCTTAATTACTGCTGTTGAAAACATTATACGTCACAACTAAAAAATGCTCTTTTTAGAATTCCAATATAATATGTATATTGATAATTTCGTCGAAATGGGTATATTATAAAGATTAGAAAGTGGGACGAGTTTGAAATGTTGAAAAAGTCATACCCTTGTGTGGGCAAAATTGGGTGTGGATCCTCTGAGCCACGTTCATCACTAAAATGCCTATTCAAATTTTACAGCTCATATTTGTCGCAATTAAGTATTATATTTTAGGGGTTATGGCCACAAAATATTCCATATTGAGGGAGAGTTTCTGCATGCTCGGGGACGAAATAAAGAGAAATTTCGGGGGAGTCAGGCTTTTATGAGAGGACACGTATATATACATATATACGAATGGTAGTTTGATGATGTGTCTGAGTCACTCGGTTCTGATATGGACCTATATATCTATGTATATAAGCGAATAAGCGATTCGAGAACCGGAAATGCGTTATACTCGGACAAGATTCATGTACTCACTTTATAGATACTCAGCTCGTCGTCAGCTTGATATAAGAATCCACCCCTCGTCCTTAAGAAACCTCCTCTTCGCTCGTGAATGATCCTTCACTTAATCGTGTCTGAAAAAAGGAGAAAAAAACCAATCAGTCTCAAGTTTAGTATTGACGAAACGTGCTTTTAACGGACATCCAGAGACGTGACGAACAATTCTGAACTCAATTCACATTTTCAATCGTAAAACATTAATCCAACATATTGAGTCATTTGGCGAGAAGCTTCAAAATACCTAAACTTACTCCATAAATTCATGTTATTAGTGAGTAATTGCCCCATCAAAATTCTTTTCTTTATCGATGTCACTTTATTTAAATAATTTTATTATTTTTTTATTTATTAATATACATAAGATTACAATTCAACAATCATAAATAATAAAATACTTGACTCTTAAAGTAACAAGTTTTCTCCTCGTCGAGGAATAATTCGATTAAGGTAGTGAACTGTGCGTGAAAATAATTTACCTTCATATACTTTTTTCCATGACGCAAGTTTTCCAAGTTGATGTTAAATTCATAGATTTCTCACACAGCACTTCTTGGTATGATGTATTTATTTCCCCCAGAATTATACATATTTTAAACCCACAAGATGCAAATAAAGTTGACGCTGTACTTTAAAATATACACAAACGATAAGAAGCTATCTTGGGAAGTGTGATGAGCAGTTCCTTGTTGAATCAGACAAGCAACGCAAAAAGAAGAAAAAACATGTAAACTCATCATTTGAGTGACGAGCTGCTTAACTATAGACAACTAGTAGTCGACTGTGTCCTATATTACTTGAGTGTTAAACTTAATTAATTATAAGTTGTTAGGCATTTTGTTTTTTAACTTAACTTAACATTTAAATTTCATTTTCAAAATTAAGTTCAGATTCATTCGATCTTTTCCTGTTGATGGTAGAAGCATCTATTACCAGACAATTAGAAATTGTGAAAAGCACAGAAAAGGTGAAGAAAAGGTGAAATTTTTGGACAATTTTTTTTGTGAAGAAAGATTAAAGTCAAGTTTTGTTGGATGTTGGGTAGGGTCAAGGATCTCGAGTTGTATCGGTGTATTCGCGAATTTGATGTGAGTAGAGATTACAGGGAAGTAGGCGACTTTGCAGAAATTCGGAATAGGTTAGCGAGTTTGAGGAGGTGAACGGGAGGGTTGCAGTTTTGAAGAGAGGGTTTGGAGTTGGCGGCGTTATGGCGGACGCCGGGGGTGGCGCCGCGACGCTTTGGCGCCTCCGAAGCCGAGACGCTCTACTGATGCTGGCTCCATACACATACCTATATCTACACCTGAACTTACACATTGACTTATCTCCAACTCTCTTTGCTCTATTGCTTTCTCATTTTATATCTCACTCGCCCTTATTTATTTTCAAGTCTTTCTTGTCCTTTTTCCCATGAAGCACTCACACACACACACACACAGCCAGCTTCTGGAATCCTGGATTTTTCATTGCTGGGGATAGGTGAGGTCACTGGAAGCTTCCTCAGACTCTTAACTTGGAAAGGTGCAGAGCTGCGGAAC
This sequence comes from Leptopilina heterotoma, assembly GCF_015476425.1. Taxonomy (NCBI): domain Eukaryota; kingdom Metazoa; phylum Arthropoda; class Insecta; order Hymenoptera; family Figitidae; genus Leptopilina; species Leptopilina heterotoma. Next base: position 900,389 of record NW_025110932.1, read on the forward strand.
GCAAAGATAGCGCATCGATTTCAGCTAAGACGACCTATTACTGCCGGCCGGCACCGCCTGCTCCAAATGGAGTCTAACACTCTGCTTGCGAATTTCCAAATCTCCGAGTCTACCATATCCTAACGAAAAAGCATTCTTGAGGCGTAGAGGGGACAGAACTTGGTGCTGAATCTCAACTTGAAAGTGAAACGCAATGACATAAGCAAACAATATGATGACCGGGATTAAAGCTATTCATTTTTTGCCCATGGTCTGCTATCTGGAATCGACAGTTTTGTTCCTTTGAAATAAAAAATATCGCAACAACGCGGATGCCTCATTTTTCTTTAAAGTAAAGAAAATTTGATGATTTTCTTTTTTTGTTAAGTAATAATATTATTTACGTATATTTTGAGAAATAAATAGATGCAGAGTTGCCACGCAACCTGGAAACCTGGAAATGTCAGGGAATTTTTATCGGAATCCTGAAAAATTATTTTTTTCTAAAGTTAATGAACTTATTCTTAAAATCTAATTTTACTTAAATATTTCAAAATTAATTCAATTTTGAAAGAGTTGCGTTTACAATTTTCATAAGTAGACGTTTGTTAAATTTGTTGATTAAATTCATTATGAAAATTCAATTTTAAGAAACATTCAATTATTTAATAAAGTATTTATTTTTGTATTTAAATAATTGAATTCTCGTAAAATTTTCCAATAAATGTTGATTTAAAAATGATTTTTTGAAATTTTTAATTTCTAATATATTTAATCGAAATAATGAAAATAATTTTTAAAAAAGTTACAGCAAGAAAGTAGCAAGATTTAATTATTATAAAACATGAAGAAAGCGATCCGTGAGTCTTTGCCTCGGAGTGATCGATATTTTCATGTTTTATAATAATATTAGAGCTCTGCAAAATAATTCGAACCGAACTGTTAGAATTTTTTCGGCTAGTTCGAATGTCGAATTTTCGACATTTGAACATTTCGGCGCCCCAAAACCGAACAATACTCGGTTCGGTTCGAATTTTGCACAGCTCTAAATAAAATTCTTATATATGTTAGTCAATTTAAAATTTTTGAAAATCTTAATTTCTATGAAAAAATAATAATGATTAAAAATGTTTATTTAAAAATAAAGTTCTTTAGAGTCAGAGAAAAAGTGAAAGTCTTGTCTGCAAATGAGGGAATTATTTAATTTGGTAAAATATAAACATATTTTAGAAATCTGGAAAAATTTTGTTTCTTAACCTGGAAAACTCAGGGAATTTGAAAAGAGCAAAAGCGTGACAACCCTGGAATGGAAGAATCTATAAAGAAACTCTTTGTATATATTAGTAAAATTGCTAAAATATAGAGCAATGCATTCTCAAAAGTTTCATCGACAAAACTTATAATAGTTTCCCCGAGAATTAAATCACTTCCTAAAATGATGATTAAAAATAGCAAAAGTTTATTTTCTACGAGAATGATAAAGTAGAACTCGTGTCAAGTTTTTATTTCTGCTTCAATAATAAACAACTCCATTAAGCAAATTGAGTCGCTTGGGAATTATCAAATTTAATTTGTTACTCTTTTCAAAATGATAACTATAGGTAAATATCGTAAACATAATGCAGGCACTTCTGAGGTCAAATCATTTAAGAAGATTACATTTTCATGCAAATGACTTATTCAGGAGACAATTGATTCAGTTGCTGTCCACTATTATTAATTAACTTTCATATTTTGTAATTAAAAAAAATTAATAATTTATCACATACGTTTTTAGAATAATTATTAAACCAATATTGTCGTCGCGTAAAACATTAATAAATGTACTCGTCAAAATGGTTAACAAAACATTAATGAAAATGCCATATACTTAAAATTAATGTACTGATAAAGCATACTCGATAAATCCCGAAATAGTGTACAAGACTTGACTAATCGGGACACGTATTGATATCGACATTCTATATACATACGTATATGTGTATGAATGAAACGGTTTAATAAAAGAGGCGCGACGAAACATAAAAAAGAGGAAGGCAAAAAATATATAATCGTGTTGTAGGTTCGTTATAGGGCTGAGAATCGCACCACTAATAAAATCGTTTCAATATCATATTCTCTTGTTATGATGACATCATACTTCCCAATTGGTCTTTTAACATTGTGATGCAATAAAATTTTGTCTTTAACGAATAATTCTGATCATCGTATAAATTATTTTTTCGAAAATTAACTTTTCGTCTGCACGAAAAGTAAAAAAATATGTTAGAATTAGCCATAATTATGGCAGTAACAAAAATACATTTTATTTAATTACTTACGTGACAGGGTCATAAAAATAGAATTCTCCAAAAAAGCCTGAAATATTGAAAATAAACGCAGGGGAGCTAAGAGAGAGACAGAGAGAGAGAGAGGGGGGGGGGATTGATCAGTTTCACTATACCTATATGCGTGACATAAGACTCGATAAAAGCCCTTTTTCGAAAACAAACAAAATTGAAAATATAAAATGCCTTCTCGACGAATCGCACGCAATCTTACAGTCCTCACCCTCTAGTCCGAGAAATCTGCTAATAAGTTAGGTAAATATAAAAATCATTGTTGTTTTTACCACGGGGTGTGCATGTGTGGAGGTACATTGTTGCCATTTAGGGTAGAATGGAGGTGCCATGAAGGATAATCCATTAGACGAGTTGTAACCCAAAACTGCGCAAACAAGGGTGGTCTCTTAGATTAAATATGATGGGCGAATATAAACCGAGAAGGGAGTTTCAATCTTTTGAAAGAAGGACAAAAATGTCCAAGAGACATAAGACATTTGGAGACAGGTGCATAACACACCGGGAGATGTAACCAAATATTTTAATTGAAACATCTCAAAAGTATCATTTTCTCCAAATAATATGAATTGCCATTTTTAAATATCAGAATTCTGCTGTTTTCTCTCTTCCTGCATTTGAATTCGTGGAAACTCGTTTACTAAATAAATGTTATCGATTTATTAAAATAATTGCAAAAAAAGTACTTCGACACTATAGAGCGACGAATTGGAAAAAGAAGAAGAAGAAGAAGAAGAAGATAAATGCAATAGAGAACTTTTAATCAAATTTTCGGGTTGAAATTTAATTTTCTGAGTAAGCGAAAGTAGGTAGTAAACTTTCACCCCAAAAGTGTCTTGGCAAAGATACGATCCAGGTACCGCAGACGTGTCTCTAAGTGGTCTGATTGAATTGGTTGGTGTATAAGCAAATGAAAATGGTCTTATGGAGGAAACATTCGGAAATTTCTCGAAAAAGAAATTGTTTTCTCATTGTGAAAAGAATCACAAAACCTATACTGACTTGGTGTAGTTGTATCATCCTCTTTAATAATCTTGCACAAATAAGGAAAACAATTTCTAAAATAACGTACAAAAAATGAAATGTTTTTCTAAATTTTTAAAAAGAGTTTTGTCAATATTTGTGATCGTGTCTAAAATGTGCATTAATGCGATTAATGCACAAACTCCTATCTGATATTTATCTTCATAGAGAGAAAGGGTTATAACTCAGGGATGTTAATTGTGCGATGAAGCTTCATCCCAAGCACTCAAGCTAACGATTCTGTAACGAAGGCGTTTGTTTCCTTTCGAGAGAAAAAGAAGAACATGGAAAAAGATTTAATAAGAAGAAGATCGGGAGGGTTAGACAGAATAGGGACACTGTTAAGACCTAAGCAGGAGGTAAATTGGACAATTGGTCGAAATTACTTTGATTTTCCTTTGCCGTTGAAGCAAATGCGAGCGGGAGGGTGCCAAAGAGTCTGTCTGATAACCAAAATTATATCCAGAAAATGGTGACTGGGTCTCGGACGAGAATAAATTTCTAACGCAACACATTGAAATTAAAGCGAGACTCAAGAGCCACTTTTAGAACGAATGTGTTTTGAAATAGGAAACAGGACAAAGTAAAACGAACATAATGCTAAAACTTAGAGTTCACTTATAGCCACCATGTTTATGCATTTTAGATTCTTCTAAATGCTAAAGATTTAGAAGATATAAAGCCCAATCATCAATATATTTAACTCATTGACTAAATCCCTAATTAAATTTATAATTCAAATATCTGTATAAGATAAAGAAAATGTAATGCAATTGTAAAACTTTGTACTGACCTAAAATATTCTACAATTTATTATTATTACAAAAAGCAACTTATATAATAATGCTTAAAAAATTTAATTAAAAAGCGTTTCAGAACAAGTTTATCATTTTTCTATGATCTCTCTTTCTCTCAGCTCTCGAATAAAGTCAACGAATAGTGAATGGTAATAAGATGAACGCAAAGCACTCGACAAATTAAATAAAGTTGACATCAACAGCACGCGCGACGCTTCTCTGTCACGGAAAATGCGATTCCTCATATTTTCGTTTACATTCCTTCGAGTAAAAGTTTTAATAATATTGCGTCTTTTTCAATATAATTCTTTTATATTTTCATCACATTTTTATTTCAATATAACATTTACATCGTGACAATAAGATGAAACAAGCAAATGATTTGTCAATTTTAAAAAGTTAAATCAACACAAACTTATATATATACAATATGCCGCAAAATTAGTTAATTAATTTTAATCTTGACGAAAACCAGTAAAAATAAAAGTAATTAAAAATCAAATTAATAGTTTATATTTGTATGAGCAGAAATATGCACTTCTCTCTAAAATCTTAATTTTATCGTATGTGAACTTTACAAAACAAATCAAAAACATTTTCGCAACTTATTCAGAAACAATGTTGAATTTATTATTATTCAAATGGCAATATCATTCTCTGTTCAAGAATTTTTAAAAATTATATTATTATTACATCGGAAAATACTCTTATATAAGCTCTCTAAATCTGAATATGTGAAAATTCACATATTTCTAAGTTATAAGTCGCTCCCTAAAATTAAATAAATAAGATTTAAAAAAAATTTTAAAACAACAACAAATTTTTTGAAAATTTGATTTTTTTAAAAGAACTTAAACGCAAGAAACTGAAACTTAAAGAAGTTTAAATAATTTTTGAAACTAAAAAAACATATTTTCTTTTGCAGTAAAGGTTTAAAGAATTGAAAATTTTTGTAATAAGATTTCTTAACAATCTTGTTATGGAAATGTGTTATGCAGAAAGGAATTTATTCTGCTTTATAGGTATATAATGTGTATCTTGAAAATACAATTACACTTTTAGTTTAGCATTTAATTGTAGACTATTACCTACTCTTCTAAGAGTATTTATTTTCCGGTGTAATAATAATATAATTTTTTAAAATTCTTGAACAGTGAATGAAATTGCCATTGAATAATAATAAATTCAACATTTAGCATAATACTCTCATTCAAGAAATCTACGGCGATTCAGTTCAGGGACGCATTACAATATTATTTCGTCATTATTCACTGATTTTTCAGTGTTATTAATATTTTTCATTTATACTGATTTTAAGAAGAATAAGAATATGGAGAATAATCGAGTACTTGTCTATTACAAAAAAAAAAAAAAAAAATGTTTGGAATAATACTATTTACCTTGTCGACAAAAGAAACATTATAACATCAAATTAGAAATTAGTCTTCCATGAGGATGTAGATTATATTTGCTTAATGGGGAAGCAAAGTGCTGATAAAATCAAAAGCAAAGTTGGTACAACTTTACAAATAGTTTTAGAACTTTATAGAGTGTAAAACACGAAAACAAAGCTGTTTGTTGTTACACTTGTCGATTTAGTATATTCTCTTATAATAACTGGCATTGTAGATTTTGAATCTACAATCTACAATTCCATCGTTAAATTTACTTCGATTTTTAAAAAATATAGTTTCCAAATTATATTGTTTGCACAAAATGCTAAAAATTTGAATATAATTGAAAAGATTCCTTAGGATATGGTTAGTACTAATTTCAAATAGAAACAGTAGAAGAAGGTGTTAATTTTGGCTGGCAACTCTTTGTAATTTTTTTTTTTTGCACATTAGAGCGTCAGATTTTACGCACACTCTACTATTTAGGAGAACAGCACAACAGAAAAATACACAGTACATGCGTCATCTATTTATAAACTTCAACCGGAACTCCACTTTCCGTTTCAGCAAAAACATTGTTTTTTTAAATTTTTTGCAATCACACCTGACTTATAATATCTAATACATTTTTAAAATTAATTTCTTATGCACTACACCGAATATCAACCGAGTATACTAGAAATGGCATAATACTGCATGTGGGCGTATGTAGGTTTTACGAAAATAAACAAGATTCGTTTTCACATCACAAAATCATCTCGAAATCAACCTTTTCAAAAGAGCTTTATTATAATATTCACATATTACAATTTAATGATGAAATGAAAAATTAAACATTTTACATTCAGAAAAAGGACAAGAAAATTGGGTACTAATTAATTGGATTATGCTTCACAATCCTAAATGATGGATATATCTCTCATTACTTTCTCAACGCATCATGGAATCGTGAATTTCGAAAGTAAAAACAACTCCGAAAACCGTAAGGGTCATTTTCACATAACTTTCGTTAGTGAAAATGACCCTAACGGTTTTCAGAGTTGAGTCTTTTTTTAAATTCACGTTTATAAATTATTAAATGCATACACTAAAGTGTTCATCGACAAAAATATGTTATTGAATCATCATTCTCAACAATTGCACTACAAGGATGTAAATTAACACAAGTTTTCCGTAAAGAATCTTTAATACCTATTTGGTTATTTAATATTTTATTTAAAACAAGAAAAAAAACCATTTTACCTTTCTTCTGAAGAGTAGACATATTCTCTCAACTCTTTTTTTTAACCTCTCACACCCCGCCTATTGATTTTTCCGGGACACTATTGTTTTGGTATCTCGCGTGTTTCATCAAACGGAGAAAAAAGTGATAAAATGAAATTTTACAGCGAAACAAAAGAAAGATGATTTGCTCAATAATTATGTTTTTAAAAATAATATCACAGGGGAAAACTAGATAAATTGCTGTTGAATTCGCCGTGGCTGTCAATTGTACTTGTTATGAATCATCTCTATTTCTGGAGACACCCGTTGTATATGACCCCCCTTCAATCACTTTGAGGTTAGCTTTTCTCAAGTTCCCGGTTCTTGCCCTTTACCATCTGATTTTCGAGAAAAATCCACTAATTTTCCCCAGAGAAATATATTTATTATTTTGCAAATTAAAAACAGGAGTTTAAAATTGAAAAAGAAGGAATGCTGACGTCTAAGCGAGGGCAGTACGCCCATCTGGCGGAAAATTAAAAAAAATCAATAAAATAGCGCGAAATGTTAGAATTTTCAATTTTCAAATAATTCACAATTGAGTGGACAATATTTTTACCTTTAAAAATATCCATAGGTGCGACGGGAAGTCTCTCTTGCTTGTTTTAAAACAATTTGTCACTTCGTTAACAACTACACATCCAACAACACTTCTGCGATAGGACTCCGTCCAAAGTCGGTTCAATTTCCTCGATCCGCTATTCCATTCCTGTTTGTCCGAAACCAGTAAAGTCAACTTATTTTCAAAAAAACTGGGGGGAGTTCCTTGAAGCATTTTTTTTTAACTATTGCTCTAATAGATAATGTTGCGAATTATTTTTATAATGATATTTTCGATTATTTATTTGTTGTTTGATTAATTGTAAAATTATTGAAATTATTAATGTGTTTATGATAGAGAATGTTGCAAAAAGGAGATGCTTTAAAAGTGAAATTACCAATTTAAAGGAAAAAGGATTTATTGACTTGACAATTATTTTACTTTCATAATCAAATTGAACCGAGTAAACAGTAATCTTTCAATTTAATTTGATTTCATTAAACAATATATAGCTTTATTATAAAAACTTTATGTCCATATATCTTTATGAATATGTATTATTATCAATTATTATGAATAATCTTCATGTAAATGCTTTTTTGAAATTCGTTTCTTTAAGTGTTATTAGATTCGTTTCACAATTAGGCACAACATTGACTGAATTGACTGAATAAAATAGAAAGTTTAAATTTAAAAGTGTAAAAAATTTTGAATTTTCTTCGTGAACATGGCTCATGAGTAGCAATGTACTTTCCTGACTCACTACAAATAGCTAATCCAAACAAACAGTCTTTTCTATCTAAAAATAATATTTCCAAGTTTATTTTTTATGGCTCTCATAAGAATTACATCATTTCTAAGCCTACAAAAAATTAATTCAACTTTTTCTGCTTTCTTTCCTTCTAAAGTACGAAATAGTAGATTTTAAATAATAATTATTTAAATACACCTCCACTAATATATGTATAATTTCTACACTTTGTTTATATTTGAAAAAATCTTATTTTCAATTAAAATGTTATTTTATCTTAAAAATTATATAGTTTATGAGAAAAATTGATTTCATTTCCTTTGGAGTAATATTTCCTTCTTTGATCTCTGAAAATAAATAAAAGACTTCCATTTTAAGGAATGCAGTACGTGTCCACTCCAAATTTGGTAATCCAGTCTCCAATCGACGATATATGTTTTTTCTCTGGTAACAGGCAGTTGGAAATAATATAAGAGAAATGTTTATGCACTGTCGCGGATTACTTTTTTACTTGGAATCTGACAATTTTTTATGAAATTTTTTTTTCTATTATTCTGTTAACAATTATTTCTTCTGCTTTCATTGGGGGCCTGTTATTTTTATAGATATTCCTCCTCATTTTTACAAATAACAATAATAAAATCATTTCTATAGGTTTCTTTATTTATAGAAATAATTTTAGGCTAATTATATATACTTAGTCTAAATCCGAAAAAGCAATAACGAAATTTCACTGATTAATTGTGATTATAGTGAATTAATTAATTTCTTTATCTGTTTTTGAAAAAAGAAACAAGTGGAAGTCAAAATGTCATAGGGGAAAAAGAAAGGGTAGTTTCCTTAAATCGTGGGCGACACTCGTCACATACATGCGTATATGTATATATTATGGTTAATTTAATTATTACGAAAGGTACTTGAACGACAGAACAACATATATTATATTAAATCGTTAAAGATTCAATGAGAAATTGAGTAAAAGCGATTAAACGAGTGGGCATCGATTTGCGCCTTACTAAAATGGGACATTTCAAACCCACACACACATATGTATTGAAATCGACTCTCTTATACAGGGTGTGTCATAAATTCAACTGTATATATAGCACTGTAATAGAATCATTAACAAATGATTCTCAAATCAAATGTTCTCCACACAAATTCAAGCGAAATGTCCAAATGAACAACATTCGGAAATTGCATTTCATCGCATTTCCCCCCGTTTCACTTAGACCTGAAGAAACATATTTGACACGGGATGCATTCAATTCAAACTGGAAACTATCTTCGCGGGCACAACTGTTTTATCGACCAGAATTACTTTCACCAACTGTCTCAAGATGGACTCAGTGTCATAAAATTTTACAATTGCGTTCATTGCCATCAAACAGTAAGAAATAGACTTTTTTCATAATTTATTAGGTAACCAGGAAAGCTTTAAGCTGCAGCCAAATTTTGAAAAACAAAAATTTATGAAATGCATTCAGTATGAGGAAACCATTTATTTCAATCAAATATACTTTGTTTAAATCAAAAATTAAAGTCTTCGCTATAAGAACGTATATATTTTAAAGGACTTTCTGGTCAAGGATTTAAAAAAATCAATTTTTCTTTTTTTGCTTGAAAATGGTTCCTTAGTATCATAAAATTAATGTCCCAAAAACTTTTAAAGAAATATGGAAAAGAAAAAAGTTATAGCAATTTTTATGACCGTCTCTTAACTCACTACAAAAAATTTAAACGCGTTTTTCTCGAAAACACATTTTTAAAAACGGGTAGACACTTTTTTCATAAATTTTAAAAAACCAAAAACCATTCGATTCTTTATCTAAAAAAGTATGGACAACAAACCTCTAAAATTTCACATTACCTCTGGTATATTTTCTATACAGGAGTAAATTGGCCCCAAAAACACAATTTTTTCGCTTTTTTGAAAAAATGTAATTGTAAAATAATTGTAAAACCTTTTTTTTTAAAAAATAGTTTTTAAGGCTTGTTGTGAAGGGAATGAAAAGAATCCAGTTTAAATTTTTAATTCAGAAATAGATTGCCCGTAAACCCAGTAAACGAAAACTAATTGAAATGAATTAAAAAGAATTCACAAAGAGCTTTCGTGAATCCCGCTTTGTGACAAATACGAATTGGAGCCATGATGCAATTTTCCTGAATTCGTGAAACTGTATTGAACTTCCGAACCTTCTATCCGTACCAATTCACTGGACAAGTTTTGAGCCTTTAATTTTTTTCAATTCGTTAGCACGAATTCAATGCATTCCTTGGCCATTTCTTTCGAATGCGAATTCGTTTGGACAAATTGGTACATATTGAATTAAATTCAATTGAATATACAAAGAGCTTGAGTGAATCCCGCTTTGTGACAAATACGAATTGGAGCCTACCAAAAATGTTAATTCGTTTCAATTCATTTGAATTAGTTTTTTTTTACTGGGAACTGTCTCCATAAATAAAAGGTATATATACCTTTTGGTATAAAAACAAAATCAACAAAACCATCTAAATAACTTATTTTTGTATTTCAATTAACCATATTATAATACTTTTTCAGTGAACTAGAATTCATACGTAATTAGATGTGTTTGAAATATTAGCGAGATAAAAATCAGTTCAACTCAATATAGATAGCATATCAATGAATTATTGTTCCATGTTTATTCTTCCCTCTCAATAGCAATAAAATATATATGTATAGACACAAAAGTAACTCCCTATTTCTCGACATTTCTCTTTTATTCTCCAAACGAATTGTCTCTTTTGTCCTTCACTCGCCACGTTTCTTCCCCAAAAAGTTTGCGGAAACTTTTTCCATTAATTCCACGGGAAATGTTATCGCTTGGCATATTGGATTGATATCTGAAGAAAAGCATCTATTCCATTTGCCTTGGAACAATATATTCAGTTTAGTATAATTATAATAAGAGTCATCTCTTTAATTAGAAAAGATAGCAATAAATAAAAACATTTTACTGTCAAAATAAAATCTTGTTATTTTTTTCAGACAATTTATTTATTTAGCTCCCTAAATATTACAGAGAAACATTCCATTTGAGTAGTTATAGAAAAACTTTTGCCAATTTTCAAGAAGAAAGCATAGAAATAATCAAGTTTACGTAATATCAATTATTAATTTTGATTTAAAATTTTTTATCAGGTTGTGGCAACAAAAATTCAAATGTTGCAAGAGATAGTGTTGTAATAACCATAAGTGTTGTTGCCTTAAATATTTTTTTTGTTTTCTCAAGAAAATGATGTTGTTGTGGGAACAACATGGTTCTAGTTGAAGTGATATAGTTGCCAAAACCACAACTATGGTCATTCCAGCGTTTGTATGTTGTGGCAACAACATAGCCTTACTTTGCAGTAATGTCAGTGACGGATCCAAGGTCTTTTCTGAATCGTGGGGGTCAGAACCCCCTGGAGTCTGGAATATACATTAAATATGTATATAAATTATATTATTATACAATGAATTAATTTTAACTAATTCAGATTTAATATTTTCTATCGTTAAATTCAGAAAAATAGAATGAAAAGATGAATTTTGATTTTAACACTGGGGCTAATAATATTTCTTACAGCCCTATTGGGTTTTCCTCAAAACTGTAACAGACACTTCGGATGTACCTGAGCTCTAAGGCTGCGGTTACACCTCTGCAGGCAGCCTGCCTGTCTGCAGGTTGTCATGGTAACGTACAAGAGTAAGAGAGTCAGTGACTTCAAACTTCTCCCTTACTCTCGTTGCTCCTGCCTGCGCAGGCAGGCTGCCTGCAGAGGTGTAACCGCAGCCTAAAGTGAGAAATTAGTCCTGTTGAAGGCGTCAAATCGTTTGAATGCTGAGTGTTGAATGTATTTATTTTATTTCCGTTTAAGTTAAAAGTATCTTTAAACCGTTAAAGTTACAAAAATAAAGAACAATGACTTCGTTAATAAATAGTAAGTAAAAAAATATATTTTATACAAATGAAACATGATTGAAATCAATTTAAACAGAAATAACAGGAAATAATATGGCTTCATGGATTTTCAGAAAATGGTTGCTCCATATCTCCTGTCATCCTTTATCATGTTGGCAGTGGTTCCTTACATGAGATTGTTTAATATAAAATTTAAATACCTATTTATATAATATTGTTGATAAGTGCGATTTTAATTTAGATTTAGTATTAATTGTATTATATTTTATTATGAAACATTTTATTTAATATTAATTAATAAATTATTTTAAAAATTAATTGTTTGAAAAAATGTTTATTAACTATTAAACCCCAAGTACCTATATACAACACTATCATTGCAGCTTTGTCAACTATATTATGCAATATTAGCGACAACTACTTTATCTGATTGTCTAGAAAATTCTAAAGATTTTTTTTCAGTGTAGCAATACTATAATATATAGTTAGCTTTAAAATATAGACCGATTCTGACAACAACATTATAAGTTGCTTCAACCATATAAAATGATTCTGACAACAACACTACTCAGTTGCTACAACAACAAAATGCGATTTTGAGAACAAAACTGTTTAGTTGCCTCAACCACTCAGAACGAAACTGGCAACTATACTCTGTGGTTGGGTCAACCACACGAAACGATTTTGACAGCAGGACCGTGTGGTTGTCCCAACAACACGACTTGATTCCGACAACCACATTGGTGCATAAAGTTCAATATGTTGTTGTGACAACTACAAATGTAGTTGTCCCGTATTTTACAATTTATTGTGGTTGTAGCAAACATATTTATGGATACCACAAACATAGAGTTTTTTCCGTATACGGTTTCTTATTAACAAATAGTATAATAGAATTAATTGATATTTATTAGAATTTAAATTATGTATCATTCACTGGAGAATCAACCAAACAAATCAGTCAATTTCTCCCAGAAACTCTTTTTTCGATTCATTTTCTTAATTAATTCTTGAATTTCTTTATTTAAATCTGCAACTTGTGTTCTGTGTACTTCTTGCTCTTTTCTCATCATCTCTTCATGCTTTTGTTGTGATATATCGCCTAGTTTTACATTTGTTAAGGAAATTGCTTCTTTCACTCTTGCAACGGATGACAATAAAACGCTTTGAAGACTGAAAGCCAATTGCTTACTCTCTTCCATGTCCAATAATTTGTCAACAAATTCCATAAGTTTAATTTTTTCCAACAAATTATTCTCGTCAATTTTTTTCTTAATACCAACATCAATTGTTTCAAGAATTTCCATTTTCTTGTAGAAATCGTCTTTATGAAAAAGGGCATCAAACAATTTAGATTGAATTACACTTAAATCTCTATTATAGGTTCTTATTATAGTCTCTGTTTCTCTATTATTGGACAAAGATTGTAAATCGTGTATTTTTTTTTGACAAACAACACCAACAACTTTTTCTAAATCAATAAACGCTGACATTGGGAGTAATTTTTCCCTGGCATTATATAGACTAAGCTTCGAAGAATCTGAAATACTAGGACGTAATTCCTGAAGAGTGTTTTTTGGAATGCTCGCGGAATTTTTAATAACGGGAAAAATATTTACATCAATGTTGGATGTTACAGTTCCAAGTGAAGCTCTTTTAAAGAAGGCTATGTGATTGTTGTTGAGTGTTAAATAACGAACAAAGTCTATCGAAACTTGTGATAATTGCATATTACTGCTTGATAAAAATTGATAGGATAATTTTTCATTTATAAATTGCAAATCCACTGGAATATCTTCTAGAGTGTTTGGTACTTTCGTGAAAATTACTGAAATAATTGAGAAATAAGCCTTCATCCTGTTTCCCAATAAACTTTCGACAGCTTTTAAGACCGATAAAAATGGTTTAATGTTATCATGTAGAATGTCATTAATGTCCACAGCTAAAACAATTTTTAAAGATTTAACATTTTGCACCAACTGGTAGAGATAAAATGCATTAGTGATATCTTGTACTGCCCCTCTATTGTCATCAAAACCTGGAGCGTCCCAAATGACTAAATCTGGTAAACTTTTTGAAATCCATTTTGTAGGAATTGTAGTTTTAGACGTTGATCCACTACCAATTTCCGGTCCAAAAGATTGATTGTTTGCTTTGATTATTGTTACTGGTTGAACTCGAGAGACTCGTACAGCTTTCAATTCGTTGCCTATTAAATAATTAATTAGTGTACTTTTTCCAGCTCTTGTAGCACCAATGCAAATTGCCACATGTTCATCTTTAACTTTCTTAGTCATATATTGTGCTGATTCATGGAGCTCTTTCTCTAATATCTTTAAATCATGTTCAGTGAACATATCTCTGTAGCTGTAAACTAGTAAAATTTGTAAATAGATGATTGCTATTCTCTTCATCATCATTAAACAATGAGAATATTCTTTAAAAATAGTAAAATAGTGTTTCCTAATGTGGTTCAAGTTTTGTTTGTTGATATTTGTTCTACAAAAAGAAAAGTAGAATAAAAGTTAGTTAGAGTGGCCGTCTTTAACTATTTCAGAGAATGGGTTAGTGTTTTAGAAAAACAACGAGTTACAAAAAATTATCAAATATCATTACACATAGCACCTATATATTATGTTGCAACAGTATTGCCGCAAGTTTAGAATAAAACTGAGAATTAAAGCTGCATGCATGTTAAATCTATAATACATATTTTTTAAAAATTTAATAAAATTTTAAAATATTTTTTTTTATTATTACTTATATTGATAATAAAATACATCGTTAAGATATGAAGATAATTATAATAATGAAAAATACATACATAATTGTTGATTTAATGCACTATTTATTTCCATCTTACAATAAGAAAATTTAATCACTTTATGTTGTTATTGTTTAAGCAGAAATAATGTACATTCGCGGTATATTATTGACAGAAGACTGAAAGTACTTCATGGATACAATAAATCATACAATGAGAGATTAGAGTTTAATCTCAAAATGTTGAAATTCATAATTTTTTATAGAATTATCAGAATTAAATATAAATGAGTATTATTTTTAAAAATATTAATATAACACAGTACATTCAACCAAAGATACGACTCCAAAAGTTCTTTCTTCTGTTTCTATTTCTTTCACTTTCCCTTCTTTGTTCTTCAAGACGCCTATGCAATTCTTCTAATTCTTTCTGCTGCTTCTGAGCTTGTTCCATTTGTTGTATTTGTATTCTTTGCTGTGATATTGAGTTTATTTTTGTTTGTGCAGAATTTATATTTTCTTGGACTTTCAACATCAAGGATTTAAGAACAGTCTGTATTCCAATGTCCAATTGAATACTTTCTTTCAAGTTTAATAATTTATCCACAAATTCCATTAATCTAAATTTTTCGAATAGATTATGCTCTTCAACTTTCCTGACAATAATGTTATCAATCGCCGAAAGAACTTTTACTTTCTCAGGAAAACTTTTGGCTAAAAAAATAGCATCATGAAGCACAGTATTTATTGCGGTGTAATCATTCTTAATTTGATTTATAAGATTTTCAGATCCTATTGCGTCACTAATTGCACTTAGATCGTTAACTTTTTTATCGATAATGGATATTAGAATGTTTTGAAAATCTTGAAATGATTGCGTAGAATATAATGTGTCGCGGATTTTAAATAAACATATTCTGGAATATTCAGAAATACTAGGGTTTATTTCCTTCAAAGAATTTGCGTCAATTTGTTTGCAATTTTTAATGACAGGAAAAATATTTACATCTATGGCAGAAGTAACAGGTCCGATCTTAGGTCTTTTAAAGAAAGCAATATGATTATTGTTCTGTATCAAAAATTGTACAAAATCCTTCAAAACTTGAGACAATTGCATGTCACTGCTTGACAAAATTTGATAAGATAATTTTTCATTTATAAATGACATATCCACAGAAACATTCTCTAATGTATCTGGTACCTTTGTAAAAATTATGGATATGCTTGTAAAAAAGTCTCTCATTTTATTTCCGAATAAATCTTCAAGAGCTTTTACGACAGATAGAAAGGGTTTTATATTATCATGTAGAATGTCATTAATGTCAACAACTACAACAATTCTAAGGGATTTTACTTTTTGTAATAATTGATAGGTATAAAAAGCGTTTGTAATGTCTTGTAATGCTCCTCTATTATCATCAAACCCAGGAGCATCCCAAATGGCAACATTGGGTAATTTTCCTGATGTCCATCTAGTGGGAATTGTTGTTTTTGATGCAGAGCCGATTCCAATTTCCGGTCCTAAAGATTGATTGTCGACTTTTGATATTGTAGTTGATTGAAAGTAGGAAACTTTCTCCGCTTTTAATTTGTTATCAATTAAATAGTTTATTAACGTGCTTTTCCCAGCTCTAGTAGCACCGATGCAAATTATTACATCTTCTTCTTTAACTTCCTTAGACATATATTTTGAAGATTCGACAAGAGCTGTTTCTAAATGTTTTAAATCTTCCTCAACGAATTCATGATTATTACAGTTCACGATTAAAATTATCGCAAAGAATATAGCAATGATAAGTGTTATCCTCGTCATGTCCAATTGATAATGAAAATATTTGGTAAGGAGTATGATATTAAAGTAATTCTAACGTTTTTCTAGATGCTGTTTCGTAACCTGCAAAAAAGAAAAAAGAAAAATCGCATAATGTAGTGTAATCATTTTAAATATCATTGGCATTAGATATGTAAGATTTCATGTTAAAATTTTTATAATTGAAAAGGAAAATAAGAGGATAATGTTAATATGAAAATAACAAAAAAATAAATTAATTTTTCAACTAATATGACATGAAGTATAGAAAACTACAAATTTTATTTTTATTATTTTAGCAAAATAATTTATAATCTTTTATCCTTTGTATAATTTATTCCGGGTGTACTTCCGAATCGCTCGAACCGCCAATCGTCTTGAAACTTAGTTTCCTTGCGTAATTTTGTGCCTTGATTACGAAAATCATAAAGAAAATTGGCGACTATTAGGTCATCTTCATGGTAAAAACCATAAAAAAACACCATAAAATTGTGGTTTTTTGTGTTTAACTCGTTGGATTGGATTAATCATAATTTTTTGTGTTTACAAATATTTGTAAATTTTTTTTCTGCTTTTATTTGAAGGAGGAAGGAGTCATCCACCTTGGGTTTTTCAAAATTAAATAGAAAACAAAAAATATCACAATTATCTCTCCAATCAATTAAATTTTGATAAAAAAAAATTTCCAACCCAAGGTGAATGCGACTCCTTCCTCCTCCATATAAAAGCAGAGGAAAATTTACAAATATTTTTAAACACAAAAAATTATTATTAATTCAATCCACACGGAGAAAACTGTAGTGTTAAAATTAGAATGTTAAAAATTTATTTAGTCATTCTAATCTTCTTCATAATTTTACTTACACTTTACTATATTTTTCCTTCGTAAAAGTTACACATATTTTATTATTAGTTTTACACTCCAGGAAATTTAAACTAACCAATTTTTTTATTGAAAACTAACCGCAAATGCAGCTAAAAAATGAACATCGATAAATAAATTTTGACGTTTAAAAATATGAGTTATTGTTTATTTATTATTTATTTCTGTGGATGTTATAAAATAATAATCTCTATTGAAACAAAATTTAAATTAATTAAAATGTTCAATATTTTAATTATTTTTCTTTTCAAAAAAAATTTTTTTTTAAAGAATTATGACTATAAAGACTAAATGAATTCTGAAACTCTTTCAATAACTGAAAAGTTAAAAACTACTTTAAAAAATCAAAAATGTTTTGCCATTTAAAATTTTTATTATCCAAGTTAAATATTTTTAATTGTTTAAATAAATATTTTACAAATAAAAGTTTGTTTTAAAAAATCTAATTAAACATACAAAATAAAGTACTGCACATTCCTGGAGAGTAAAACTAATTACGTTTATTTTACACATTATAAATAGTAATCTACAAATAACAGAGTGTTGTCCTATAGTTGACACTGAAAATTTGTTAAATTTTACAATCCTCAGGGTAAATTTAAGTATCCTTTTTTCTCCGTGCAACAAGTTAAATGCAAAAAGCCACAATTTTATGGTGTGTTTTATGGTTTTTACCATAATTTTCGTAATCAGGGCACAAAATTACGTAAGGAAACTAAGTTTCAAGACGATTGGCGGTTCGAGCGATTCGGAAGTATATCCATTATTCTTAAGGGGACATTCGAGTTCAAAACAGGCAAAAAGAAGGCATTTTTAGTATATATTATTAAAATAACTATGACATTTATTTACAAAATTTCTTTTACATGTAATAAATAATTTATTTAAGAATTTGTAAAAAAAAATTTTTTTCATTTTTATTTCAAAATGGCGGCGATATACGCCATTTTTTGAAAATGCCCATTTTCGGTGGTAAGATCGATTCCAAACTTTCTAAAACAGATAAAACCAAAAACGAAGTGACATTCTCTTCGTTAGATATTTCTTTAGGTGTGGAACCTCTAAAAAGTGGAATTTTCTTCCCCCCTTTTTTTAAAGTACTTTTTCCCCAAAATATGCAAAAAAAAAGGTGTTTTTATTCAGAATTTCTCTTATAAAAAAAGAGGAGTTGGAAATTTTCCAGTTTTTGAGGTTCCACTTATAGGCATGATGACGCTAAATCAATAGCCGTTTGATTTTTTAAAATCGCTTCAGAAAAACTCGAGATATCACTTTTACCAGATCAAAAAAAAAAACATTCAAAATGGCGGATCCAATATGGCGGAATTTTTTTTTTCAAAATCATTGGATTTGCTTGAAAATCGTTACGGGGGGGTTTTTGGGGTCGCTGATTACGAATATGACATCATTTTTTCAAAATTAAAAATGGCAGATGCAATATGGTAGACGAAAAAAAAAATTAAACCAAAAGAAAAATTAAAATAAAAAAATTTTCTTTTCCGCCATATTAGATCCGCCATTTTGAATTTTGAAAATTTGATATCTAATTTGTGATCAGCAACACCAAATACATCTTTTTTTAATGTCTTTTTTAAAAAATGCAAATGAGAAAACATTTAAATCATTCGATTGCTTATCCGCATACAAAAACATCTTTGACATGGCGAAGAATAAGGATGTATAACTTTTGTTTTATTTCGAATTTTGCATTAATATTTTAGGAGAGTATTCTTAACACTATAAGAAATCCGAAAATAAAAACAAAAAAAAATCGATTTTTTTGACATTTTGAACTGGAATGTCCCCTTAAATTATGATTATGTTATATTATAATTTATTATAAAAATATGTATTGTCATATAATAATTTTTTTCTCAAAGTGTGTATAGTTTTTGAGGACAGCTGTGTTGTTAAAACATAAAAGAATTTTTTTTTCACTTTACCTTGCCTTGAAGTGATTAAATAATATTGCAATATTTTGCAGTTCGTTTGACTTTTCGTACACTCTAAATCTAAATTAGTGAAAAGTTGTCCATTAATTCAAAGTAGTAAGCGTTTTCACTAATTTTTAGTGAATAAATAAATTATTTGTCCGTATTATATTTTCTTTCTCACCTTCTAAAAAATTCCAAACTGAACTAAATCTATTTTTTGTATATGTTATTAAAAATAATTGACAATTTGAACACAAAACAGGGAGATGGTAGACCTTTATAAGCTTTATAAAAAAGTTTTTAAAAAATTACAAAAGATTTGCAATACTTATAATTATTCACTTTGATTTCGTTTTAATATCATCTAACTAGAGGGGAGGCACAATCTCGAATGAATGTTTCGTTATACATCACTCATATAAGAGAGTACTGACGGCAACAATACACAGGAGCAAAAGTTTTCTAAAAATTGAAATTAACATTTAAAAAATTACTTCAATTTCCATGAATTTTGAAATTAATGATTCCAAAGTAGGTTACAGTCAAGTTAATTTCAACTTTTAAAAAACTACCCCCACAGCACCGAAACTTTTCTAAAAATTTATTAAATATTTACTTGCAATATTTGGATTAATTGCAATGTTTATTGAAAGTTAGGTAAAGATTTAAATGTCCCGATTAAATAAATGTTTAGCGCGAAACTTTCCTGAACATTTCACACTAAACATTTATTTAATCGGGACATTTAAATCTTTACACAATTTTCACTAAACTTTTCAGTTAAATATTCCGAATATTGCAAGTAAATATTTAATAAATTTTTAGGAAAATTTCGGTGCTGTGGGGGTAGTTCTGTGTGGGTATACAATATAGATATAAGTTTGTGATCATGTTGATAAATCTCAATAAAAAATATATATGTATTGATCGTAAAATAACAAGAATGATTTGTTAGTATTAGAATCTCTTCAGTTTAACAAGATGGATTCCAGATTAAGAAATTGATTAAAAACGAAAACACTACAGTTATTAAAGCTAATAATAATTTACTATTCATTTACAAAAACATTGTTCATTTGACAAAATCCACTATTGGAATATATTCTTGATAATATTCCGTTAATATTGTGTCCCTGTTACACACATCAGTATTCGTTACTTTAACATATGTGCCAACTCCTTCCAAAACTAAATCTACATTATTTTTGAAATTTTCAAAGTAATTATAGTCAATATTGCCAGTAGCTTTTCTAATTTTTACTCGCCACGTAGCAAAAGGACTCACTAGATCATCTCCATTTGCTAATTTTTGCACAGAATCAGATTCTCCTTGATAACTTTCATTGAATGTTTTTGTCAAAGTAATGGGTGAATGAGATATAAGGTACATTTTATCTCCACATGTATAATACGAATTACCGGCATGCGTCATTTTCATCTCTAATGGATTTAAAAGTTCCGTTAAATGTTTCTGATCCGTTTTATTTTTTGCCACAAATCCAATTCTAATTTTCTTAAATTTAACAGCAAAATGAGGGAAATTCCTTGCATTGGGAAACAAGATGACTTCTTTTCCGCCCAGAAGATCCGATATCATTTCATGATGCGTCTCATTTTGCCATAAATAAATTTCGCCCTGATGTTTGTTGCCATATTCTAATTTCTCGTTAAATTTACTGTTTTTGAAAATAGTCGCCTGAATTGCGTTAATTTTGTTTTTAATTTTGTCAACACTTTCTGAAACCTTTGCAAACCAGCGCATCATCGTATCTGAATTAATATTGGTTGATATCTCAAAATCTGACGGTTTGTAGAGGTCTTTCATGTATTTATTGGCAAATGGGAATACAAATTGCTTGAAGGCATTGTAAATTTTTGCATACTGAATTAAAGCGAGATTGACACGAATGATGGAACGTGTTTCGAGCACAGAATTCTCAAGTAGTTGATTTTTTGATTTGAAGGTTATAAATTTCACGTTATTTAATTGTTTTATGTAGGCAGCAAGTTTTTTTTCTTGTTGAAAATTTTGAATTTCGTCATAAATGCTAATCAAGGTGTTGATTGTGTCTTCCAAATGTTCAATTATCATGTCCAGTTCATTCTCGACATTGAATCCTTTTGTAAATTGTTTAACTATTAGTTTTACATTTTTTAAAGATGATTGGACTTTCCATTTAGAGATGTCAAGAGCTGCGACGGATTCGATTTTTAACATTTCATCGGAAGGTAGATCTTGGCACATTTTTTCAAAAACTGGAATCAGTTCGTTGTAAATACGATTTTCGTATTTCTGCAATTTTTCAATATCATTCTCCGTTGAGGAAATGTGGTCTTTCAGAGATTTCTTTTTCTCTGTATCATTGTCAACTTCCTCAACGGCATCTGTATTCTTCTGCTTAAAATTATAATAAGCTTTTAATTTACCTACGACATCAAACACTTTTGTATAATCGGTTTCATCTGCATTGTTGTCCTTCTTCAGCCTTAATGTTTCAATCTGCTTATCTAAATCCTTTATTTCATTCGCTATAATTGTCCCATTGACATCCATTTTTGTCAATTCATTTAAACTGTCAAGCTTATGTTTTTGATTTTTCAGGAATTCAACATCGTTTTCTAATAATTTCTGTTGTTTAAGTTTAGAATTCTTTAGAAATTCTAAAGCACCCGCGAATCGATTTCCCACTGCACTTGGCATTCTAGTTTGAAATCTTTCTTGTGAATATTCTGGAGCAAAATATTCACCTACTTGAAGAGCTGTAAATGCTACGATAGCAGCTGCCTGTCCTCCAGGAATTAAGGCAGAAATTCCCACCAGTGCGGACTTTAAGAGTGTAAGGATTGTTTGCTGCATCATTGCTTTCTTTAAAGCATTCTTCTTTTCTTGTGATTCGTTTCTCAATCCAATTGTTTCATTAATCAAGTTGTAGATTTTCTTTTTCATTAAATTTTTTGCTTTATCTATTGCACTGAATAACTGTTCT
Source organism: Leptopilina heterotoma (assembly GCF_015476425.1). Classification (NCBI taxonomy): domain Eukaryota; kingdom Metazoa; phylum Arthropoda; class Insecta; order Hymenoptera; family Figitidae; genus Leptopilina; species Leptopilina heterotoma. Next base: position 922,785 of record NW_025110932.1, read on the forward strand.
TCAATAATTATACGCGCTTCTTCGATTCTTCTTTCAACGTTTTGCTTGTAATCTTCACCCAATTGATTAGCTGAGTATTCTACAATATTGTCTTTGAGTTTTCTGATATTTTCCGATACAGATTCAACATAATTTTGCAAATGATGTACAAAGTAACCACTCTCAGTTAGACGACTGGCTTTTGTTAAGGCTGCCGTATAAGCATAATCTAATGCCACCAAGTAATCCTCACTCATTCCAAAATCAAGATGTCTTTGTACATATTTTTCAATCCTTTTCTGTAAATTGGCATACAATGATGGTAAGTCTACATTTTCTAAATTCAAATACTGTATTTCTAATCCTTTTAGTTCATCAAGCAATCCAAACGTGCTGTATTGTTTATTGATAGCTTCATTCTCTATTAGATTTGCATGGAAATCCAAAAGTTCTTTGTTCTTCGAATCTGACAAAGCTGGTCTTACATATGTTTTATAATCATTTACAACAAAATCAATGTCTCTGAATCCGACGAAATTAAGTGGATATTTTATTCTCTTGGTATTGCTTCCATCTAGACCAGCAGTTCCATTATGAATAACTAATTGTATTCTCTCAGTGATGGTACAATTTTCACAATTAAAGGAGGCCTTGATTTGTCTATCATAGCATTTTTCTTCTATACTTTCGATTTTAAAGTTTGCAGAACCTCCCGCACCTCCTAGCCCATCATAACCTACTTCTCCATGTTTTGATAAATGCTCTTGAAATGGTTTATTCATTTGAACAATGAAAATTTTTCCAGCATTACCTCCAAAGCCACCTTTACCTCCATTACCTCCATCTCCACCAGACGAAATCGTCAATATGTCAAAATCATAAACAAGACAAATGTCATCAAATTCTTGGAAGAAAGGAAAATAATGTCTTACTTTTGTTTCTAATAGTATAGCTTCATCATAATCATAAACAGTAGGTAGTCTAGTGTCGGGTCCTTTGCCCCCCCTTCCTCCATGTTGTCCACTTCCACCCTGACCTCCATCTGCCCAAATTTTTAGATTCTCTTTATTAATGATTTCATCAGCTATTCCAACGAATATTCCGCCGGATCCTCCTGGCAGTCCAGGCAAACCATCTTCTCCTCTCACTCCCAATTCACCATCTTCAGCAGACACCACCTCATGATCCTCACCTTCAGCACCTCTAAGATCAATCATCCTTGATTCAGAAACAATCCATTTTGGTGATATAGCTACTACTTGCGTCATGTCTCCTATTCTAATTAAATCATTGTCAAATAAGAGTACATTACGTGCAAATAATTCAATGTATCTTGTTTTTCCTTTACATAGCTCTACATCTGGAATATCTTTAAAGTTCAAGAAGTCTCCACGGATCTGCAATTTATATATTTCATTTCCCATCTGCTCATCCATTAGAATGCATTCCTTTTTTAAATCTCTATTGAATGAATACGATTCTAAATCTTTTAACTGCTTTTCCTTCACCTTTGAATTTAATGCCTTGAGACTGAAATGTTCTGACAGTTGATTCACTTTTCTTTTCATGTTACTGTGAAAATTGATACTTAAACTCCGCGCAGCCGCAATGTATGCAATCTTCAGTTTTCCGTACCACAAAATGGAAGCACCAATTTCATTCTCGATAATTCGTTTTACTGAATCTAGTATAAAACTTGGCCTCTCTAATGTACCCGTCGCTAGGTAGAGAAAATTTATCTGATTTATTTTCATTGCAATCGGAAGAAAATAATTCTCAGGTATGTTGATTTCTAATTCATTCAAAGCAGATATAAATGGCTCGAAATTTTCTTTATCTACTACATCTCTGGTACCAAGGACTTGAAATGTTTTCTCAATTGCTGAATTCAAAATTACATGTGCTTTGGTTAGCTCTTTGACAAAATTATCCTCATTCGTTAAATTCGCCTCTAAATTAAAGTAATGAGTAAAAATGTAATCGGCAAGTTTATGAAAACTATTTGTCAGATAGTCATTTATCGTAATCATTGAACAGTTCATTTTTTTGGAGAATTTCAATTCACTGCTGAAGTTTAAATTTAAAAATGTTTTTTCATGTTTTAATAGACCTTTTAAGTAAAACTTTGTCCATAAATCAATTTCCGATTTATTAACATATTCAAGAGTTAAATTTTTAAAATATTCTTCATAAATATTGTTCATCGTTGAAAAAAATTGATTGATTTTACGCGAATTCTTTAGCACATTCACCTTCGAAGCTTTATTCATCTGTCTATTAATAAAGTATTTTAGGACAATTTCGCTATTAGTTTTATTTAATGGCTTGTAGAGTAAATATCCAATTTTACTATTTGTTTCATTCGATGAATAAAGTAAAATATTTTCCTCTATCACTGACAAATAATTGTTGTTCTCGCTTTTTGACGCAAAATGCGTAGATTGATTATCTACGAAGTTCTCAATAAATTTTTTAATTTTAATAAAATCATTATTTGTGAACATCCAGAGAATATGATAATTATCAATCTCGATTTCTTCAACTGCTTCTAATTGTTGTATAATTTCTTCAAATTGAATTTTATCACATTTATCATCTTTTGAGTCTAAAGTTTTTAAATTCTACAAAAAAGAAATAAAAATAAATAAAAAGATAATTATTTTCATCAATTTATTCTATGTACATATAATATATTTATATTAATTTTATTTTAATATTTTTACTCACTTTTATATAATTCTCAGCTTCATAGGAATATAAAATTTTTATTAACTTAAGAAAGAAGATGACGACAAGAGTAATCTTCATGATTTTGTCTTTTGTTTATATATTATGAATAGTGAAATAGAGATTTCGATTAAGTACCTTTTAAATATTAAATCAATCAAATAAAAAACGAATTGAATGAATTGCACCTGACTCATTAATCGATTTACTTAATTTGTTTCTTTTTCCACATAAACGGCAATATTTATATACATCGCACATGTAAAAATGACAAAAGACATAATTTTCATTGTATTGTATTAATAAACACATTTCAAATAATTCATAGCGAAGAAAAGATACACTTGTTAAAATTGAGATTTGATAATATAATGAGATTAATATAATGTCATTGAAAGTATTTGATTAAAATAAACTTATATACAATATTCAATTCTGACATTGTCAATGAATTTGTTTGTTAAGTATAATGTATGTATTAAAATTTATTCAGATAATGAATATTGAATGTTTTACTAAATAAGATAAAAGATTTTATTCTTTTTGAGAACATTTTTATTACTCTCCGCCTAAGAAAATAATCAAAAGTGATGATAATGATGTGAAAATCATTTTTCAATACTTTTATTATTTTTTAGTTGAAAAGAATGACGAAAACTTGACTTTTGGCACGTAGAACTGTAAATTTTTTTAATTTATTTCTGATAACAGTTAAAATAAATGATAAAAATATTTTTAAAGTAACTGAGACGGGATATTGTGAAATTAGTAGATTTTTCTGCATTTTTGGAAAATAGGAAAAGGAAAATGCATGAGAGAAATTCAAGCTCAGTTAGTGGTGAGATGATGTTGGGAAGTTTTGGCTCCAGACCCCCTGGCGCCGTCGCGACGCTCCCAGCTTTTGGCAAAACATTCCCCTACACGAAAGTCCCGGCGAACGGGCGTCTAGCTTCTTTTTTTAGAGCTACCACCATTTGAAACTAGTTTCACCTCCCCAGAACCCATAAAACCTCCTTCTTTCGTTTCCAGCATATATCCTCTGTGAGTTTGTACTCATCCCACTTCTCCTTTCTTCTTCGTATATCCTCAACTCATTCTTTGCGTCTTTGCGCAAACTCAACTACTAGATTGTGACATTACTCTTTTCTTGAATTTGTGTTTTGCATTGTGCCTCCGCCCTCATAAATCAAATTTCATCGTTGGCATGCGAATAAAACGCATAATAGGGCACGATTTCTTTTATTATTACTCCTGACACGTAATTTATGACGAAAATTTTAAGCAAGGACTTGGACTTTATTATTAAAGAATAATAATTACGTGGTCAAGTGAAAATGGGTAAATACTTGACAATTTTTTACAAATTTTCACCTTTGATTTGTTTTATTCAGTCTTTTCCAGGAATTGAACTAGGTCCGTAACTTTGTTTCAAGTCCGTAAAAGTCAGTTTTTTTAAAAAAAAAAAAAGGTCTGCAAAGTCCGTAATTTCATTGAAAATGAATGAAAAATTCGTAAATTGTACGATATAATTTAGAGAATTTTAGAGATAAATTACAAATGAATGCAGAAATTCAATTATATTCAAAACATTTTTTAAATTCTCGTGGAAATTTCAACTGTCTTTAGAAATAATAAAATTGTTCTCCGAAATTCAGTTATTTTCAAAAATTTTGGTAAATAAAATTGTTGGCAAAATTTCAATTATTCTCAAAAATTTTCCTCTTTTCAATGATTTTCATAATATTATTTTTCATAAATAATTCAAATTTTTACAGGGATTCAATTATTTTCGTAAATAATAAAATTCTTTTTAGGAATTCAATTATTTTTATCACAATTTTAATCGAATTTCTAGAAAAATTATTCTAAATTATTCTTAAAAATTTTATAAAATTTCGTCAAGAAAATCCAATTCTTAAAAATTTTATTAAAATTTGTCAAGAGAATTGAATTATTTAAATTGTTTATGAAAATTTAATTTTAAGAATCATTCAATTATTTAATAAAATATTTATTTTTGTATTTAAATAATTGAAATCTCTTAGAAATTTCTAATAAATATTGATTTAAAAATGGATTTCAGTTAAAATTTTAGATAATAATTGAATATTAAAAGCATTATTGCGTTAATTTTTAGAAATAGTTGAATTTTGATATTAATTATTTTGAAAAAGTTTAATTGCGAATTTTTTTCTATTATTTGAAGTTTTTATTTTGTAATATATATTAAATTGAAGAATTTACGAATAGTTGAAATATTGTAAACAAATGATGGATTTGAAAATTTTCAAAGAACTTTTCGAAAATTATTAAAAGTATTATTAAAAGATTTAAAGAAGAATTTTAGTTAAAAATTCTTGAAAATAATAATTGAATTGATAATGATTTTATCACTCGGTTATCTTTAAATATTATAAAACATGAAAAAATCGATCACTCCGAGTCATAATTCATAATTGAAAAATTGAATTTCTAGTTTTAAGTATTAAATTTATTGTTCTCTTATTTGACTCGGACTGGTTATATTTTTGCCATTGGTCCGTAAAGTCCGTATTTTCAAATACTTTCACTGGTTTATTATATTATTATATTATGATTGACTTGAAATATAGAAATTGTTAATGCATTATGAATGATAAAACATTTTCTATATAGCGTGAGAACCAAAACAAAACGTATTATTATCGAAAGAAAAGACTAAAGAAATATTCAATTCAATGGAGATGTTCCTGCAAGACGAATTGAGTACACCATTATTTTATATCGTGATGATTTATGAGTCATCTGACGTCATCCCTTTTTGATATAAACCCTGGAATAAATTCATCTTCCTGAGAGGTTTCGCTCGTTTCGGATTACACTGTAGATATTTTCAATTTTCTAAAGACTCTATTGTCGTGATAGGGAAAAACTCACAAACATTTATTTATTAAGACATTGTAAGTCCAATTTATTCTTTCAACCATTTGACCGAAGTTGAAAATGACAATTCTTTGTTTTTATGTGCCAAATTCTTCTCACATTATATCAACACTTTTTTTTCTTAATTTAATAAAAAAATATTTTTCAACCTTCGAAGAGTATAATTTTACCCAACTTTATAAGTTTCAGGAAATAAAAGATTTTTTATGTGCGGTGATTTCAATGCCGATAGTCGTGTATATTTGATGCGAAACAACTTTTAGTAGTGCACGTCCCTTACAATTGAAATTTTGTGAAATCATCCTCGACTGCATTTGCTTTTTTCATCCCATTGTATCACGTTTAGGGACATCCAAGTTCCCCTTCTTCCGCAGGGCACCGCAGGGGGAGTACAATCGTAAACTATATGAGGTAGAAACAAAATATACTGCAACGAATCCAGTGACATAATTATTATAATTGAATAAAATATTGGATATATTGAATATATTGAATATTGAAAATTATTTAAATTAAAAATTGAAAAATTTAAGTCTCATGTATTTTTGGGAGCTTTTTACTGTAACTATATACAGGGTGAAAGAAATCCATTCTTCGAGAATTGAGGTCTCGCGAAAAACACCCTTCGGTATCGCGAGTCACTCGGCTTCCGGAATCCGGTTCCGGTTGTGATTTTTATGCGAGAACTCTGCACATGGGGCAAGCCACGAGGAAGCGATTCAGAACACGGATGATTCTTCAGAATCTGAAAAGTCAGTGGAGCGAAAACGCGGGGGCTGAAAAGGCAGAAAAGTATCTTCCAGAGGGAGCGTCAAGTCGCAGGGTGTCGTCACATCCGCCGAAACCGAAAATCACAACGAATCATTTGTCAGGGGAAAAAATTCGCTTTATCTCTTTTCAGCTTCCTTATTTTCTCTCGAATAATGCTGAAGTGGCTCGATATGTTATATGTAGTATGACGGAAGTTTGTTATTTGTAAGCCACGTGTCGTAGAAAGAAGAAAGAAGAATTAATTTTTCTTGTTTCATTTAATAGCATATAAGATGACATTCAATTTTAATTTGTGAGCTCATCTTTTTTCGATGATTTTTTCATTTTAAAGACAGTTTTCAGAAATTGACAATAACCCTGCGTTTGTAAGTTCTGAAATTATTTTTCTTACAAGTGAATCATATAATATAGATGCATAATATTTAACAATAACCATATTCATTAAAATTTGACCATAACATAAAATTATTTATAAATCGTAAGTTGTGTGCGGATCATCAGACATCAATTTATACCACTCGAGGTTTGCCAAACTTCCGCAAAACTTGCTTGTAAATTTTTAAAATCTCTGAAAGCAAATATAAAATTCAAGTATTATTCAGGTATGTGCTTAAGCGGACTTCAATTGTAATCTTAAATCATATATTAATAAATTTCTTTTCAGTTTCTTAATTCCATAATCGCATAATCTATTCAGATGAAACAAATAAAAATATTAACTCTAAAGCAAAACTTACTTTCTTCATGACGTTTTACTAAAATCTCTCCAACAAATACAATATTTGATAATCCAAATCCAATAATTAGAATGAACAGCAGCTTAAGAGATGTCGATACACTTTTATTTATTGAAACATTTGTTTCTTTATATTTTAATTTTTCAATCTGTGCTGAGTCTCGAATCCATTTGTTTATTAAACCCATCTGTTCAAGTTTCTGCACATACATTTCAAATTCAAAAACGTAAGGTGCATTTTTTCCAAAATGAATTGCAGTGTGAAGGTCTAAATTAAAGTCACTTAATACTTTCAAACGTGGTAAACCAGTTTCATCAATTGAATTAAAAACAGCAGTATTTGCCATATTTTCTTCAATAAGACACACTACGTGTACATTATTATCTAGGAAATCAATACATTCGTTATCATTTTGTATAATTTTTTTCCTCTTAAACATGCTAATTAAAGTATTGTCTCTGTTTTTTTCAGTAACTAATGGCATAAAGTCACTACTGAAGTATACCATTAGATTTAAGTCTTGTAAATCTTTTAAAGAATTAATTGAATCAGTGTGACTTGAAACAATCTTTACGTCGGTTAATATTGAATATAATGTTGAGGAAAATAGCCAAAATCCCATCAGTATTGATAGAAATAAAATTCTGTCTTTAAGTTTTGCGACATTCACATCTATTGTATTTCCGAATAATAATCCAATGAAGTTTAAAGGTTGCGTAATTTTCTTGTCACACTTCAATAGCCAAAGAATAATCCAAATTAGAGTCACCAATGAAAGGCTAATTAGTCCAATAGTGAAGGATGTTTCCGTCTGAGAATCCCCCAGTGATCTCTGAACTGATAATAAAAGTTTATAATTGTTTCTTCTTAAGTTAAGTGCATAACAACTGAAGTGTGATCCGTAAACTGATGTTATTGGTAAGTTATTGGTAAGAACATCATTATGATGAAATAGTGAACTAAGTTCTTGTTGCAATAGCACTTTGAAGAATGGTTTTCTTTTATCTTCAAGAGTAGAATTTAATTCATTTGAAATAAAATTAATTACTTTCGCTTGTGGACTCATTGATGTATCGATAGAATCGTATTTCAAATTCTTATCAAAAGACAGAGGTTCAGAATGCACAGTCATTGCCTTTAATTTTTGACCACGTAGATTCTTTAAATATTTTGGGAAAATGGTAAATCCCTTTTCATATTGTTTAATAGTGTAATTCTTATTAAAAGGATCAAATTGATGTATCGTTATATTTCTCTTGGAATGTTTAGTAATACTGTTTTTTTGCCAGCTTTTTTCCAACTCTACTGCAATAAATGTCAGATGCACTACACGATAACGATTCCCGACTTTTTCATACAAGTTTTTAAAATGTTTAGCATTTTTTTTGCTTCCTATTATTACAACAAGACATCTTGGAGGAGTGAAATTTTTTGAACTTTCGTACAAACGACTTAAAAGTAGAAATTTCTCATCTTCATGAGATTCGCCTTTTAGTATTACTATATACAAAATTGATTGAAGAGAGCTTCTAATAGCTTTAGGCCGCCCCTCTGAAATTACTCTATCTGTTCTTTTATAGCTAATTACTTTTGTTGGACTTGCAGAAAGTGTTGCTTGCAATAGCTCTTCATGCACATCTGGATATTGTTCTTCTTTGTAATGGATTATATTTATTTCATATGGATCAAATTCATGATCTTTTATTTGTTTAATAATATCCTTGAAACTGACTGTATCTGCAGAAGAAGAATTTTCCCGAATGCAGAAAATAAAAACGAAAATCATAATTAATTTAGATTCACGTCTCTTACTTTGCACCATTGTTCTTATTTCTTTGAAAATTAAATTCAACTTTTTGTCGCGGTAGTTGAAACAGAACTGAAACGATATTTTCTGTTTAACTATGTATATATTATTATTATTATTATTATTGTTAAATACTTATCCCCTTTTTAATGTTTATTTTTTACGTTGTGTGATGAAAAAACTCACTGAATACACAAACCCACTACTTTGAATAAGTATATAGTTAAATTGATTCTATTGCGCCCCTATGACTTTTCATAATATAATATTATGGAGTTTAAGTAATATTTACTCATCATTTTTTTCGAAAAAATACGGAAAGGTTTTCACATGAATGTATGTTTAGGTTTTTTATTATATTTACTATCAATAGACACTTTTGTGAAAAACAGGGTGTCTATCGGTCAGGGAAAAGTCATGGAAAAGTCAGGGAATGTCAGAGAATTTCATTGAAAGCCAGGGAAACTTCTAAAAATTTATACAAAATTAACATTTTTGTGAATAAAAAATTTTTTTAATGAATCAAAACTTAGAAGATTATTATTATCGTTTGTCTCAATCATTAGATATTAATTTATTGTTAAATATGTCAGTTACCATACGTTTGTCTCAAGAAAACAGAAAGAAAATTAGTAAAAAGTCAGGGAAAAAGTCAGTGAATTATTTTCTCAATCCTTGTTAGACACCCTGGAAAAAGTATTTGAATGTAAAATGACATTCAGTCATTATCTACAATGAAGAAAGAAAAAAAATGCAATGACATGGAGGAATTTAATATTTCGCACTCTAGGGTCGAACACATTCATTACTTAACTCACCCTTGTAAAGTGTATTGAGTGTATACTTGCATCAGTAATCAGTGTAGCAGGACTAATGCACCACGCGACCAAATGTTCAACTTGGATTTAAATGCAGGGGTAGTTAAATATCCCCGTCTATATAAAGTTAACACCCTTACAGTGTCATTTATGGTTCATCCGCCGGGGCTTGTTAAGTAATGTTTTAACTACATATCGTATCCACATAACACACCCTTTCTAACTTGTTATTCTTCTCTTACTTTCCTCTATTGCTCTGTAACTATTAAGGGTTCTATTTATATCGTTTGATTTAAACCTCTAGCATTCTGCTGTTTGAATAAACGTATATATGGAATATTTTTAAATAGACAATTATGATGGGTTATTAAAAGTTCTTATATGTTGTCTGTAAATCTTTATACTTGATTGGAACACCAAAAAGCATCCAATCCACTTTAAGCCCACTCTTTATAATGTCCAAGTCACATTCTGTTAATTTTATTTCTTTAGATAGATAACAATAATTCTCATACGAACTTGGGGTTTTGATTTTCATGACGTCATTCCAATATCCTCCGGGCGTCATTTCGGAATAAGAAATACTGACATGACGACCTAATTTAAAAAGTCGTTAATGAAAAATGAGTTTATATTTATTTGTATCGTTCAATTCTTGAGGGGAATGTATGAATTTTCTGTTTCTTTGGCAAAAAATTGATTGAACAAAATGACGAATAACGGAAATTCAATCACCCCATTAGCTCACATTTTCGCCAAGTATACATCCAATTTGTAAAATATGGATGGAGCCATGCTAAATTAATGTACCCCCTTTAGTTGGAGGAATCACATAAATATCTTGGAACCGCATGAACTGACCACTGACTCCACACTGTCTGCGATTGTATATTGTATCCACGATATGTGTATACAGTTTAGAAAAGGAAGTCAGATTCGCATTAAGGATGTAAAGGTTATTTATCTATACGCCCCTAGGGATTGTGAAATCGACCCCTCGTCAATGCAGGGACGACAGATTACCACCTAAGTGCTTAAATGGTCACTTCATTTTTTCTCTTCAAATATATACAATTAACAAGTCTTGTAAACATTTATATAATATTTTTTCATTATTTTTCATTATTCTTCATCTTTCTTTAATTATTTATATACCTATTTAATTTTTAGGATAAGTTGAAATAATAAATTATAGCAATAACAGTTTCAGAAAATATCGTAAAAATTACAAATAAATGACAACATTGAAAGTAATTGTTGTCGCTAAAATAAACATAAATTTTATACACTCTTATTATTAATATTTTATTCATTAAAAATAAATGAATTGTACTAATAAAATGACAATGACAATATACTTTATGCTCACAAAGAATAACGATTAATAATAATTAAATTCAAATTTCATCTCCTCGCAACTCAACCCCTTTCAGTGGAGCAAAAACATTGCTGATCTATGTTCACTCCGAAGGTTGTAAATATTCCAGGCATCTTCACTCGCACACATATAGGACTCTTATTGTTCGATATTAGTCAACTGTGCCTGACTTCCTCTCATTGAGACGTCTTTTTGTTTTAGAAGATTATCGTATAAAATACGCGCGACAAAAACAAAATTTTCCAAGTTATTCTTATCTGTTGTCTTGTTTCAATGATAATTATAAAGTGGATGATAAATTTCATTCTCGTATATTATATGTAAGACACCCCGCAATAATTTAATAATTTTTCAAACTGAAGACTCCCTTAGATAAAAATTTCAATTGGTCCATGTCCGCAGAGGCAGAAGGGCGTTTAATCAATTGAATCGATATACCCGGCGATTTGATCAACCAAATTACTCGTGGAATTACTGGCACATGCATCAATATTGAATTGAATGTGTATCTGATAATTCAGATTCATTTTTATACACGTATATGTATTAGGGTCGACATAGAATCATAGATATAAATTTCCTGTGCATAAAATATTATTAAAGTGATCTGCAATTTGGCTGGGCGACGATAAAATATATTTTGATTTGTCATAGTCCACCAGAATATTTATGTACAAGTCGCACTATCGATGATTGGATACGCTCCGAATTCTATATATGATTTATGAGTGTTCGATGCAATATTGCAATTTGCAGAGTTTCAAATTTCCCTAACTATTACCGCATCAGTAAATGTAATTCTCCTCTGTTGACTTTAAAGTATCAAATATTGACACTTTTAAGTAGAACAATATAATTCTGTTAGGTATATATCTAAACAGTAATTCAAGTTTTCATGAAAGATAACTGCGCAAGATTGACATTTCAGTATATATTCATTTCAAAACAGTTTGTATTTTTAAAAATACCTAAATTTTCAGGGTTGTCACGCTTTTTCTCTTTTCAAATTCCCTGACTTTTCCAGGTTTTCCAGGTTAAAAAACGAAATTTCTCCAGGTTTTTAAAATACATTTATACTAGCGACATATACCTCACTCGCTAACGCTCGTTCGGTTGTATTTAAACTTATTTGTTTTTACTTATTTATTTTTATTTATTTGAACAAAGTAAATATTTACTGGACATAAATATTTTAATTTATAGTATCAAATAAATAGTTATTTGAACCAAATACAAATTACTTAAGTCAATTAAATATAATAATTTGATCTAATAAATATTGCTTTAAATTAATTATGAAACTTACTTGATTCAATAATGCATAGTTTTTAATTAAAATAAATATTTATTTGCATTAATAAAATAATTTTTTTGAAATAACTAAACTTAGAAGGTTAGGTTTTGAATGTTAGCCTGATTCTCTGGATAATTAGTAAGAAAAGGGCGAAGATACGTATATTCTTTTTTTACTAACAGTTTGTGTTTTTTTTATCTTTTAAACAATTGCTCTTATCGCATTGAAAAGCTTTAAACACAAATTGTTATATAGGGGAGCGTGGGGGAATTGGAGCCCTTTAAGGTAAATTATTAAAAAAACCAGCTTATCTTTATAATAATACATTGTTTTCGTCATTTTCTACTCATTTCGTTATTCATCTTTAATTATGTTTAATTAGAAACTTAAAAAGAGAAAGTAAATTGAAAAAAAAATTTTTCAAAAAATACATTTTTTGCCATCACCCAATTTGTGGGGTATTGGGAGCTTTCACTTGAAATTTAAAAAATTTCTATTTTTTAGTAATATTTTTTGTTTTATAATAGAAAAAGTGTTAATACTTAGAATGAAGACAAAACTTTAGACTTAGAATAAACTTTTTCCTGAATTTTAATTGAATAAAAAATTTTTGAAAAAAATTTTATTTTTTATTTTTTCCACGAAAAATTATTTTTTAATTAAAAGTTTTTTCATAAGGTGATATCTTTTATAATTTTGAAAGAAATAACGAAAGCCGTAACATAGTAACGAAGATTCTTTGGGCTGACACTGATTCTCCCATTACCCCACAGAATTCTTACAGGCCAAAATTTGAATAAAAAAAATATATGTAAACAAATTTTATTATTATCTCGATTTTTATACAAGTATACATATCTACACATAGGGCAGTTCCCTACGAAAAGCAAATGGTGGATCACCGATTTTTCTTAAAGTTTGTAATTTTGTAGTACTTGGGGTACTAAATAACTGTGCCAAACAGTTTTGCAAAAAAAAAATTTTTTTGCAAGATTTTTAGATTTGAAAAATCGGAAAATGAAAAAAATGACTTTTTTTGAGAATTTTTATTTCGAAAACTATTGATTCTACAAGAAAAAGTTATTTATTCAAAATTGTAGAGAAAATGTCAATCTTTTATAATATTTAAAAAAAAGTTAAGAAAAATTAATTTTTCAATACTTTGTTTAAACAATAATTTTTTATTGTTAAAAAAAAGAGCAAAGGACATCATGGAATATTCTAGAAAAATAATTTTCTCAAAATTTGAACCTTCCTTAATAAGTGGTTAAATTTTTAAAGAAGTGATTTTTGGTGTTTTTGAGAAAAAAATTTTTGAAGTTTGCGCTACGAGTTTTTGTGCGTTGCGCTAACTAAGCAGCGCCTATATCAGTGTATTTTAAAAGATAATATGACCTTTACTGCTCGCCTCTAATACATTTAATAATTATATACGTATATATATTATTATTATAAACAGTTTAACAATATATTTTTAACTTTTTTATAAACATTATTTTCCTTTTTTAACCCATTAATACCCATAAGCACAGGAACGCAGGTATAAAAAGTAACTATTGGGATCCTGGCATAGGGTCTAATAATAATTTTTAACGTTAAAAATTAAAAAAAAATTTTTTTTAACAATTTGTTATAAACAAATGAAGAAAAATTAATTTTCATAAAAAACTGATAGCGCCATTCGATTCGACGCAAAAAACTACTACGAGAACGTATATTACATAATTTAAGAAAAAAGACATATTGTTGTAAAAATGTTATAAACAATTAGCCTGCATTTATACTGTACGAGATAGAATATATAGATCTTGCTACTTTCATACTATAACTTCTTCAAAAATTATTTTCATTATTTCGATTATTCATTTCTAGAATTTTCAACTAAAATTCTTTTTTAAGTCAATTTTTTTAATAAATTTTGAAACAGTTCTTTGGAAATTTTCAAATCTTTTTTTTACAGTTTAATTTTACGTAATTTTCTATTATTCTGACATTCTTTAATTGAATATATTAGAAATTAAAAACTTGAAATAATTAAAAGTAAATCCATTAAACTTTTTGAAAAAAATTAATTCAGCAAAATTTATAATGAAAAACACGAAAAGTTCAAATTTTCAAAGATTTTAATTTGAAACTTTTTGAAAATTCAATTATTTCCAAAAATCTACTATATGTAATGCTTTTAATATTCAATCATAATCTAAAATTTTAACTGAAATTTATATTTAAATCAATATTTATTAAAAAATTCTTCAAGAATTCAATTATTTAAATATACAAAAATAAATATTTTATTAAATACATTGAATGTTTCTTAAAATTGAATTTTCATAAAGAATTTAATCACAAATTTTTAAATAATTGAATTCTTTCGACGACTTTTAATAAAATTTTTAACAATAATTACTACATTTTTCGAGGAATTCGATTAAAATTGTATTAAAAATAATTGAAATTCTGCCAAGAATTATATTTTACTTTTGAAAATAATTGAATTTTTGAGACGAATTTTATTAAAATTTCTTTTTAAATAATTGAATTCTTTTGTGAAATTTTATTGCAATAGTACCTAGACATTGTAAATAATTGAATTTTGCCAAACTATATTAAAATTATTTTGAAAAAAATTGAATTGTTACCAAGAATTTCATTAAAATTTTTGAAAATAATTTAATTCTTTGAAAAAATTTAATTAAAAATGTATTGAAAATATAGGCAAAGTTTTTTAAAATAATTTAATTTCTTTGATAAATTATTTAATACAATTTTTAAGAATAATAATTTCATTTTTCGAGAAATTTAATGAAAATTCTATTAAAAATAATTGAAATTCTGCGATGAGTTTCATTTTTTATGAAAATATTAATGAAATGTTTGCGTAGAATTTTATTAAAATATTTTTTAACTAATTGAATTCTTTTGGGAATTTTTATTACGGTAGTAGATATTAAAAATCATTGAATTGAGGAAAGTTTTTGAAAATAATTAAAATTTTTCCAAGAATTTTATGAAATTTTTGGAAATAATTGAATTTATGAGAAGAATTTTATTACTTTGGAAAATAATTGAATTTTTGTAATAATTTATAATTGCTTGAAAATTCTATTTGTTTCAGTGTTTTAGTTTTTAACTAAAACTCTTTTAAAATTGTATTAATTTTGAGATATTTAAGTGAAATTTAATTTCAAGAATAAACTTTAGAAAACAACAATTTTCTAGGATTTCGATCAAAATTCCCTGACTTTTCCAGGTTTTCCAGGTTTCCAGGTTGCGTGGCAACTCTGATTTTCTACTTTTATCTGATAAATATTTAAAAAGATTCAAAATACTTGTTGTAAATTTAGAGGATAAAATATTAATATTTAAATAATACATGCAATGAAAAAAGTTTTGAAATTAAAAGCAAGTAATAATTAAAGTGACTTCTCAAATAGTACTTTTAAAATAATAGAGATTTATTAGTTTTAATAATCAATATACATTTTTTATGAAAGAAGATATATGTATAAGATTATTTTGCAATTCTTTCCATGACTTTAAGAGTATATGTTCTTATCGTCATATAGTATATATGACGATTATCTGTAAGAAACTGTATTACCGCTTCCTTAAAATTCTTTACATTATAAGCTCTGGCAGTTTGTACATTATTTTACTCACTTCCTTCATACAAAGTAATTTAAGTTTCTCTAACAAATAGTAGTCTGCAATCATAATAAGTTTCTCCAATTGTTGTAGCGTTAAACCTATTTTTATTCCATCCGTATAAATGTAATGCAACATATCACTAACAATCTCAGGTTCTAAATTCTTAATCAAGAAAGAAACTCCGTACCTTTGCAAACAATTAATTCTATAACCATCAGTTAAAAATTTCTCTTGATAAAGAGTTAAAAAATCGACAGACATTTCTTTATTTGGTATTTGTAATTTAATTGGACGAATTTCTTTCACTATCGTTTTGCAATAGAAACATAAATGTTTATCTACAAGTTTATCAGCATTCAACTCAGTTTATTCACGCACAGATCATAATCAATTACTAAAAAATTAATAATTAATACGAAAGGAAGTACAATCATTTTTAAAGTGTTTATATCTGCATAACAGTGATTGAATTGCCCTCTGTAAAATTATTATTTATTTAATTAATTATCTTTTTTTCTTCTAAGTTTTATTTCTACAAAATGATACCTACTATTAGATTTTGTTATATATTATTATACCTATACATACTGTGATTATTAAAACAAATTGTTAAAATAACATAAGTAAATAATTTAAAATTACATATTTATTATATTATCTCGCAAAAAGAAGTGACATATCCGAATTGTTATTATGTCCATATATTTATTTTTTTGCTTTAATATCTAAAAAAACAACTTCTATATAAAAGTATCTCAAACTCCTCCACAATAAAAACCCTTGTTTATTCAGTGAAGTGCTTCTAATTTTTTGCTTAAATTGTTATTTCAAACGAAATCATCCCTTTAAGCATTGTTATGACACTCGATATCCATTTAGATACAAAAACTGAAATATACTTTTGAAAATGTTGAGAAATAAAAAATTTATAAAGACTCATCGTTTCATTCAAAAAGTTCCGTTAAAAATAAACGGAAAAATAAACAATAATAGAATTCAATTCTTTTTGTTATTTTTTAAAATTCTTTTTTATTTCCTGCAAAATAATATGTACACTATTTTAAGGCCAATTGATTTAATAATTGTTTGCAACAATTGAGAACAATTATTTTATTCGAATTTTCAAAAAATTAAATCATCATTTAAAATTAGTTAAAACTACAATCATTAAATTAATCTTTAATATTACATTAGATTCCAGGAATATTCAAGTGTCCAAATCATAAGAAAAGTTTTTAATTTGAATGGAAAAGCTTTTACAAAATAGTCTTTGGAAAGCTTCGCTTAAGACATAAAAGTTTTTTTAACACGTTCTTCAATAAACGTTTTGTAACAAAAATATAGTATAAAGGAGAAAGTTTATTCCCTTGAAACGTTAAGAAAGTAAGACTTATTCCAGTGAAAAATCCATAAATATTTATTTTTTTTTAGAAAATTTTGCATATATAAGTTTATGGTATATATATATATATATACCATACCATGAACAAATCCCATTAATTCACAGAAAGCATTGAACGATCCTCTAGCAATTTTAATAACTCATGGCCATCATAACGCGCACAGTCGTTCTGCGTCGCTCGTAAAACACTTTATAACTTTGCTACTAAAAAACAAAAAAAAAAAAAAACAACTGAAAAAACTGAAGATCAATAGACGGGAAAAATTCTATTGGATCAAACTCAACCAATGGAAATTTCCTTCACAAAGGGATGAATTTTGTGGATTCTGCGCGAATATCATGAAAATTCTCATTGGCTGCATTCATGCCAAAGTGGGTTGGATAAATTTCATCGAGACGTTGGAAGAATCGCGATGGACGATCCGCCAGCAACACCCCCAACCCATGAGGGATAGAAACAATAAAAATGATAAAAATCGTCGACACGCTTTGCGCAATAATTTTTATTTGCCATTCCGGAAAAAGAAATTTAACCAACTTTGATTTGAGAATTTTTTAAATTTCCACATAACGAACGAATATGTAATAACATTACGTGTGATTTAAGCACAAATGTTAAATTTTAGATGATGGATTTTATAAAGTCTTTTTCAATTGTACACAGGAAAAAAAAACTCTGACTCCGTTTACACCTTAAATTCAGCCTCGAAAACAGGCTAAAAGTAAAACTTTTTTTTTAGTGTGTACGAATCATGAAATAAAACGAATCAATTTAAAGATTTCTTGTATAACTATAATGATCAGCAGCAGGAATAATATTTTTCCTGTCCGTATTGATGTATAATTTAATGATCTAGATTCGGACATAATCGCAATTTACTATAATTTTGAAAAAAATGGCGAAACTTTTTTTATTCTTTTTTCTTAATCTACAGGGTCTCACACGTCGAACCATGCATTCTTCATTAATTTATTGATACTTTAAGTATTTTATTTCGTTGTCAGACAAAAAAATGAAAAGGAACCACTTTGTCGGTCTGTTTCAAAAGTTTTTTCTGTTTCAAAATAAAGGGGGTGGGAAAATTCAAAACCTTTTGATTTTTCTTCTTAAGGGTGTACTAGACTTAAAATAACTCTCATCTGAATATAACTTCCAAGAAGAACTAGAGAAATTTCCATTACGATTTTTAATTTCGTTTTTTAGAAATGAAAATTTCGATATTTCCTAATATAAGATTATTCATAATAGAGTCCCTGAAAACAATTTTTTTATGTCTACTTTCTCTTTTTTTGCTTTAATTAACTCAATAAAATAACATCCAACCATTAACTTGGCAAAAAATCAGGTTTATTAATTAAAAAACGCAATTTTAGAAAAGGGACCACTTTGTCGGCTGTCCGTTATTTTTTCATTGTTTAAAAATGGAGGAGGGGGAAATTCGAAACCTATTAATTTTTCATCTTAAAGGTGTACTAGACTTAAAACAATTCTTATCCGAATAACTTCCTAGAAGAAGCAAAGATATTTGTATTACAATCTTTGATTTCGATTTTCTCGAAATGAGGTTTTTGACATTCTAAACTTTGAAATTCTACTGTAACTCACCGAATTTTTCATCAAAAAGGTTCTAAGAAAAAAAAATTGCTCAAAATTTTCCAAATTTTGCAAGGAATTCGCCCATATAGATAAGTCCAATAGTGCCAAAGTAGTCCCTTTTCACGCGGACGTCCACATATTGACAAGCACTATTTATTGAATGTGTAACTAATTCAATAAAAGGATTATTAATCTATCGCTTGCTTTTCATTCGCTTTTTGGTCCATTTAACGTTGATTATGATACTTGATGGGATACTCACCCGGAGTCAAGTGTACTTTGCTTCATAAATATCAATTTTGACCCTAACTCGGATACATTCACAAATCTCCCATTACAAAGCAGTGAAGGATTCACGCATTAGCAATTTTTATATTTTTCTAATAATATACTAATATTTTTCAAACCGTAAATCCATTATCAGGGTTGCCACGCAACCTGGAAACCTGGAAATGTCAGAGAATTTTATAAACCTTGGAAAAATATGGAAAAGTCGGGGAATTTTTATCGAAATTCTTCTTAAAAATTGAATAATTTTCAAAAATTTTAATAAAATTCTTGGTAAATTTTTAATTACATAGTTTCAAAAACTTTCCTCAATTCATTGATTTTTAATGTCTACTACTTTAATAAAAATTCCCAAAAGAATTCAATTATGTTAAAAAATATTTTTTAAACATTCTACGCAAACATATCATTATTTTCATAAATAATAACATTTTTACAGAGATTTAATTATTTTCATAAAAAGTGAAACTCATCAGAATTTCAATTATTTTTAATACAATTTTCATTAAATTTCTCGAAAAATGAAATTATTATTCTTAAAAATTGTATTAAATAATTTATCAAAGAAATTCAGTTATTTTAAAAACCTTTGCCTATATTTTCAATATATTTTTAATTAAATTTTTTCAAAGAATTAAATTATTTTCAAAAATTTGAATGAAATTCTTTGTAAGAATTCAAATTCTTTCAAAATAATTTTAATAAATTTGGTCAAAATTCAATTATTTTCAATATGTCCACTATTTCAATGAAATTTTGTAAAATTTCAATTTTAAATGAATTTAATTAGAAATATTAAAAAACTTTGATTTAAAAAAACATTTTAAAACTATAATTCTTCGGAAATTAGTTAAATTTTTATAATATATATTTAATTGATTATGAAAAATAATGGATTTATAAGAATTTTAGTTGAAAACACTAAAACAAATTGAATTTTGAAACAATTGCAAAATGATTGCCCGAAATTCAATTATTTTCAAAAATTATAATAAAATTCTTGGCAAAATTTTAATTATTTTCAAAAACTTTCTTCAATTCAATCATTTTTAATATCTACTATTTTAATAAAAATTCATAAAAGAATTCATTTAGTTAACAAAAATGTTAATAGAATTCTACGCAAACATTTCTTTATTTTCATAAATAATAAAAATTTCACAGGAATGCAATTATTTAAAAATTAAAATCAATTATTTAAAATAATTATTTAATTACTTCCATAAATAATATTTTTTACAGAGATTAAATCATTTTCATAAATAATAAAATTATAAAACTCAATGCTGAATTTCAATCATTTTTAATACTATTTTCATCAAATTTCTCAAAATTTCTCAAAAAATGAAATGACTCTGATAAATTGTATTAAAATTTATCAAAGAAATTCAATTATTTTAAAAACCTTTACCTATATTTTCAAAACATTTTTAATTAAATTCTAGATTTGAATTATTATTCAAATTGTAGATTATTCTAGAAATGAATAATCAAAATAATGAAAATAATGTTTGAAGAATTGATTGAACATGAATTGAACATGAATTGATTGATATCTTCATGTTCTATATAATAATATTCTTATAATCTTAATTTCTATGATAAAATAATAATGATTAAATATATTTATTTAAAAATAAAGTTCTTTAGAGTCTTTCTTTCTGTAAATCAGGAAGTTATTTAATTTGGTAAAATGTAAATGTATTCTAAAAACCTGTAAAAGTCAGGGAATTTGAAAAAAACAAAAGGCTACTTTTATCTATCACAAATATTATTTCATAAGGAACAATAAAGATAGATGGTAAAGGTCTGAGTTTTAATCTTCTCTCGAAGTACTTTGTTTAGTTTTCTATTAGGCACTTCTCAAATGCTATAGACCTTCACTTTATTCTATGAATAATATCTAAAAAGCAGTACCATTTAAAAGTTGTGTATGGATTTTGTGATTAAATGCGACTAAACTATAAGAAAAGAAAGGCAATTAATTAAAATGAAAGAAACTGAGGATTCTTTCACGTTTATTCTTACTTGATAGATTTTCTACATTTACAGATTTTCTATAAACTCTTATAAATGCAATGAGGTTAATGTGAGGATGATTCATAATTATAGGAAATTTTTCCCCCAAATTTCCCACACACATGACATGCTACAACTATTTAACTATTATGATGTTGACACCTTATGATCCATTTATAATCGATAGTAAATTCTTTACAAAATACAACGAAGACGCGACACACCCGGACATATTATCAATATTCTCGCTCTTCTTTCTCTCACATGCATAAATCAATTAAGAAACACAAAAGCATTCCGAATTTAATTAACAATTCCTATTAAACATTCATACCTGCAAAATCAATGAAAAATACATTTAAAAATTGTAATTCATAAAAATCCAATAAGTTTTACAGTATTCACGATATGAATTACTCAGTAGATGAGGCTATGCACAAAATGCATTAATGTAAAATAAAAATTAATAAAAAAGTCACTAGAGAATTGAAAGTTCGAGTAGGAGTAAAAAAATATAGCACACTTTTCAAGAAACTCTAGTCACATTTATTCAGATGTAGCAAATATAAAAAAGTTATTTTCTTGTGCTTGATTCTGTTTGTTTTTTCTCAAAATATTTGAGTTAGATTTATATATTAATGGAATTTTTTTAATAGTTCAAACTGACTAAATTTGCTATATTTTTTAGAATTAAGAGATATCGTTTTTGTTCTAATCTCGGTCAACTTTTCCTTTCTTTTTTTTATTCATACAAGAGTTTAAGAAGACAACAAGTAATCAACATGTAATTGAGAGTCCCAAGCAAAGTACCGGTTATAACTTTCTAAACATCTCTAAATCGTATTCGTTCATCTCTAAATCCAAATAATTGTGAATTTAATGCTTCTATAAATAGTATGTATATAAATTATACGCACAGAAAAATACAAAATTTCTCATTATTTCAATTTATTTACACACTAATCAATCCGAGATAAAAAAAGTTCAACTAATTCTTCAATCAGGACCTTCAATATTTTAGTGTTATATAAAAATTCCATATTAAGTTAATACTTGCATTGAAACTCTTTATCGACTTAAATTTTCCTAACAAATTAATTATTACTAATAAAACTTCTTCGCTTGTGCTTCTTTATTGTCTCTGAAAAAATCAAAGAAATGGTTAAATCAATTTTATTGTATTAATAATTTTTTATTATAAGTTGCAAAATTAATAACTTAATTTTCAATATAGGTAAAAGAAACTTACTTGTATAAACTATACGCTAAAAGAAGACCCATTTGAATTGAAATAAATAATAAGAACATTGTTGTCGTCAAACAATTTTGCGTAGGACAACTGCCTGCATCAAATTTCATATTTTGTTTGTCACGTTTTAATTCATTTAGTCCATCTCGCATCTCTGAGATGAGTGAATGGTAATCATAGCCCATTGGTTGCACCTAAAATTTTTTAAATTTTATTTTCATTATTTTCTCAATTTTAAATTTAACTATTAAACTTGGAGTAAACGATCTATATAAACAGTTTTACAATATATTATTTGTACCTGAGCAGTCGGAGCACGGGCTTGATGATTCATAATACCATCTGCTTTTGAATTAACTTCGCTCATAACAGATTTAATTTCGCGAGCCGCATTCATAATTAAATTTTGATTATTTAACACAGATTCTACTTCTTGTCTACGAATTGTGTCTATAAGTGGGGGAGGTTGAACATGCTGTCCAGGTTGTCCACCAGAAGCCTGCACACCTTTAAAAATAAACATCTTGCTTCAAATAATCTTTTAAAATATAATTTACAAATTAATGTAGTTTAATGATTAGATAGTGTTATATTGAACTTTTTTCATTTTTACCAGCGTATTGTATTTGCGAAATTAAACTTAATGATCTCTCTTGCCTTCCGACAATTTCATCTAGTTTTTTGTTAAGTTCGCGTAGAGCATCGAACATTTGACTTTGACCAGAGAAAATTTGACGCAATTCTCTTGAAGTCTCTGTCTCGTACCACTCATCTTCTTCTGATTTTAATTCTTCTGGATGCTCTCTACAAAATTAAGAGAATAATAATAATTGCTCAAAAAATTTAATTTATAAAGAATTATATTTTATACGATATTATACTTTTTATATTCTTCTTTTTGCTGATCCATTTTCTTTTGATATTCTTGGTACTCTTGATTTATTTTCGCACTGTCTTCATTTGAAACTTGATGAATTCCTTGAGGCATTTGCCCCGGAGGATGAAGAGACGTTGTTAAAAAATGAAATACGTCATGATCGTCCGCCAATCCACCTGTAAAATTCTTTTAGTTTTATCTTTACAATTTCATGGAGTCAAAACAAAAATTTAAAAGAAATTACCAGTGGCTGCAGAAACTCCGAAGTATCCGAATTGTGGCAGAAAAATGTTCTCCTGTCGGAAGCACATTTCGTAATCTTGTTCATTGTTCGTCATACCATTGTGGAACAAAACCTAGAAAATAAAAAGAATTTAATGTACCTATTATGGAAACAGTAAAATATGCATATCATAAAAGTAATTTAAACTTGTTAATCGACATACCGTTAAAGTATTTTTGTAATATTCAATTTTTGCTCTTGTAGGAAAAGGTTTATTACGAAAATCACGCAAACATCCCCCTGTAAGTTGACCGACTCCATCGCTAAAAACAATTTATAAACTAAAGCAACTATTTAATTTTAATTTATTATTTATTCGAAAAGAAGTTTGGAATTTTACTACTTACTTGCTGTGGTCAAAAGTTTTTGTTCCATCGTTTATAACACCCATAATATATGGATTATTATGCTTGTTATCATTGTCGAAGGAATCAAAGAAAATACCAAGACCAGTCCACTGATCGGAACTCCCAAAAACAGTTCCATTGTATTGACCTTTAGAAGTTGTGAACCAGAATGCTAAACCATCAGCTCCAACTCTTCCTCGACCAGTTACGCGAAAAACAAGATCAACCTCCCACCAGTCAAAGTTGGTCATTTTCTTCGTCCATATCGCACCTAATTCCAGACAGTTGTATAAATTATTCAATAATATATTAAAGTGCTATTTGGAAATATCAAAACCTATATAGCAAAATTTACGTTCTATTCAATTTGAGTGTATTTCAAATCAAAAATTATTTCCAGGATTAAATAGAATAAATTAATTGAAAAGCTTTAATAATATTAATATCTATGGATTAATTTAGAAACAAAGGGGCATTTATTTGAAATAATTATATTAAGCTTTTACCCTTTTGACTTCTTAATGATGGTGCAACTCTGACACTGTCCGAACTTGCGATTGCATCTGTAAATAAAATTAATTTCTATTATAGTAAGGAGAAAAAAAAAATAATTATCAAAATGCCACTTGTATTTATTACATTGTTTTTCTTTTTTTGAAAGAAAACAAATTGTCGAATGAATTAAAGCGCTTTATTAATTGATGTATCGATTAATAGGTATACAAACTTTCACCGACGAAAATATATATAATTGTATTTAATAGTGATTTCATTATTAAAATAATTTTTCCAATATTAACTAGAGAATTTAATTCAAGTCCTTATATATAATTCTAAAATACGACCTGACGAAATATTTTCAGCCAATGAACTTAAGATTTTATAAGAAAAAGTATATGACCTCAAAATATTGCATACGTCAACACAAATTCCTTTCGTATATTTAAAACTATAGAATTAAATTTTTTTTTACATTTCTCTTTACTGTATTTTTTTTTCTTCGATTAGTTTTTAAAAAACTATTAAAATATTATAACAATAATTACTTAAAAAAAGGAGTAAATAAATAAATGAAACTAACATTTAAAAATATCAACACTATAAGATATTTATAGAAAAATTATCAAGTTCTGCGTCTCTTTGTTTAAAAAATTAACGAAAAATTAAAAATTTTGAAAAGCCGGAAAATAACATACGGTACTAGTAAAAGTTCAATCAGTAAAACAGAAACCTATAACTTAATACTCGTAATCGTGAAATAAATTAAAAATGAAGTGCCTAAAAGTTAATAATCATATATGTTCTGAAGGTAAATTTGAAACAAAAATATTTTCTAAATAATAAATGGTTTTAAAATTTTTTGAAACATATTGAAAATATTGGTTATATTTGAGTTTCACTTACTTCCTCCATATTCCCAGAAAGGCACACTTCCATCTTTTTGTGCAAGGTACGTAGGTTTAAATGAATATTTATATTCAAATCGGCGATGAATTTGATCCGCGAAAATCTCAGAAAACACAGAAAATAAGAGAAAAATTACTAACCACCTTACTTCAGCAGCCATCGTCATTTCCACATTCAACTACAACACAAATGCAAATACAAAGTGATGTGTATATATATGTAGAATCTGAAAATCCAACGTTGAACTTTACTGATTGGTGAACATTTTTTAATATTGCTTTTGATAGGCTTATATTTCACTGACGTGTCAACATGTCCGCCATTTTCAACCAGGTCATAAATTCTTTGAAAGAAAAGTCTTAAATTCTTTTTAAAATTTTCTTATCTGCAACAAAAATCTTTATAATTTTTAAATTAAATCTTTTATTTTTGAAAAATAGAAATATTTAACAACATTTCTGTCAAAATTTCACTTAATTTTATATTCAAGTGTTGAAATTTTAAATTAAGCGCCCATTTCTCTTCCACGTCGTGACGTCGATAAAAAAAAATCAAAATTAATTTTAAATATACATCGTAAGTTATTAAACAATTATTTGAATTAATTTCGAAATAATTTCTAATTTGTTTATGTAAATGTAGAAATTATGTGACATTTTAAATAATCAATAAATTAATTAAAATAGGAACATTTGTGGGGATTAGCCTTTATTCCAGCAATTTCACGTGATGTCATTACCGTCATTACCATCAAGCACGCAAAACTGCTCAAGTCATATTAAGTTACGTTATTTATTATAGATAGAATGATAGAATATCCAATAATTAATCCAAAAAATAAACATTTATTATGATCGAAAATCCTTAAGATCGAGGTGCGATAGACGGTCTATCATATACATATAGACCAATGCATTTTAAGGTTATGTTTACTTACCCTCAACGCCCTCAACTATGCGTCATATGTAAAATTATATAATTATATTGATTTACATTTAAAATTCATTCATAAATTGGATGAAACCGAGGTTGGTTAATGGACCAGTCAACGTTTCTTAAAAGAAATTTTATGAAATTAAAAATGTTTCATCAACTTCTGTATTATATTTGCCGCCCGAAACACAATAACTTCTGCAGTTGCGCAATGCGATGTACTTGGGCTTTGACAGAACAGAAGCAGATGGAGGATGCACGATGGATGCAGTCGTGTGTAGCTGAATCATACAGAAACTTACTTTTTGTTCCAAAAAGTTTTTTAACAAATTTTTGAAGCGTACATGTCTGTTCAAATTGGTTCAAACAACCTTTCTGCAAATGTCTCACGATTAATGCAAAAGTTATTTCGAGGCTTTCTCATAGTACGCTCTAAATGGATAAATGTACTTTATAAAAAGAGTGTTGTATATTTAACAAGTCATAGTTTATACATGTTGAAAGTGAATTAATCAAGTTTCATTGAACCTGGCACAAATTGTACTAGAAATGTCTAGATTGATCAGCACTTAAACATCCAGCTGCATTTTGATATAAGAAATGACGACGCTCATTGACAACTACGAGCAACAATATGCAATTTTGACAGCTGACATTACTGCCAAAATTGGTAGAATAGCAGTTTTAAACATCAGTAAGTTTATTGCAAAACTTGTATAATTTTAAGACGTTTGTACTATATCCTAAAATAATAATTTGGTAAATTGATATTTTTTATGTAAATTTTTTTCACCAACTCAAGTTTTTTAATACTTAATTTGCTTAATTTTGAACATTTTGAATATTTTGAATTTCGTAACCTTAAAAATTGTGACTCGAGAATAATCGATAGTCTAACATTCAATTTGTAATTTACAGATGAGAAAAGGCCGTTTATACAAGATGTTGATCGGGAACTCGAAGAAGCTCAAGAACTGGTAAACATTTTGGTCAACCGTGACTTGAGTTTGAAATTTTATTCGTTAAAGTAATTAAAAAATGTTTTTTTCTGGGTATTGAAAAATATTTATTTATCGCAGCTCGAGCAAATGGAATTGGAAGTGCGAGGTGTCTCAGGCTCAGCAAGAGATCGTCTCCGTGTCAGAGTCGAGAGTCACAGAGCAGAACTTAAAAGATTAACTCAAGAATTTGATTTATCAAAGAATCCCAAAATTGATGTCATTGATTTGGGTATTGAAGAGTCCTGGGACAATGGCATCACCGAAGAGCAAAGAAAAAGATTGCTTGATGCTTCCGAGAGAATAGATCGAACTGGAAGAACCTTACAAAATGGGTATCGAATGGTCCTCGAAACTGAGGAAATTGGTACTCAAGTTTTGAAAGATCTTCACGACCAAAGAGAAACAATTCAGAGAAGCAGAGGAAGGGTAAATTATTTCCTTGTTTTCATTTTTAGAAAGTAAATTCTACTCAAGTTCTCCATTTTTTTCATTGACAAAATTGCTAAAGTTTTTTCTACAAAAAATCGTTCAAAAAGTAATGAATAAACTTTGGTTTGTTTGACATTTTATGGAGGAAAAAGGATCTCTTGAGTGCAGTAAATTTTTAATTAGTTGAAATTTAATCTTTATTTGTATTATTGTTAATAAGTGTAATTTGAGTTAGGTACTTATTTTTGGAGGTTGAATTTTAATTTGTTGCTTTTTTCTTTTCATGTGTTAATATTGCAGTGCTCGAACTAGGTCCGTAAATCCCGTAAAAGTCCGTAACTTTTCTTGAAGTTCGTAAAAGTCAGTTTTTTTAAAAAAAGGTCCGTAAAGTCTGTAATTTGATTGAATTGTAATTTAATTTTTTCGAGAAAGTTTATTTGCTGATTTTTCTTCTTAAAATTATTTCAAGTTTTTATTTTCTAATACATATTTAATTAAAAAATTTACGAATAATCGAAATTTTACGTAAAATTGAATTTAAAGAAGAATTTTAGTTAAAAATTCTTGAAAATAATAATTGAATTGATAATGATTTTATCATTCGGTCATCTTTAATTATTACAAAACATGAAGAAATTGATCACATGAAGTTATCGATATCTTCATGTTTTATAATTATGAAAAATTGAATTTCTAGTTTTAAGTAAAATGTTCTCTCATTTGACTCGGACTGGTTATATTTTTGTCAGTAATTGGTCCGTAATAATATTTAAAATAAAAAAGGTTCTTATTTAGCATTTTTTTCGAAAAATATTAAGTAAGTATTAGTATTAGTATTTAGTAATAGTCATCAAGTTATCTTGATCACGACTTGAAATTTGAATTCCAGTTACGAGACACAGATGCAGAACTTGGACGAGGATCCCGTCTATTATCTGGAATGATCTTCAGGGCTTTTCAACAGAGGCTAATCTTGGCTACAGTCACTCTTGTATTGATATTTGTAGGCTGTTTTGTTATTTATTACAGCTTTAAGAGCTAAATAATGTGCCTCGACTGAGTCTAAGGGAAAAATCCAAAAAAAAAGAAGCAAACCAAAGGATCTAATCCTGCTTCTATTTTCAAGTATTTCACATGATATACAGTTCTTGTCTATAAAGTTTAAAGTAAGTTATTTGCAAAGCAACGCCTCAGTAAGATGAGTTTTTAATTTATTTATAAAATCTCGTCACTACGGCCGACACGTGACACGTAATGTGTACCGCGAATTTGGAATTTTGCCATTTACACAAGTACACGTTGTTCTTTAAGATTGTTGTTCAATATAAGAGGGTGAAAACCCTCCGCAAATTGTCCTTATAAATCAGTGGACTGAATTTAGAAAGCAATTTACACTCGTCATTGACTGACAATTCTAGTCATTTGATAAATGTTCTTTTCTTTAGTGTTTAAGAATGTAGAGATTTAATGTGCAATTATCTGCTGGAATTTTTTTAACAATTCAAGCGGAATTCTATAAGAAAAATGCGGGAAAACTCTGGAATCTTGTATATATTTTTATTTTTTTTTATTCAACAGTGTCAGTTTGTTTGTTCTTTTTCATAAAAAATTTAATCATTTTTCGCGATAAATACATGATCATTTCACTAATGCTAATGTACTTCACTATTTAAAACTACACTTTCAAACGCACTTCTTAATTTTTTGGAAATAAGTAAAAAGAGATGTCACTTGTTTGTTTTTAATTTTTGTTTTTTGTTTTTTTATATATGTACATAACTGACGTGAATGGATAAGAGGGAGAGGGCAAAAATTAATTGTAAATAAGACGTGATGGTTATTTGTGAAAGTATAATGTAATTTGTAAAGAAATAGGCAAGCTTAACAATATCTCGATTTTATTATCTATCACGTTATTATCAGAAGCCTTAATGGCATTCTTCTTTGTGATCGTTTCGCAATGCTATGTATCGATGGAAGAAATGATAAATAATAAAAAGATATATCAGAAGATGAATAAATCGTATTTTTCATAATAAAAAGATGCGATTCACTTTGAAAAAAGGCGACGTGAGAAAATTGGCAAATGTGGCGACATTATTGCTGCTTTCTGGTGCTGTTAGATTTTATTCGAACAATATATGCTCAACCTGGTCAGTCTAGTTGTTGATAAAGATCCTCCAATTGCGGCTTGAAATACGCCTTCAACTGGGGCCGTTTCGTTTTCAACGTCGGCGTTAAAAGTCCATTTTGCACTGAGAACGGATCAGGATGGAGGTAAATGTCTTTGACCTGCAAAATAAAGGCAATGTTTTATTTCTTAAAAGACTTTCTTAAAAGCCAAATAATGTTTTTTTTTTTACCTGCTCAAACGATTTAAGGCCAGCTTCTTTTCCCCACGAGTGCATATCATCGAGAATTAACCTTTTCACTTCGGGATTAGCGCAAAGAACACTGAGAGTGCCCGGTATTTTGTTCTCCAGAGCCCAGCATTTGACAACATTGACATCGGGAACAACAACTGCGACAACGCAAGACTTGAGCGATTCCCCATGAACAAATACCTGATGAATGTACTGGCTGCGAATGTATATGTTTTCTATTTTCTCTGGGACAATGTATTCGCCCTGCGATAACTTGAAGATATGTTTTTTTCTATCGATTATCTTGAGTGTTCCGTTCTGCAAAGGGAAATCTATTTACTTTTCACTAATATAAATAAAATGACTTGAGGGGCTGTCCATAAATTACGTAACACGTTTAGGGGGGAGGGGGGGTTCGAGAAAATGTTATCATATGTTACATGGGAGGGGGGGGTTAATCATCATTGTTACGTAATATTTATAAGGAACTTAATCTCTTTATAATGGATATATTTTTGAAAAGCTGTCCCTTGCCGCCACTTCAATATAAGTAAAAATCGAATCATTTCGCGAACCGATTCTTGGGAATAATATACAATTTTTATTGTTAAAAAATCAATGTTATATTTTTGGTTGTTCAGTATGATTAATAAATTTATTCCTCTAAATGTTTTTTATATTTAACTTAATTTTGTATTGCTATTGTACGATATAAATACTAAAAATAACAGTAATAAACAAATTTGTTTCGAAAAACGTTAGTAAAAAAATATTTTTAAAAATTACGTAACATTGATAAGGAGGGGGGGGTGTAAAACGATTTTGTTACAACTTGTTACATAGGGGGAGGGGGGGTTCAAAATTTCACTAAAAACGTGTTACGTAATTTATGGACGGTCCCTGATGAATTTCTAATTTTTACTCTTTATGCGTTAATTAGGAAATAAAATGTTGACGTACCGGCAACCACATGCCGACGTCACCAGTGTGATGCCATCCCATTTCGTCGATGACTTGTGCAGTTTTCTCGGGATCCTTGAAATATCCCATAAAAACGTTTGTACCCTTCACACACACCTCCCCTTGATTGTTTATAGCATAATATTCCATTTCGGGAACATCAACTAGTTTCACACAGCAACAGGCTACTGGAGGTCCCACGTGTTCAGGAACATAATCACCCTTCAAAAATTAAAATTCCAATTATATTTATTATTACCTATTAAATTATTTTCTCAATTTCTAAAGAGAAATTAAAGAATTAAAGTGAATAAAGGAGAAAGCTATTGCTTTCCTCATGCTTTCCTCATGAGGAACTTTGATTATACCAAATCGCATCGTCTGTATTGCAATAATTATTTCAGAATGCTGACGTCAGTGACACTAAAATTCGCGTAATTCGTTTGGCGTCTTAACAATTCGAGAAAGGTGTGACAGTTTGTGATTACACGTGCCAAAAACACGTGGTAATGACGTTTTTATTAACCAATAAGCCAACATTTACTCTCTCCCAGTTGATTTTATCCCTTCAAGATTAAAATAAAGAACCGCATGTGAATAGTATGTTCGAATTACTGATGCAAATTCTAAACTCGTTGATAAATAAATTTAGAATTGAACCAAATAGATAAGGTATATAAACTTTAAATTTTACTCTGTTTCAATTTCGGATTTTTAATTCTGAAAAATTTATTCACCATGGAACAGAGGTGACTTGGTTTTTTGAAATGTAAATATTGAAAAGCGATAAATGTGAATATTATGTGCGTACGTATACACTAAGGAGTCTTAGGCTCTAGAGAAATTTATCTACACACGAGTTTATTTTTGGTTCGTTTGTTGACCGCAAAATTTTGCAATAGATTGCGTGTATTCTCAGAAGAACATTTATTACATATATGTATAATGGTGACGATAAATCATGCGTTTTCATTGGAATTTCCATCAGTCTTAAATTCTCGATTAATTGGTTCTGTCTTTTTTAACTTCCAGTAGCAAAAAGCAGAGATTAAAAACCAGAGATTAGTTTTTAAAATAACTATTAGTTATTGATTGAATGAGCAAAATTAATGATGAAATAATAAAAGAAATTAATTGAATAAGAAATATGTACTTTTCAGTTAATCTTGAACTAGTGGTTTACACGCATATGTATCCATTTTAATGATTTCCCAAAATAGCAAATGATGCCCTATGCCAAGTTTACCTCAAAACCCTGCAACTCTAAACTTTGCAATTTTGTAAACAGGTTTAGAAAATAGAACATTCATTCAGAATTTACATATGTTTATGCTTTCGAGTTTATCAATTGAATAAAATCATTTGTTCAGAACGAAACACATACCTGTATAGTGAGAGTGATTGGAGCACAACATTCGGTTTGACCGTACCCTTCAACTATAAGACAACCGAGAGCACATCTCGCGAATGTAAGAACATTTCCTGCCAAAGGTGCTGAGCCGACCACCATGAGTCGTAATCGGCCTCCCATTCCTTCTTGGATTTTTTTGAAAATAAGCTTGTCCCACAAGCTGTTGTTCCTTATTATACACTTTTTGATTTCACCTTCTTTTGCCCTCAGTCCCATGTTAAAAAGCATTCTCTTCAAACATGAGCTCTGAAGTTCTGCTTGCACCTGTCCCAAGAAACAATTTCACAACTTTTATTTCCTCTACATTCGTCGGACTCTATAGAGCGTGAAATCGGTTAAAACATCCAATTATATTTCATCTCAATCAATCTCAATCAATCTCAGTAAGGAGAGTTATACAGAGTGCAATAGTGTCAATCTGTGTCAGTAGTAAAAATGATTTATAGTCAATAGCCAATAATTTCTTTTTCAAAGTTTTAATAACTCATTTCTGTAAAGACTAAATGGCTTAAAACTATTTTCATTTTTATAAAAGCAACTTATTTAGTTAAGGAAAACTGTTTTAAATATTTAAGAATGGAAAAACGGAAAATGATTAATGTTTCATTGTATCTTTTGTTGATGGTTGGAAGATGATTACAATTCCCATTCAATGTGTGCTTTCAATTTCGAGTGATTTCGAGGCTACCCGGAAAGCAAAACTTGTCTGCCAATTCAACCCACCTGTTTAAAGTTCTTGTCGCCATGCAACTTCCTGAGTGTAAGAATCTGCATCTGTCACTGGCACATCGTTTAGTTATTGCGCAGTATTGACAAGATTTCGACATTTCACTCAAATAGTTGCAAAATTCAGGTTCACGGTGACTTTTTACATTTTCAACATTCAGTTTAATTCATTTCACTTTATACTTGATTTACTTTAATTTCAAATTTTATTTTCATATTTGTTCAACAACCCAAAAACTGTCTTAAATATTATGTATTTTAAAAAATGTATTTTTTAAAAATAAAGTTATTCATTTTACATTTAAGAAATTAGATAGTGCCATTGACGGGAATTGATAACTTCCTGTCAAGTTAGCGTGAATGCAATTTATTTCATGTGATACACTTGGGTATATTTATAAACAGATAGACTACAAAGTCATTTTCAAAACAGTGGTGTAATATAATTAGTTTGGAAAGCTATTTGAAAGAAGGTAGGTCAGGGAACTTGATGTTTGTGACGTCAGTAAAAAAGCCTGATACTTTTAGTTGTCAATCTATTTACGATCGTGACGACTCAATTCACAAAAGTCAGAGTCAGAGAGAGAGAGAGAGAGAGAAAGAGTTGTGTTTATTTTTAACGGAATGGAACTATCGAAATATCATGTAAAATGAAAACTCTCATGAATATTATCAAAGTTCTATTAATAAGGGGAAGTAG
This sequence comes from Leptopilina heterotoma, assembly GCF_015476425.1. Lineage (NCBI taxonomy): Eukaryota > Metazoa > Arthropoda > Insecta > Hymenoptera > Figitidae > Leptopilina > Leptopilina heterotoma. The sequence goes on from NW_025110932.1 coordinate 956,858, forward strand.
TGTTAACTTGACTAAAAATCAAAGACAATGTGATTTCTATTTTTACTTTTGGCTTGTTACCTTGAATGATTCGTATCTCTAAAAATTTCAAAATGTCGTCGCGACTTTCGATTGTAATCTATAACTTATTGGAGTTGTAAATGTTTGCGACAACTTGAAAATTCATTGCTAAGTAAAAGTTTTTTACCTTGTCGTAAAGGCGATTTAATAATCTAGGAACTGCCGGCATAACGGAGGGTCGAAGAGCTTTCATGTCGTCGGAAAGTCTTTTGATATCACCACTGTAAAAACCAACGGCCCCACCAACCATGTACATTCCATTCTCGCAACATCTCTCCAACATGTGTGCAAGCGGTAGAAAACTGATCATTGTGTCCTTTGCGGTTGGCTTATGATCACCCAACTGGAGAATCACGGCACAAACTCCTGCCATGACATTCTGATGAGTCAACATCACTCCCTTCGGGTTCCCGGTAGTTCCAGACGTGTAACAAATCGTACAAAGATCTAGTGGTTTCGGTGGTAATTCAGGGTAATTCTTCTGGGACCCAATTCTCTCCACATCGTCGAACCTCAGTACCTCTACACCAAGATTCTTCGCCCTCTGATTTGTCGCAGGCCTCGTTTCTTTGATTACTATTAATTTCCTTAAACACCTGAAAAATTGAGTCAAATGCAAGTTTACAACTTGGTCTTATTGTATTTGAATCTAGGTAACGCTCACCTTGGTGCTTTGTCCAAGAGAAGATTACACTTTTTGTCATCCTCACAAACAACCAAACTGATGTCGGCTTGGTTGATGATGTACGCACAGGCGTCGGGTCCTAAGGTATCGTACAATGGAACTACTACAATTGAATACGTGTAACATGCTTGCTCCGTGAGAATCCACTCTGGACAATTTTGACTGTAGAGTCCAACTAGAGTCTGTGATCCAGGTGACAGTCCACAACAAATGAGACCTGAGCCAAGATTCTTTGCCCTGAGAAGTGTTTCGTTGTAATGAATCCATTGATAGGGCTTGCTAGGGTTCTCTCGCCAACCCAGACATGGTCCATTGTCTGTTATTTCAATTTTATTTCAATTTTAAGCAATTAGTTTAAGTGCACCTTCCAAAAGTAGAAGTTAATATTGCGAAAACGGGTAAAACATTCACAAATTATAATTCATTATTCCCTTTGGATTACGTGAAAAAATGCATCTTCTTTACTCTATCTTTATAGCGTAGTCAATCGCAAACTAATTCTTCTTGAGGCACTTAGTGCCAAGTCAAGAGCAGACACACCATTAAATTGTCCATCTAATAATCTCATCTTGTTACATTTCAAGTTTAATATTTTTAGCTGCGTGAGAATGAGAAGCAAAGTCAACTTGCTTTCATAATTATAGTTTGAGAAATTAGCCTTAAAAACATTAACTATGTATTAGACTACATATTACCCTTTAGTAAACAAATCGATTTATTAAGTGGTGCAATGCAAATCAACTATTTTTGGAAGATCGTAGGCGTGTTGTAAGGAATTATTAATAAAGGCTAAACATTTAAATTTATAAAGTTCAAAGACTTGATTATAGATATTAAAGAGCATTAACTTGTATTATTAAACTTAACCACTCGAATAAAAAGAAGAATATAATGTTTTCATACTCACTTGACTCTTTGGCTCCTTTTCGAAAAGCGTCGTATAAAGTTTTTGTATCTTCATGAATGTAACTGACGAATTTACCTTGCTTGCTATCCTTGTAGAATTTGGAAACCCTAATCAGCTCAGCACCCTGAAAATCGTTCCTTATAAAATCTCAAAACTGATTTTATTAAAATTAAAAACACTATTTTTTTTTTTATTGAACACGTTTTTTTACACTTTTTTTTAAATGCCCACACTTGCATCTATATTTTTCTAGCGATTTCTATAAACTATAATATTTAAGTTTTTTAAATAAAATTATATTAATCAAAAATTAATTTAAATAAATCATGAATTCAAAAATTGTAAGCATGTAATTTAAAAACTGATGATTAATTTTTCTCTTTTAACTGATTTTCTTAATATAATTCATTATTCTTACGAGATTTTAATATTTGAGACTTGACGAATGTGATTAAGATTTTAGGAAATCAGATTCAGTCACTATTTGAATTTTCTAATATTGGCTTTGTTTGAGCCTGAAAAACGTAGATTCGTAACTTACAATTAAATAATAAAAAAAATGTGATAGAAATTAAGAATCCGAAATGAAAAACATGAAGAAAATGAAAACGATTTTTGAAAAATATTTTGAAACCAAGATTCCGCGCTTTTGATTTAACGATTCTGGTGGTATGTAGTTTAATTGGAACCCTGATTAATAATGTTTGTAATTTATTTCCTGTCACGGTTCCAATTTAGCATTTTCCACTTGATTGAAAAATTTCAAGATCAAAATGAAGAAATGTGATACTTTTCGTCTTGATTGAACCTTGAAAACATGACATTTTACTATTTTTGAAATACACGTCGTTATTTAAAAAAATGATACATAAAGTAGTAAGTCGTCTATTTTTGTACACTAATATCACTGAAATTAAAAATTCACTTGTACACACTGATGTTGAAAAATGATATTAATTTTGATAGTAATATTATGAATGAAACACCTTTAACGTCTCTGATTGTTCGTTCATGTCAAGGGGAAGGCGTATTGGTTCGTGAAAGAAGCAACCCGGCATCTCGGATGCTCTTTTTTAATATATGAGGAAACGTCCCGAACAGAGCAGAATTAACGGGGTCTTTATTCCACGCACTTTATTTATAATAAATTATTTAATTTTTCAAGAATTGAAGCGTGTTTTCGTTTATTCTTTCGCACCTTGGGATCAACTGATCCACTAATGGCCTCGCTGAGCCTCGCACACCCGCTAATACGAATTTCTTCGAGAGCTTTGGCTTTGGCTTTGGCTGAGAGGTGTTGTCACGAGGTTTTCTGAGAGACGAAGATAGGAAATGAAAAAGACAGAGAGTGCCAGGAGGAGAATGAATAGACACGCGCAAAGCTCATCCTCGAGACGATTCTCAATTTAAATATAGTTTCCCCTGAAGAGAGTGTACATCGTCCTCGGCAAAACACTCGTTGCGAAATGCCCAACTACCTGGTAAACATGCACTTCAATCGATCGATGAGTTGAATTTTATTATTTAACATCTTTCATGAAATTTCAGCATCACAACAATTGTATTTTCATAGAATAAATTCTGTGTATGTGTAATGTAAACATTTCTTACATCTTTTCCTTGAAACTACATTCAAAGAAATAAAATCTAAAACACAATAGTGAACATTTTATTTGGGAATTTTACTCAAAACAATAAGATTTTTATTTTATTTTCGCAGTTTAAGTTTCTTCAAATCAGTGTTAATAAAAAGAGTAGTTGAGGTGCAAAATTTCATGCTTGAGCAAAATTGAGCATATCACCATTCTCAAAATTGAGTGCAATAAGAAAAGGTCTTTGAAAAACGATCTATTATCGTAAAAGTTGTAAGAGTCTCGTGCTAAAATTAAAACAGAACTCTCCACTTGTCAAAATATAAAGTTTTCAAAAGCAATACGATTTTGAGTGGAAACATCACACGATTCACACGTCTAGAAAAAAAACATCTGATGGATTGTTACATCATTAATAGAAACTATATATTCTACTGAGAAACTTTATGAAAATAATAATATACCTACTAGAACGAATATAACTGATTGCTATATAAAAAAAATCTTTTACATCTTAAGACCTGTAGCAATTAGAATTATCATTATTTTTTATGGATATATGTAAAGTACAGAAAATATACCATGCAAAGGGTAAAAATATTAAAAGAGCAATTTTTCATTAGATATTTTCTTTATTTTCTTTTTAAAATTAATTATAAAAGACAAAAAACCACTAGGTTTACAAAATGAGATGCAGGTTGAACAAAAAATAATATGTTTATATTTTCGTAAGCGCGATGATTAATAATAATATAATATGTTTGCTTTCGTTGTCTATCGTACCACATGAGCTGGTATAGAAAGTTTTAGTGCGACAACGAAAACAAACCTAATAATAATAATAATAATAATAATAATAATAATAATAATAATAATGACAAGCAAAAAAGTATATAAACTACTTAAAAGACTTATATATACATATATATATATTGAAGAAGATTGAAAAAACCTTTTACAAAAATAAATCTCTTTAACTACTGTCAATCTCAAGCTGCTACTTGTAGTTTGAAAATGCTCTCAGAATATTTATGAGATGGCTTTGCTCACCGGAAGAAGTCTCGATTGGGAGTCAAGAGGCATCAGCGGTGTTTCTGGAATCGGTCTCGAGACGTAATATGCTGCAACTCCCGTGAGAACAAGAGCACCTGCTGCTCCTCCCAGATAAGGCAAATAGTCTTCTACATAAGACTGTAACACTTTCAATTTACATATTTCTTAGTGCATTCATGTGATTAATATTACTCCATTTTGAGTAGTGTTTTCTTGTAAAATTACCAACAATGACCAACGGGTTTATATTTATGGAATAGGGTGTTATTTTCGAACCAAAGGAAAATAGGTGAATTTTTCCAATACATATTATACTCTATTATACAGAATTTTGTCCATTTTGTATTAATAATGTAACATTACAATAATATTGTCACGCTGGAAACGTTTAATCAACTATATATAATAATAAAATAGTTATTTTATTCATCAAACTGTTTCTGCGCATTATGAGCGAATATTATTAAAATAAAATAAAGTGCGTATGTCTTTATTAAAATGAAAATAATGATTGAGAAAATTTTTATTTAAAAATTATATATTTTTATTGTATAATTCTAGTGACTAGTGTGTAGTGTAGTGTGTCTTTAAAATAATTTACAAATTGGTTAGGTCAGAGACATCTAGAAAATTGTTTTAGAATGATTATCCAGTTCATGTGAGGTTTGCACGTTTGCTGTGCAAAAAATCCGATCGGTAAGGTAGATAGCAAACATTAATTCCACCCTTCTGGAATAGTTGAAAATTGCAAAGAAAATACAACTTGCACCATGTTGCAGTAGTGTATTGGTTATTTCAAGGAAAAGAGAAACACATTTTATTATTTTTATCTAAACAAGGGTAATTTAAAAAAAGATACTTTGTTTCCAGGAAAAACTCTATTTATATATATATATATATATATAAACAATCGATATTTTAATATCGACTATTTTAAATAATTTGAAAGGAAAATAAAATCATTTTTTAACATTTTCCAGAAATCTAATGAATTATTATAAATAAGGCACTTGGCTTTTTATTACAACATATATATGATAATGCTATACCTATTTTGAGTATTTTTCAAATAACTTGAACATTTTATCTATGCAAATTTTTTATTTATTTTATGAAATTTCCTTATAAGAAAACTAGGTAATACTTAAAGTAAATATAACTAGGTACATACATGTTAAAGTTTAACACATTCTTCTTTTAAAAATTTAATACCTTTTTTAGTTTTAAGTGTTAATATCGTTTTCTAAATATATATCTACTATTAAATATCCAGAATCTAATAAAAATATTTCACAACTTTTTTTACTAGTGGAAAAAATTAATTTTCAATATGTAACTGTAAAATACTTTGCTTTTTTCTCATCTTCATTAATAGTATAAAATTTGTGAAAATCATCAATATATAGATACTTATAAATATTTTAAAAATTCGTTTAAGGTCAGCGATTGTATATTTATAAATATATAAATTTTGCTTTCCCACGTCAATAAAAAAATTCATTGTAAATGTCAACTTGAACTTTTTCTTAGTTATAATGAAATTTAACAAAATCTTAACATTTTTGCAGAACGTATACATTTTGGAAAGTGGTGAATATGTTGCTGTATTCTGATGTGAAAAATTTGCAAAATAACATATTACAAAAATCGAGCCACTAACCTTTACTTATTAATTAGGCGAAATGATAGTTGCTTTATCAATACCTTTGAATATTAATCAATTTTTTATTGACTCCAAAAGTTACATAAGTTAAAGTTATCACTGATTCCAAGTAAAAGTAATCATTTTTATTCTAAGAAGCAAAAAGAAAAGAATGGTAAAAAAGAATTGTCAGCGCTGTTTTACTATTTGAAGTGCAGAAAAAATAAGTCATTCCCCTTTTAATCCAATTAAAAATAGGGAGTAAAACTGTCTAACGTGATATGTATACTATAAGAAATTGCATGACCTACATTGGTTTACAACCAGCTCATAATGTTTTTATTTTCATGGAATTTACCCCTCAATAATTATTACTTATCAGATTGCACTAAACTTTCAATCATTATCTGACAAAAAGACGATAATTTTCAATTTACAATAATTCTTCACATGATTTTAATTATGAAAAATCTTTATTTTATTTATAAATAAGCTTAAATTCTTGTTTATGACAAAACTTGTTCCTCCTTTCGATAAATTATTATTTAAAAATCCCAACATGGCAAAATTATTCATGTATTTAAAAATTTGTTAACTAAAACGAATTTCAACTTTTTTCTGTACATTTGTTGGATCAATATCTGAAAGATTTTACTGGAATTTCACAGTGATTTTTTGACGTTAAATTAAGAGTGAGAAAGAAGAATATAATATTAATACAATCTTACTTACTTTTGTAAAGATTGATAAAGCAGAAAAAATTCTCGTTTCAAGGAGACACCACGAGATTTATAATTGATATAAGTTTTTGAAAATACAAGAGGAACTGACTTTGACTGGGGATGATGATTTCAGTGTGAGAAAAAGAAAGACGAGGAAGTTTTCGACGAGAGTGTCGATGGTTCCAAAGGCAAGGATAACACCCGAAGGTGATTTTAGGCACGAGAAGACGTCGGTCAGGGCCACGGCATGACACTCGTCGTGGACTTGTCCGCTCGCTGCAGATGTTTCCTATTCACTACTTTTGTTCCTGCGGAGCCCTGACGTCACTTTGCGGAGAATCGATGCCGAGCGCCGCCACGGGTTAGTCTTGTCAATTTCAACCCTTAAACGCTACCCTGCCATGCACACACAATTTTTTTTAATTACATAATACATGCAATTTCATTTTTCACTGTTTGGTTCGCCTGTCAAAATTCTTATTCTAACTAATTAGAATAAACTTTTGTCCATCAAAAAATAATAATATTCTCGTTTTAAAAACTTGTTTAATTTTAACTGTTGAAAAGAATTTATATAATACTGCCGGTGGATATCTGTGAATTATATATATGTATATAATATCAGTCTTTTTTTATTTTTCAAATTATGTAATTTATAAATACATAATAAATTATTAGTTTTTGTTTCAAGTTTTACTACTTGTTTTTTGAATTAAGGAAGGTAACGTTACACCTACTAATCTTGAAATTTACCCCCTTATGTTATTTCTAGACGGGGTCGTTTAACCCTCTTGAAAGTGTCATTTGTCAGGTATATTATTCTGCCGAAGCCTCTTAAAACTTATCTGAAAAAGTTTTATTTGTCTTTCTCACGAGATCACGCTAAGAAAATAACATATAAATATATGTTATTATTATTACTCCTTCAGACACACTATATATATAGTTATTTCATGTGTTAAATATAATTATAATATGATTATATTTAATATAATTAATATATAAACTGATTTTAATATTATACATAATGATTATACAGAAACTTTTAATTAAAAGACAAAAGTAACACGAACGTATAACCTTCAAATGATTTGCTTCTTTAGGTACCTTTCTTGGGAGTGCGCGTCACATATATATATAGCTGATAAGCAATTATTCAAGTTAAGGGATTCACGAGAAAATTATAACCCACGTCGAAAAATTCCATGGAAGTACCCTTGAAAATTCCGTGGAGTTTACATGGAAATTCTGCAAGTTTTTTATTTTAAATAAAATATTTTAACATTTCCAGGGTTGCCACAGGTCAGGAAAAGTCAGGAATTTTTATTAAAGTACTGAAAAAAATTGAATCTAGAAGCAGTTACGAATGATTGCAGAAATTCAATTATTTAAATCAAAAATAAAATCTAATCATTTTTAGAGTGAATTAGAATATTCTTTAGGGTCAGGGAAATTCTGTAAGTTTTTTTATTTTAATAATATTTTAACATTTCTATTATGATTGCAAAATGCGTATTTCGTTCAAGTTTTGTAAATAAATTGCAACAAAAGCTTATTATTATAGAGTCTAATCATAATAGAAATGTTAAAATAATATTGAAATATATAAAACTTGCAGAATTTCCAGGGGGTATATTTCCTTGGAATTTTTCTACGTGGGAATTGAAACACTTATCTTGTTAACGAATTTTTTTATTTTTCATTTCATTATTGCTAATCCTCCTAATCCTATATAGAATTGGTGGCATATGAATGCTTAATTTAATCTTATTTTTACATTTTCAATTTTAATAGTCTAACTAAAATAAATGAACAATAAGTGACTATTTCAATTATTATCATATCTATAAGGAGTGAATGAATAAATGATCGTTAATTTCGCCTAAAAAGTATTTGTTGCGAATGGAAATAATGGTTTGGTCTAAAATAAAACTTGGCTCACGCAGGAATATAAACTATTCGCCTCCTGGCAATTATTCCTTATCTCTCGTTTCATTGAAAGACGCGCCTCGATTGGTCGGTATATTTGAAGATCCTAAGAAATCATCCTCATCATCAAAGCCTCCAGTCACAAATCGTCTTCATTTTGCTCAACACACGCATTATGTCACGAACACATGAAACATATTCAGTTCGAAATTGTCCATTTAAAATTCACTGGCTAACATCAATGTTCATAATTTTTAGTTTATGTTGTCTGTGGAAAAGTGGATTCTTCTCAATTCCAGTGTCAAGTGTTCTTGCCAAGACTTCTATAAAAGTTGATGTCTCCTTACCAAACACACCACTCGTCATTTCTCAAGAATTTTTCAACAGAAGTGTAAAAAAATTGTCGGATAAAAGTCGAAGAAAACTGCATGGATCATTGTCAAAATACATGTTGGAACTGTACCATCGTCGTCCTGACGCGGACATTGTCAGGGCCCTTCAGCCTCGACACATGTCTGCACCACTTTTGGAAGGCGGAAGGATTCTGGAATTCTTCATTCCGGACACAAAGTCAGGAGAGGCTCTCGAGGCTGCTGAATTGCTCGGCATTGCTGGGATGGTCGTTCGAGTGAGATCACTGGAGAGTGGCGTCACGCAGGTTCAGAGGTGCAGAAGAGATGACCCTTGGAGGGCTTTCGACGTGACCAAAGCAGTGTTGACGAGACATGGAAACATTGTGCGATTATTGGTGCAAGGCCCAGTGGACATTCGCTCCGGTGGCGAAGGCCTGATTCTGTTGTTGAATTACACCAAGTCAAAGAGACGAAAGTCGAGATCTGCTTTTGACGACGAGCAGGACGATCATATTGTGTGGGGGGATGAGGAGAGCAGTAACAGGCGACGACGGAGAAACAGTTGTCGAAGACGTCCACTGTACGTCGACTTCTCATTGATCGCCTATGATGAGTGGGTGGTCGCACCACCCGGCTACGAAGCGTATCAGTGCGTTGGGAAATGCTTCTTCCCTCTCGCGGATCATCTCAGTCCGACTAAACATGCCATTGTCCAAACTCTTATCCACGGGGCTTTGCAGAATAGTGAAGTGTTCAGTGGGAAACTAGTCAGCAGGGCCTGCTGTGTCCCCACGAGATTGGCTCCGACAAGTTTACTATATTTAGACGAAACTGGAACTCTCACCTATCAGTATGGTTACGAAGATATGGTTGTGGCTGAGTGTGGGTGCCGTTAACTCCTTCTTTTCAGAATTACTCACAGCTTCTTCAAAATTAATCCAAGCAACTAAAACGAAAAATTCACTAAAGCAAATAAGGTAAAAACAATGACTACTGATTTAAAGAATTTTCTCTGCTCGACTCATCAAGGCGACGACTAGTCTCGCAATACACTTGAAAACTTATTTTTTCACAATAATATATCTTCATCCAGAATATCATGGGAAGGTTCCAGTGAAAATCAAGCTACTGAAACATTAACGATTTCTTTTATTAAATATAGAAAAAACATTAATAATGTAATAAATTTGAAAAGCATGTTAAAAAGATGCTAAATGAAGGATCATAATAAATGAATCCAGATTTTGTCTCATCGATGCGATTTACATAATTATATTGAGCATTTCCTTTTTTAAAGTAAATGAAGAATTTTAATAATCTAGCGTGGATAAAGACAGTTAGCAGGAATAGATAAGCCAATGAATCATTAAAAGTGGCTATTAATTTCTCCTGCAAATATTCTTGTGTTAACATTAATGCGAATCATTTATTGTTATAAATCAAAAAATTCCTTTTAATTTAAAAAGCTGCGAGAAAATAAATGTTAAATTCCCAAGAAAATTCAAATTGCTGTTTATTAAGAATAACTAGCGTTTTGTACAAATTTATTGTTAGGAACTAAATTACACTTGCCCATCTTTTACTTTTCAACAATAAAAAAGTATGAAATAAAATTTTATCTTCTTTTTCCTAATTTGCAAGAATCGCATTTATTTACTTCCATTATACCAAATTCAGAACGTATACAATTTCCTTAATTTTCGTGCTTGTATTTATAAATAATGCTAAATGCAAGAAATGGTTCATTTTAATTCTGAGATCGAAATTAATTAAATTATTTGTCTTCATTAAGAGAAGGGGAAAAATGAGTGAGAATGAGAGAATTTTCTTTTAATATCACAGACTGCTTTGCAACCTTTTTTTAGCTAACAAATTGTTTATTTCAAAAGACAACCTTTGGTTTTATAATAGGTATAGCTATATATATATATATATATAGTCTTGAAGAGATTCTTTTCTCGAAACATATGCTACAGATTCATTTGTCAAACCATAACTAATCTTCACAATGGATTTGAAGAGTTGTTTGTCATTAAATACCTACATATGGGTCTTATCAACAGTATAGTTGTACAAAAAATCATTTCAATTTGTGAGCAAAGTCCTGAGTTCGGGTAAATGCAAATTATCGAAATTCTCTCAACGATTTACAACGATATAAACAATCTAAGATTAAAATTGTCTCTGATAAAATATATTGTTCTCTCGGTAACAGGTCATTAACATTCGCTATTTCGCTAACTAAACACTTTTGAGCACATTTCGTTGTTTTTTCTATTCAAGAGGTAGGATTTCGCTGGTGAGAAAACTCTTAATCTCTTCGTTTTTCTCAACCTGTGCCTGCTCCCGGGTATTCTCTCGATTTTGTAAACGTTGTGCCTCACTGTTGTTTCCAGTTGGGACAGTCGCATGCACAATGAAACTGGACCAGAAAAGTCCACGTCAGTCGCCAATTCAAGTTTCGGTTCGAGAGTCAAGAGAAATTCCGCCGTACTTTGAACGAAATTTGATCGAACTTTAGTACCGCCCTGAAGTGAAAGTCCTGCACCCATTTCCACCAGACTTTGCGCATTTCTGTTCCAAAGGCTCAATTGTATTTGTCCGGAAAGATCAAAACTCATTGCACCGTCGACATTGATTTCTGCAATGAATCCGGATGAAAGGGGAATATACTCAAAGTGTCGATGAAGATTCACGAGCGCTTGGAATGCTGGCGTTCTTTCAGAAGCTGTGCCCGACCAGACATGGCCCATTAATTCTCCTTGGCCGGAAAAGAAAACAAAGGGTCTGATCGTGACTCCCAGGATCGAAATGTCCATTCCAGCGGTTGCGACTTCATCGTCAGTAGGTTCTTCGTCTTCATTTGCGTCCGATGAGATAAAGCCACCGAGCCCACCGGCATAGATTCCCAGTGAGAAGATTGTACTCGCGTGTGAGTCACTCTCCATGACTACATCCACGATTCCTCGCTTTAACAGTCCAGAACTGATTTCCTGAATTGTTAACAGTGATCCATTGCTTCCGGGAGATTTGAGGAAACTTCTGCTAAACGCTGTACTTAGTCCTTTTTGCGCAAGAGTGTCGTAGTTGTAATACTTGACGGACTCCCTTCGCATGGCTTCCTTCAGATTCTTTGAAAATTGAACATCCTCCTCAGCCAGCTGTTCCAGTCGTTGGCTCAGATATTTCCGGACCTCGTAAACTGGATCCCGACTTGTGAGATACTTCACTAGGCCTTCAAGTTCATCAATCGAGGGTTCACTTTCGAGGATCAAATTCAGAGCTAGAGTTCTCACACTACTGTCTCTTTTCGGTCCGTCCAGTTGATAAAATGCCTTCATAGCAGCTGCTCTGACTTGCTCGGTTAAATCGCCTTTCGGCAAGGAACCTAATGCTTGCCAAGCGACTGCACTAGTCAATCTAGTTCCATTTTGTGCGAAATTCAACAGAGCTGGAATGGCCAATTTACTTTCGAGATTTCGCAAACTTCGCAGGAATTTCAATTGGCACTCTTCACCTGAACAACTGTCCAAACCTAACTCCAGACTGACTCGGACCTTTTCAATCACCGAGGCCGATCCATGCTGCTTCGCCATTGCGGCAGCTGTCAAGGCCAATGTTTCCGAAACCCTATTATTTTGAATTGTCTCCTCGGATTTCCGCAAGACGTCCTTGATAACGTCGGGATGTGGATTGGGAGAGAGGGACAGAGACCAAAGGTATCTTTCAGTCTCGTCACCATTCTCGTCGTGCTGAAGAATTTTCATCGCTGCTTTGTGTGCTCCTGGGGTTGACACCGAACCTAAAATGTCAAACAATTGAGGTCTCAATTGACGATATTTCGGACTTTTCAGCAATTTTACAAGTTCCTCGGCAGAAGCATCTCTGACTAATGATGTTAATTTCAAAAATGCTGATGCTGATTTTACTGTTCCTAGATTTGTTGAGTCTAAAGCTTCTCGATTTTCCTGAACTGCTTGCTCCAACTGAAATAATAATAATAATAATAATAATAATAATAATAATAATTGGTTATGCAATTAGGGAAATTATTTCATGTTTCAAGTAAAAACTTTCTGGTAAGAAAATTGGATTTATTGACAATTTATAGAAATTTGCAATACTTATAACTCACTGTTTGACAACCATTTTCAGGACAACTCGTCGATTCGATTTGAAGACTAAGAGGCATATCTCTGAATCCCGGTTCAAGAAGAATAACAGCATTTTCAACACTGTCAGCTTCGACAATTTTACCAGTGATTTCGTCAATTTGACTCAGCGTCCGTTCAGACGTGACGGCTGATCCAGTTTCAGGTTTGCTAATTAATGTCATGGAATGCATCTCCTGCTCTTTTATCACCTTTGGAAGCAAATTTGCTGATAATTCGTAAATACATTTTCTTGAGCTTTTCACCTCAACACCGAAAATTGGATTTGGATGAACAGTTTTGTGAGGAAAATTACTTTCTCTGCAGGAAACTTTCTTCTTCTCGATGGAATTTGGACTCAGGGAAGTGTAGACTACTTTACAAATACCCGAGGTATCGATTTCCTCGAATTCACCATCGAAAGTTGTGTACTGAAAAAGGCTCGACAAGCCGCGTTTTAGATTCATGGATGAAACACTTTCATTTGGATCAGTGAAGATGCTTTGGACTTTTCCATTTTTCCACACAACAAGAATTGGTTTCGAGGCACTTTCCGGTATTGTTGACGAATGCTGAATAAATCCTTCTGGTTTTGGATTTTTTCGTGATTTTATCCATAGTTGTGGTGACGTGAGCTGAAAATTAAAACTTACTAGTTATATAATTTCCATATTTCTTCACTTGATTCAGATTTAAGGAGTAGGAATATTATATGGTATTTGCAAGATTTTATTTCATCTATACAAGATTCTTTTAAAAAATTAATCTACGCAAATTGTTGCATAGGTTTTTTCCAAAAAAAATTATGTAAGTATGTTCTGTATAAACATTATAATCAATGGCAAATTTTGACAGATTTTAATATTTGTAAAAAAGTATCTTCGCAATGAAAAATCAGTTATGAACTGTTGAACTTTGGAGGATAATTAATGATTAGATACGGCAATCTCTTTTCAGGAAAATATCTAATCTGTCCTTTCCAATAATATTCAAAATTTTTGGTTCTTTATTAAAAACTTTTTCTAATGTCGGATTTAAATTTTATTATTTTATGTAGGTATATAAAATTTGCTTTTAATATTACATATCAGTCTTCCATTTATTGTTGTTTCAATTTTATCATCTTGAATATTTTTTCAACTTGATCAATAAATTAATTAACTAATAATAGAAATTGCTAAACTAACTACATAATTTAATTTGCATTTATATTATATATAATGGATGAGTGAGGTACAACCTTTATTCTCAATATGATGACACCTGAATCCTTAGGATCCTTCCAGACTGGAATCACCTCAAGATGATCAGTCACTTGAAATCCAACATCGCCTCCAGGTCTCGGTGGTCCAGCTTCTCGGAAGAGAAGGGTCATATTTAATTCGTACCTGAATCCATGGCCAAGGTTCCAACCTCTAGAGGCTCCAGCCACAGCTATAAGTAGGAAGCACAAATTCCAACAGGAAATAATCATCATGTATCATTTGATTTAATAATTAAAAAATGGAATAATTATAATAATTATAATAATTATAATACGAGAAAAAAGTTGAAAAGCAACAACTAAAAACTAGAGAGAAGAAGATTATTAGACGCGAGTCGCGAGTCGACTGACAACTTTAGACAACTCTATCCGGCCAGCTTCTGGCTCTGCTGTATTCATGCTGTATTTGTACTATATGCTTGTATATGTATTCCCTAAAGTGATTCAACTACAGATAAGAAACCATTCCATGATGGAATGTTTTCAGTGTGTGGGTGTTCAGCATAGGGGAAAATTCATTTGTGTTGAATGGACAGATTCGGGCACCGTTAACCCAGTCCATGTTACCTGATACAAAAAAATGCGTGACATAGACCTTGAATAGTATATTTATCAGTATCTCAGTATTTATTCTTCACTTTTACAAAAATCCTAGTTAAAACAATATTAAAGTTGGGGATAAGAAAATTTTATCTCCACTTTTTGGGGCGTACACACGGAGAAAAAGTAAAAAATAAAACTCAAAAAATTTTGTAGGCTGAAATTTAACGACTTTATGTCACTTTAAATAAAATAAAAATAAATTCTGCATTTTAATAAATGATGTCTAATACTTATATTATTATTATTATTATTATTATTATTATTTCAATTTATTTATTTTCAAATATTAATAAAACAAGGAATAACAAAAGCAATTTTTATTTTGATCAACTGAAATAGATAAAACATACTAAACGCAAATTTGAATAATATACTAAAAGTTTATGAAAAATTAAGATGGCCAATGTTTTTTTTAGAGGTACATTTTCGTCCATCGGTTAACAGGGATCAAATTTATATCTATAACTGATTCTTGAAAGACACAAAAAATCCTTTAAGGAAAATATATTTTAAAAACATATTAGATTATTGGATTCTACAGCTATAATCTTTAGATTCATACACGGAGAGAGAATAAAAAAGTATTTGTTTGAAGTTGACTTATAATATTAATTGATTGATAATTAAACTTTTTTTTACATATTTTTTGCAATTCAGGATTAAATTATAATAATATGAATAATTTTGAATTTTACTTAAATTTTTTTTTAATAAACATATTACTTGCCTTAAAAATACATATAAGTACTTAACGCATTTCTTTCTCAAAATTATTTGTAAAACTGTTTTTGAAAATCCATTTGCGATTATTGACAATTACCTGGAGCCATCTGACAATAGGGACCTGAAAAATTTAATAAAATCATTAAACTAAATAAATATGAAAATTACAAAAGTAAAATAATGACACAAATGAAGAAATTAATTAGTCCAATTTTAATAAATAGGTACCTATAATAAATACATATATTTATAATAATATAAGTAAGAAGAATAATAATTTTAAAAAGTATAATGAAATTTAAAACATATAAATTACAATATTATTCAACATTTATTATTTAGAGCAATAATTTTATTGATTTACAGTCTAATTAATTACTAAACATTTAAATATTTAATTTTTCACTAGAGGCGCAATAGTTGATGAATTTTTATTATTTTGTATTTTTAGAATTTCTTGAAATTGCAAGAGAATATTTTGCATGCATTTCCATAAGGAAATGTTTTGTTTCTATTTCGCGAATAAATTATTGGTCGCCAATCACTATCTTCAATATATGATTTAAGTAAGTAAAAATTTTATTATTTCCGAAAGAAACTAAAGAAAATAAATTGTCTGCAGAGTTTTGATCAAACAATAATTTTAGTTATCTAAAGTTAATAAAAGTTTTAGATTTTTTAAATAATTTAAATATTTTTTTCTTTTAAATTAAAAATTTTAAAGAACAAACTAAACCTTCCGCTACGTTTAATTTTTGCGATTAGTTTAAAAAAAACTTTTTCATTTACTAAATTATCGTTTTAGCAATAATTAATAATAAGTAGTGAGAAATTATGACCAAGAATGTAACATACAGATGAAGATGAACATTTCCGGTATTATACCGGAAACTCACCGAAGAGTGCCAAAAGACAGAGGACATAGATGGTGACTGTCAATGCTTCTTTGGCCATCTTCCTCGATGACGTCCCTTCGTCACGAGCAACGACCTCTTCTCGCGCCTACGATCCTGGACTGTCAAGTTTTCTATTACACGATTATCGTTCTGTCTCGTTCTCCTTCTCTATTTCCTTGGAGCGCGTTATCGAACTCTGTGTATTCTTGATTTTGCTCTCAGAGATTCGCTTGGATTCGCTGTAATGTCCAACAGAATAAAACCAAAAAACCGCAAGCATTGCGGATATCGTGACAAAACCATTCTACTGACACTCATCCTATGTTAAATAACATGAATAGGATTATGATTCGGATTCCGATCAAGTTTCAAGAAAATTAACAATAATTGAAAATATTATTTTTCTTTACTTAAAAAACATTAATTTCTATTATTCTAAACTTTAAATTATCATCTTTTTCTCATTTAACTATAATTGTTAATTAGACTATATATATACAACTTTCTTTTTAAATTATAATCCAGTGGAAAATATAAATACAAATTCACTATCAATTTTTAATGTGTGACCTTTAACATTTATAAATGCGTTTTATCACTTTCATAACATATATTTATAATTTTTCTTCGTTTCATATATGAAATGAACAAATTTTAAATTTCAACTAACATTTTTGTGTTACTTTTTGACAATTGCTTTAATTATTTTAACAACCTGAATAATTTCTATCATATATTAACTTAAAAACTAGGTATACATAATATAAAATCAAAAATAGTATAATAAATAAATGCAAATTCAAGATGAACAATTATTTTTTAAATTTATCTAGTACCTAATAATTTTAAGAAATAGAATTCACTTGTAAAAATTGTAATTATTATTTACTTCTCTTTACATTTACGATAATATTTATTTACAAACATATACTTACATATATATTCGTACAACTGCTGGTTTCGTGATGGAACATTGAATCAAGTCGAGAGTAATCTTCTTCGAACGAGCGGACGTAAATAATTACGTGATATATAGAGCAATCCACAACACGTAACTTCTTCAACTATTCAAAAAAGAAACATGTTTTATTAAATAATAATTACAATTGAAAAAAATGATCTATGATCAATTATTATTAAGAATAAAATTATGGAAATAATTGTTTACTAATATAAAAAAGAATTACTTATATAAAACTTATTCTTAAAAATAAAGCAAATTGGTTATTTGAATATAAATCCATAATGTAGATTATTGATAATTATAGAAAAATAATTGTTTCTTAAAAATTGAAACAAGGATTATTTTCAAATTTCGCGCTTTCTAAAAATGGACTCCATGATAGAAATACATCTGCTGCTGTCTGCTACTGCCGCTTCATCCATGTCTGCGACATATCGATCTGTCAAACTTGTCAAATAATTTTAATATATTATATATAGTTTAAGTTAAAAATTTTGTAATACACTTTAAAAATTTATCAAAATGGATGAGTTTCCTGATCCAGACGAAGAATTTGATTTAGCACATGAAGATGAGTTTGAGTTGCTAAATGAATTAGAAGATTTTGAAGGTTAGTTGATGCATTTGTTTTTTGGTTTTTTATATTTTAAAAATATGATTTAATTGTTATTTATAATAATAAAAATATTTTGCAGTATATTATTTGGATTTGTTTTTTGTCAGTTTTAAAAATTATTTTAAAAAGTGTACATATTTTTTAAACTCTATATAAATATATATGTAATCATCCAACATAACCTCAAATTTTATCTTAAAAACAGAAATTTTTTTTATATATATATGTTTGTTTTCAATTTCTTAAAATAACTACTATTAATAATCGATAAAAAGTTCAATTATGCACTATATTTAAAGACTAAACAAAAGAATAATTTTTTTTAGATTTTACTAAAATATTTCAAATATTACCGCCTTTATATAGAGTTTTCAGCGCAAAGTGTAAATTTATTCAAAGTAATTATTTTAAACCTTTAAACTGTTTATTGGATTATGCTGAAAATTTAAAACAACTTATAAAACAATGTTTTACTTTTTTTATTTATTTCAGAAATTGGCTAACTGAAAAATCTTCTTTTTTAGGACCTCCAAGTAAGAAGATATCAAATAAATCTTCAGTACAACCAAACTTATTAGCTTCATCAACACAGATTGATCATCAAAAATCTACAAATTTGCCTACAGTACAAAAAATTGTCAATCCTGATTTAGCAGTAGAAAATGGTTTATCTCAAAATACTTGTCAACCTACTGACTCTATTTCTTTTAGTAAATTTACACAAGAAACTCCAACGAATTACAAGCAGGATTTATCGAAAACGAAAAATAATAATTCTGATTCAAGAGCTTTTGATAGTACGTCTCGTGAAGAAATCAAAAAATTAAATGACAAAAGAAAGCGGACAGTTGATGAATTGGTAGAAGATGTTAACGCTCTTCTGAGCGGAGAAAATCTTGAAATCTCTTATTTACATGAACCAGGTAACTGTCAACTGTTTCTCATTTATTCCATTAATGAAAATAGTTTTTTTGATTTTATTAAATTAAATGTGAACGCTCGCATGAAAAGTCAGGCTGTGGATTTTAATTTCTATGATAATCACAATTGCGGAAAAGAATCTTATTTTATTAATATCTTCTTAATGTATAGGATTTTAATCTATAGGATTCCACGCTTCAAATTATTAAGTATGTAATTTAAATGTTTTAAAGAAAAAAGAAAAAAGAAAAAATTAAATTACATACTTAATAATTTGAAGCGTGGAATCCTATAGATTGGTTTTAAACAATAAAAAGATATTAATAAAATAAGATTCCTTTCCGTAATTGTGATTATCTTAAAAATTAAAATCCACAGCCTGACTTTGTTGGTATATTATAAATTTTCAAGTTTTTCGTCAGTTCATTACAAAATTTTGTGTACTCTTACAAACATCTTGTATTTTGTCCCTTTTTCATGCGGGCATCCACAATACGTATTTAAATGTTTTCTGTATTATCATGATTCAGGGTCCGTATCAAATAACTCGACCAACGCTATGACGAACTCTCTAATAGCAGTCAAATAGCAATGACTGCCGCTGGATTGCTCACTGATAACCGACTGGCATTAGAATTTGCGTTCAAACGTTGGTCAAGTTGTCCACTACGGACCAACAATAAAAAAAGAAAAATTTTATCTAAATTTTAATGAATTTTCTTTGAGTAGAGATAATTGAGCAAACATCTAAACGGCCTCGTTGGAACGACTATGAAGAAGTAAGAAAATTAATTCTACAAGAAAGAAAAATTTATAATTCTCGTGATTCAACTGGATTGTCTTCTAATAACCGTCTTGTTCAAAGGTAATAAACTTTATTAAGTAACTTTATCAAGTTCACATAAATACTTGAAAGAAACGTTGCTTTCAAAAAGTAGGAAAAACAAAATTGTTGTTTTAATTTTTATTCCTCCTTTAAATAGTGAAAACAGTTTTCAATTGTATAGAATAAAAATATTTAAGGGATAAATAAATTTAAGATAACAATTAGTAACAATTTTTCAGTTTAATAAAATTAATAAAATTAATAGGTTTAATTTTACTCGTTTATTCTTTTAGTTTAAGTCCTAAAAAGGATACCATTTCAACCAGACCTCCACGATGGAATTTCATAAAAATGACACGAAATACAGATGGTCAGTCTTTATATGTAAGAGTTAAAAATGATGAAAAAGGAGTTTTTGTTAAAGCTCAACCGACAACTCGTTTACTGTCAGTTTCTTATAGTCAATTAAAAGCTCAAGCCGAAGAAATCGTAAGAATTTATTGAATTTTTAATTCAGCAAACGACTGTTTTTTTTTCTTTCTCTTTTAAATATTTCTAACCAGTTTTTTTTCGAAAACAGATAATTAAAAACATTGAATATGCGACTCTTCCTCAATCAGTACAAATATCTAATGAAAATTCCGACGACTCACTCTGGGTTGATAAATATAAACCTAAAAAATATCTGGAACTACTGTCAGACGAAAATATCAATAGAAAATTTCTTCACTGGTTAAAACTCTGGGACAAAATTGTCTTTCATCGAGAGCCGGTAAAAACTAAAAGGATTTCACTTTCTGAGACGAATAAAAAATTTGGTAGGAAGAATTTTAATAATGAGGAGAGTGTTGAGGAGTTTGATAGTAAAGGTTATCCTTTTTATCGAATCGCTTTACTTAGTGGACCCCCAGGTCTTGGAAAAACAACTTTGGCTCACGTAGCAGCAAAACATGCAGGATATAATGTGATTGAAATGAATGCGAGTGATGACAGAGAACCAAGTGCTTTCAGGTACGCAAATTTTAAATTGTTTCAACATTTTCCATTCTATTGTTTAGAGTTATTAGATTAGCTTTGAATTTATTTCATCGAAATTGGTGGAATTTAGTGAACAATGATTATTTATTTTTCAACAGAGAAGCTCTTCTTTCGTCAACACAAATGCAAGCGGTCATTGGTGCCAATCCTCGACCAAATTGTCTCATCTTAGATGAAATTGACGGAGCTCCAAGTGCGTCAATCGATCTTCTTATAAAATTTGTACAAGGGAAACTAGTGCAAAAGGGAAAGAAAAATAAACAGACAATTGAAAAGATGAAACTCGGTTGTCAACGACCTGTGATTTGCATTTGTAACGATTTATACGCACCTGCATTAAGGTTGTGTATAACTTTTTTTGCACAATTTATTACTCGTTTCATTCCTTTTTCCACTTCTTAAGGATTGTCTAATCACTAAGGTATTTTTTTAATTTGATGAATTTACATTGAAAGTTTTACTTCTTTTCAGACAGTTGAAAGCAATGGCTTTGGTTATTCCCGTTCCGGCAATTGAGCCAACAAGACTGGCAGATAGATTAATGGAAATATCTCGTAAAGAACATTTGAAAGTCGAGTATACTCATTTAATTAAATTATCTGAGAGATCGGGTTGCGACATTCGAACGTGTTTGGGAGCTTTACAATACATGAGGGGCTCAAATATTAAAGAAAATTTAAGTCTCGGACTCAAAGACACTCGCAAGGGACTTTTTGATTCATGGAAAATTTTACTACAAGTGCCAATGACTCAAAAAGGTTTCTTCCCGCCTAAAGAAAGAATTAGTCTCATTCTAAAAACAGTGAATCAAGGTAAAATTGTCAATTTAATTGAATGAAAAATAATATTCATAGGTATTTTCTCACGGTATAAATAAATATTTAAGGTGACAGTGAACGACTGTGTCAAGGAATGTTTCACAATTATCCCACGATTTGCAAGGAAAAAATGGAATCAGTAGCGAGGTCTTTAGAATGGTTTGAATTTTTCGACGAAATTACAAAAACAGTTGCTGCCCGACAAGTTTGGACCGTAATGCCTTATACAAATTATGCTTTCGTTATTTGGCATTTTGATTTGGCTAGTCAACAAAGTTCTAAATTGTCTTATCCACTGACAGTAAGTGAGGTAAGTAATTTTTGTATACTACATTATAAAAGCAAGTTTCAAAATGTTACCCATCTCTCAAGTATTGTGAAATTTTGTTAGAAACTGAAGAACATAAATTAAATAATTAAATAAATAATTAAACAATTGCAAATTGTATGTATTGACTTGGAGTTTATTCCATGTTTATCCCATGTTACAAACGGTAAAGAGGAGAATTGAAAAGGATAGAATTTCCTCCATTTTCCAGTGACGTTAAACCTTTATCAGACAACATAAGCGAGAAGCAGCAGCGGAGGCTGTACGCTAAATAATCATAACTCACAGAGACATTTGTAACCCCAGAGTCTCGCACGTATTTATCGCTGTTCGCTGTTGTTGGACGGTTTGTTGCTGCAATAACGGTAATGGGCTTCCTCCCCTTCGCTCCTCGGCTAACTTCTGCCGGGCGATTTATCCTCGGGTAATTAGCAAGGGTAATAATTAATGCGGCCGCGCATTGTGCTAATTATCAGTGGAGAACCTTTTAAGAAATGAAAGAACATTCGAAATAAAACAAAGCCAAGTTGAGTTTGGCCAGGAGAGGTGGCTGCTGTTTGCGATGCGCTCGCCGTATCACGATTGCACCAACTAATACAGTAATACTTATAAATACGTGCAGGTACACTACAGAGAGACGACAGCCTGCGAAGCCAAGCAGCAATCCATCAGGGTGCTTTTGTCGCCCTAATGAGAGCTTGCATTATTCAGCTGAAAGAACCCCCGTTTCCGCCGAGGCACTGTCGACTTCCCCAGCAATTTAAGAGTTGTTGTGCTTCTAACGTCCCTTGGACGTCTGATTTCGCGAAACACTAAACGCTTTTTCATTGGGGATTCTTCAATGCCAGCTTCGTTCTTCAACTCTCAGCCTGCCAGGTTGTTCCGACAGTAATTATCGACTGGCAATAATTAGAAATCAATTCCTTAAACAATAACCACAAATTAATTCATTATTACATATTAAATTCACGGCACATGCTGGCTGATTAACTATATTTTCTCTTGAAAAAAGAAAAAAACATTTATTTTGCCTCTCTTAGAATGCAATGAATGAGACTTGAAGAAGGTATCACCGAGATTACAAACTGTAGAAAAAAAGAAAAAACCCATTAAATAGCCTCGAGTTTTCGATTTCAAGAGCAAACATCGTTGCTGAAGATGAGTATAAATGGACCTTTCTACTAAGCGGCCACTTTCGCGGGAACATATATTACGTTCATGTTCATACTTGGTGACTGTGCAAAGCTCATTTTCCCTGAGATAATTTGTACTTTCATATAAAACCCGAGTTTTTGTTCTTTCATCATTTCATGGAAATGGGTTTCATATAAATTCTTTTCAAACGGTTACTCTCTCTCTCTCTCTCTCTCTCTATTCATCTCGTGTTCTTCAAACTGTTGGATAAGTCGATAAGACTTGGCGAAACGACTTATTTACAGGTTTCTTCTTGCTTGTTGGGAGAAATCCCAACATTTTTTCCCTTCAGAAAATCTCTTAGCCCAAATTATTTCAGTTACTAATTTTCATTCATTTTTAAAAATTGAATTATTTCTATTTTTATTCAGAAATTTCAAGCTTTTCATTGAAACTGGAATAATTTTTTTTCTCATTCTAGGTGAATCAAAAACTTACGAGAAATAGAGCAATTTTAACAACATCCCAAAAATCGTGTAGAATCGACAAACTAACTCTGACTCTTGATATTTCTCCATTGTTACCTGAGCTCTTGGCACCACGCTTAAGATCAGTTTCTGCTCATCTTTATTCTTCCAAGGAAAAAGCAGAGTTGATGCATTTAGTGAACGTCATGTTGGATTATGGACTTACTCTCATTCAAGAAAAGAAGCCAGAAGGAGGATTTGAGTATAATCTCGAACCGTAAGTTTTGAATTTATTTTAACCGGAAATTACTGTGTCATTTATCTTTCAACTAAACTTTCTTTTATTTCATATGTTCAACTCAATTCTCTTCAACGAGTACAAATCCTTTTGAAAGTAAAATAAATCCTTTTCCAGTTATATAAATCTCTTTGAAATATGATAATCTTTTTCAAATAATAAAATCTCTTTGGAATAAAATAGTCTTCTTAAAGTATAATAATTTTTTAAAATATTAATTTACTATATATATATAATATTAGAAAATGATACGCGCTATTCCGTTTATTATTATTTTGTTATTTAAAAAACTTTTTATATTTTCAAGAATAAACATCAATTTTTTAATGATTATAAAATTCAATATTTAAAGAATTCATTTATTTATTTATTTTCAAGAAAATTGAAATAAATTCTTCAAAATAATTCAATTCTTTTAAAGAATTTTAATAAAAATCTTGCCAAGAATTAAATTATTTTCAATACAAATTTTAATTACATTTTCTCGAAAGAATTCAATTATTGAAAAATGTTGATAAAATTCTTGAAATGACTTGAATTATTTTCAAATTTTTTAATAAATAATAAATAATATTTTGCAAGAATTCAATGATTTTCAGTACGTTATTTTAAAATTGAAAACATTTAAAAAGAAAAAATAATTAAAAAGTTTTGAAACAAAAAAGCAAACAGCAACTAACTTGAAACTGCGAACAGATTACCGGAATACAACGATTATTAATTTAGATAATAATAGTAATTTACAACTTTGTAAAATAATCAGTATTTCCTAAAAAGCTTGTTACTTTTTTTTCAATCTTTAAGCTTTGCCTTTATTCAAATGTGTCCGTTCTCTATAAAGATAAATTAAATAATTGTACAATCCTAATGATCAATTTTCTTTCAACTTAAGCATTAGACGTTTCAAAGACAAAAATTCTAATTATTATACATAAATAGATACATTTATGGTAGGAATTGAAAAAACATTTTTAATTTTCGGTTTCAGAGACCTTTTGCAGATTGGCACTTTTCCTGACTGTAAATTCAGACGTGGCCTTTCTTACGCCGTGAAGCAGATTGTCATTCAAGAATTAGAAGTGGAGCGTGTAAAACGTGCTGCTGCTTTAGTTAATTCTGCAAGTAATAAACAAGAAAAACAAAAACGAGTTGACGTGACGCAAGAGTTTGAGAAAAATGATGAAAAAGACGACTGTGAATTGAAAAGTGCAATGCCAAATAACATGAAGCAGACACTCGAGCCAGTGGAAGTTAAACCCATTACAGGGGTAAGACTTGATTTTTTTATTGATAATTTTTTTTATTTTACGTTCCTGAGTCAAGGTAGTATGAAGATATTAAAATCTATCGCATATTTCTATCTCCAAGTAATAATCAGGTGAGCCATTTAGAAAAAAATCTGCCTCGATACGTAGTGAATGTGTCGATCAAAATTAAAAGTGTAGCAGCAGTGACGAAACAAACATTTTCAAATTGTGTATTTGATGCTCCTGTTTACGTTCGGTGAGTTTTTCGTGAAACTTATTCTCGCGGTTTCATTTTAGTTTTTCAATTTTTATTTATTTCAGGGTTGCCACAGGTCGGGGAATTCAGGAAAAAGTCAGGGATTTTTATTAAAAGTTTACTGGAAAAAATCACATGTTTAGAATTTATAAGAAAATTCTCAATTTTTGTGTCTTTTTGTTTGACTCATAAACTATGAAATTACCACTATTATAATTAAATTTTTCTAAAAGAATTCAATTATTTAACAAACATTTTCATAAAATTCTACACGAACATTCAATTATTTAAAAAAAAAAAAAAAATAAATATTCCACAAGAATTAAATTATTTAAAATCAAATTTTCATAAATTTTTTCAAAAAAATCAAATGTTTTAAAATTTGTCATTAAATTCTTCGCCGAAATTCAATTAGATTCAGGAATTTTTAAAAAATTCATTGTAAAATTCAATTATTTTCATAAATAATAAAACTCATTGCAGAATTTAAATTATTTTTAATACAATTTTAATCAAATTCCTCGAAAAATGTAATTATTTTTAAAAATTTTATTAAAATTCTTCAAAAGAATTTAATTGTTAGTTAAAAATATGAAATATTTGGATTTTCAAATTTTCATAATAAATTCTTTAATAAACCATATATATATATTAAAAAATGAAAACTTGAAATAATTTTTTAAGAAAGTCCATTATACATTAATTAAAAATTTATTGATAAAATTCTTTATGAGAATTCCATTTTAAGAAACATGCAATTATTCTTGTCTTAATTTCTCAATTATTCTCAATATATAATATTTTAATAAAATTTTCCGAAAATAATTCAATTATTAAAAAAAAAATTTAATAAAATTGTACACAAATATTTAATTATTTTCAAAAATAATAAAAATTCCACAGGAATTCAATTTCTTTTTAAATAGTGGAATTATTTTCATAAATTTTAAAATGTTTGAATTTAAATGTTTTGAAGAATTTTAATTCCTACGGAAAAATAATAATGATTAAATATTTATTTAAAAAAAAGAAGTTATTGATGTTTTCGAATAATTTTACTTTTGAAGAAATTTGTAAATAAAAATAGAATATTTTTTTGAGTATCTAATAATTTTTAGAGTTATTCACAATATTCTTTAGGGTGAGGGAGAAAGTGAAAATTTTTTCTGGAAATCAGGGAAAAGTCGGGGAAAAAGAAAATAAAATTTTTGTGGCAACCCTGTACTTGTGAGATGTAGCCAAAATATGGGTGACAAACTATAAGTTTCCGAAATTTTAAACGCGACGAGAATTTGAAATTGGATTTCGTATTATGTACTATGAGTTTGTTTTTAAATGCGGAGTCTTATGCTTTTAAAGGAATATCTTCATTAGTTGACAGAAAGGAATGGAAATTGAAAAAAAGAAGAAATGGTAATGTATCGAAAGAAGCATTTGAAGAAGGTTGGAGGTGAAGTTAAGGGCGCAAGTTAGGAAGGGTGGGGCATTCGAAAGGCGGACGAGCCGCTACATCCGCAAAGCTATTATAACCGCTCGAGCGAATCTCTATTAAAACGTGTTTACACTGGCTTAGGGGTTGACTCAGGGAACCCCTCCTAGTCCCAGTTCAGCCAACTAAGAACGTCGCGCCACCCCTGCTCATGCCTCGCATATACATACCGGAGTAATTCCTATCTAATTGTCGCGTGTATGAATAGTGAATCCCAGAGTACTCGGGGCTATGAGAGCCAGATCCGAGCTAACACAAGGGGAGAGCCATATGAGCTAATCTATATTATGATGGCTCGACCTCCAGGGTGATTTGCACTTGTATGCGTACATACAGCCAAGTAGTTATATATGTCGCTTGTGCAAACTGCTGCAAACTGCTGCAAACCAGGGTTCGCAAGTTACATCAAGTTTTCCAAAAATCATTTTTCCTCTTGTGCGACAATCATCAAGTATACCCTGCCAAAAATGAAGGAGTATAGAATTAGGGAAAATAGTTTCAAGTTGCTCTTTCAAAAAGGAATACTTGTTTAAAGTGGGTCACTGGTTCTCTTTTATTCAGCTTGTTTACCGGGGTTTGTGTATACGAACCGCCAAACTAAGCAAGTTCTTGGCTACATTCAGTTAAATGAGCTGAAAGTAGGTCGTTTATTATTTTATCCTTTTTATAAGTTCCAATAGAGTTTCTTTTGTTCTGATACTTCTGATGGAAATTTGTTAATTACATAGTACGATCTAAAATAGTTTACATTCCTGAAAGTGTTTTTTTGAACATTCGCAAAACGAATAGAAACGTAAATTATAATAGACTGCGGAATTTGTATTAGAGAAGAATTGTTGTTTGTAAAGCGTCGCAAGCAGCTCTTAATTTGCTCCACGGAGAGAATGGGCGAAGCACTTACAGTTGAGTGGACAATAAGACAACAGCTTTCTGTCTTCTCCTTCTTGGGTGCTTCCGGTTGATGAAAGCGGGCAGTTCC
The DNA here is from genome assembly GCF_015476425.1 of Leptopilina heterotoma. Lineage (NCBI taxonomy): Eukaryota > Metazoa > Arthropoda > Insecta > Hymenoptera > Figitidae > Leptopilina > Leptopilina heterotoma. The sequence continues at coordinate 984,819 of NW_025110932.1, forward strand.
CGCTTGTAGACATAAACGTCCTAATAGTGGCTACATTAGAGGGTCCTTGATAATAAACGTTCGAGTCGGATATAGATGGCACGTGTCTATAGATACTAGACCGTTTGCAACCGTGGTGTGTGAATCTGGTAAGGAGTACAACAGTTAAGTCGAGTGTATATTTCGGGGGTAAACATAATCGTTCGGGCGTCCCATGTGTATGAGGGGAATTTATACAAGTGGATGCTGGTATTTTCAAAGCGTCGAGACGCCGGACGTCGCAATCTGGCTGTCACGCCCATTTCCATAGCTCTCTTTGCTTTATTTCTTTTTCCCCTTTATTATTATTATTATTATTATTATTATTATTGCCATTGTCTCCCACGGCGAAAAATTTACCCCCTTCCAAAACTAGGCAAGTTTTTTATTTTTAAAATATTTCAACATTTCCAGGATTGCCACAGGTCAGAGAGTCAGGAATTTTTATTAGAGTACTGGAAAAAATTGAATTTAGAAGTGCAGTTACGAATAATTGCAGAAATTCAATTATTTTCAAAAGTAATAAAATTTCGAAAAACATTCATTTTATCAATAAATTATTTATTTTTATATTCAAATTATTGAATTCTCGTAGAATTTTCGAATAAAAATTGATTAAAAAATGAATTTCAGTTAAATTGCATTAAAAATAATTGAAATCCTGTGAAAAATATTATTATTTAGGAGAATAATTAATAAAATTCTTCGCAGAAATTCAATTATTTTCAGGATTTTTAATAAAAATCATTGCAAAATTCAATTATTTTAATAAAAAATAGTATTCATCAGAAGAATTAAATTACAAATTGCAAAATTAAATTATGTATTTTCATACATAATTAACTTGGTTCATCACAAGAATTTAATTATTTTCAAAAAATCTAAAAAAAATTGTCGTCAAAATTTAAATTATCTTTATAAATAAATAACAAAATAGGTACTGCGACAAAATTCAATTATTAAACAGAAATTTTCATAATTTTCTACACGAATATTCAATTATTTTTCAGAAAAATAATATTTTCACAGAAATTCAATTATTTAAACTAGAATTTGCATAAATTTTTTCGAAAAAAATCAATTGTTTGAAACTTTTTTATAAAATTTTTCGCAATAATTCAATTATTTTCATAAATAATAAAACTCATTGCAGAATTGAAATTATTTTTAATACAATTTTAATCGAATTCCTTGAAAAATGTCATTATTATTAAATATTTTATTAAAATTCGTCGAAAGAATTTAATTATTTAAAAATTTGTTAATAAAATTACGTATAAGAATTCAATTCTAAGAAACATTCAATTATTTAATAAATTATTTAGTTTTGTATTTAAATAATCAAATTCTCGTAGAATTATCGAATAAAAATTGATTTAAAAAAAATTTCATTTTTCGAAGAATTTGTACTTAAAATTTTATTAAAAATAATTGCAATCCTGTGGAGAATTTTATTATTTAGGAGAATCATTGAATTCTTACAACGAATTTTGTTACATTTTTTTAAATAATTAAATCCATGTGAAAAATTTTATTACTTGTAAAAATAATTGAATTCTTGGGAAGGATTTTATTAAAATTTTTATAGGTAGAGTCAATTGGGGTAAATGTAAACGGAATATCTATTTTTCACGAAAAACATTAGTTTTTTTTGTTAGAAGGTAAAACGGACGGATTTCTTTTGCATGAACTTGTTACTAGAGTTCCCTAGAAAAATTTTATGAGGTACAAAAAAATATTGATGCACCTGAATCGCCTAAAACTGACTGTTTACATTTACCCCGAGATTTTGAAATTTTCCTAAAATTCGGGGTAAATGTAAACACCACTGTAGTTAAGCCTAGGTTTAAGAAACAAGTTATTTCAAGTATACTACTGTTTTAAGGGATGGAAAAACTGAAAAAAAATTCTTCGTAGATGTATAGTAAATCAACCAGTTGACTGATAATGTATCATATGAAATAAACAATCAACTATTACAAAACTAGTAATGTAAAAACTTGAATAACTTGAACAAATTTTAATAGATTTTCATTCAACTTGGTAAAAAGAAGTTTTTAAGGTTGCTGAATAAGAATCTAAAATCGAATTTTTAAATTTCAAAATGGTGGATTCAATATGGCGGTCAAACATAAAATATTGTTAAAAATTGATCAAATTTGCTTGAATCTGGCTACTCGGGGGTTTTTGAGGTCGCTGAATACGAATTTGAAGTCAAATTTTAAATTTTCAAAATGGCGGATGAACCTAAAAATATTTTTAAAAATTGATAAAATTTTCAAAAAAAAATTTTTTTTTTATCAAATTTTTTTTTTTTTAAAGAGGACCTAATTTCCTTTCTTATGTAATTTTACATTGCCAAATTAATAAAATTGTAAAATAGAAGCAAATTTATTCAATTATTTTCTTTTAAAATGTAGTTCAAGTTCTGTTTACATGGGTTCCGAGTTTTCGAACTCTCGGGGTAAATGTAAACACTTAATTATTTATTAACTAAATTGACGAAAATCAAAAATCAAAGTCAATTTTTGTTAGGGCATTAATAAGGAAGAATTACATATTTTTGTTTGATTTTTAAATTTATTTTTATGCAAATGCGAGACAAAATACTGAAACAGTAAAACTTTGATTTTCAATCTTTTTTGCATTAAAAAATAACTTTCACTATGGCATTGCCAATTGTCAAAATAAAATATTGGCAATACTCAGAACATCTTGTAGGTGAGCTGAGGTAAAAATATTGAAGTCGTACTTATTTTTTAATTTGTAAATTTAGCTGAAACATCTACTGTTTACATTTACCCCAAATGACCCTAAATAATTTAATTTTTTTTTGAAAAATTTTATGTAAATTTAAATTATTATTAGTTGTTAAATTTCATAAAGATTTGAATTTGAAATTTTTGGAAAATCTTAATTCCTATGGAATAATAATAATAATAATAATGATTAAATATTTGTTTATAAAAGCCCAGGCGAGAACTGACGCTGGATTCAGGCTTTACGGAACCTTCGTTGAGGCTTGGTCAACATTGATCAAGCCTTGGTGGGACGGCGGAACGAAGGTTGCTTCTAGCTATAATGTAACACTTATTTAAGACTGACGCTCCAGTCTTTGTTGTAGATTGGCGTTCAATGTTCAATCAATGCTGCGGAACCCTATAATGCAGGACTGAAACAAGGCTGCTTCCACTGTTCCCAAATTTACGCGTCTCTCGCGCTCATTCAATATAATATGGATATATGAATTGTATATAATAATAATAATAGTAATAATTATAATTATAATAGTAATGAATATTATTGTTATTATTTTTATTCATATTATATGCGTTTGTTAATTTAATGGCATTAAGTTACTATTATAATAATTATATTATTATCATATAAATAATTTATATTACTAACAATAAATGTCATTTGAAATAGTAATATTAAAAAAATAATTTTAGTAAGAGAAAACAATTTTTCTGTTAATCGGTACATTTTTTTCTCGATTTTTCAGCAGACTTTTTAATATTATTTACAAACATATTCACATTTTTTATTCACAACACAACACACAATTTTATTATTAGATATAACGCTTAAAACAAAGAATGAAAAATATTCGCTCGCATGTGGGATCGAACTCACGCACCCCGCCCCTAACGCATACCGGAAGTCCTAAACGCACGCATTTAAACCGCTCGGCCACAGAAGGCTGGAAGGCACCTCGCCTAATCTACTATTTCAATGCCAGCGCCGTATATTCTGTATATACGGCGCGTCACTCAATATTTGTTCAGCATGGGACACCAATGTTCGTCCCATGTTCGATTCAAGACTCGGTCAATCTTGATACAATATTCACTTTCTTTATTACCGTGTGCACTGAACAATATTAAATATCAATATTTATAAATTATTTATTATTAAAATATTTTTTATGATAATTTTATAAGTTAAATTATATATATTATTTTTTTTCTTGTACAGTGTCAAATTATTATTTCAAAGTTTAAGAGTTTCGTTTATCTGAAAAATTATTAGTGAAAAAAATGTTCATTAGGTAGTAATAAATATTTATGCTTAGTAGTTTTACACTAGGATTAACTGTTTAGTAAATATTATCAAAAAACTATTTTTTGTCAAACGCGCGCGACTAAACACAAATAACCTTGAAACTCCAGCATTACCAACTCAACACATACGTTAAACTCTTGAGTTGGCAATGCTAAAGTCTCAAGGTTATTTGTGTTTAATCGCACGCGTTTGACAAAAAATAGTTTTTTGATAATACATATTTACTAAACAGTTAATCCTAGTGTAAAACTACTAGGCATAAATATTTATTACACCCTAATAAACATTTTTTTCACTAAAAATTTTTCAGACAAACGAAACTCTTGAACTTTGAATACAATTATTTGACACTGTGCAAGAAAAAAATAATAATGTATAATTTAACTTTATTTATATAAATCTTATATAATTAATAATAATAATTATTATAATAATAATAATAATAATAATATTTAATATTTATTTTTAATTTAATATTTTTTTATAATAATAATAATAATCATTATTATTAATAAATTAATAATTAATATAAATATTATACACTAAATAAATATTAATATTTATTTACCAATTGATATCTTGATAATAATAATTAATAATAATTTTTAAATAGTATACAAAATTATCATAAAAAATATTTTAATATTAATTAATTTATAAATTATAAATATTTATATTTAATATTTTTAAGTGCACACGTCAATAAATAAACTGTCAAGATTGATTCAGGCTTGAATTAAGATCAGATGTTCGAGCTTCACTCACGAAGATTGACCGAGTCTTGAATCGAGCATGGAACGAACATTGGTGTCCAATGCTGAATCAACATTGAGTGACAGTGGTATAAAGACTGCTTCAACACTGGGTTACCCAGGCTGGGCGTTCAAGGCTCAATAAATCTTCAATCCATCGTCAGCATTGGTCTTTCGCGCCTGGGAGAATTTATTAATGTTTTCGAATAATTTTACAATTAAAAAAATTCGTAATTAAATGTAATAGAACAGTTTTTTGAGTATCAATCATTTTTAGAGTGAATTAGAATATTCTTTAGGGTCAGGGAAATTCTGCAAGTTTTTTTTTATTTTAATAATATTTTAACATTTTTATTATGATTAGAGTCTAATAATAAGCTTTGTTGCAATTTTTTTTTGCAAAATGCGTATTTCGTTCAAGTTTTACAAATAAATTGCAACAAAGCTTATTATTAAACTCTAATTATAATAGAAATGTTAAAATAACATTAAAATATAATTAATTTGCAGAATAAATGAAATTATTCTTCTAAATTACAATTTAGAATTGGATTTTGATAATTTAAAAAATAGTTTTAGTGAAATCTCATGAAGAAAATTAAATTGAAAGGAAAGATTTATAAACAGGAGAAAGGTTTAATTTTGTTATAGGAGCAGAAGACAAGAATAGATTTCGAGTGCTTCTTTAATTGAAAAATATGGTGTTAGAGAATACCAATAATTGCTTTCTTTAAAATTTTGAAAAAAACATTTTTTCAACACTAATGATGTTTCCAACACGTAAAAGTTGATTTTACTTCTTGCTCTGCATTACTTTATTGTCAAAAGCCTCTTTCGTCCTCTTAAATATTTTACTTATTTTTTTCGCTATTAATTTATTTTTGGAAAATCAAAGTCGCGTATTAAGTCTATTAATAAACAATGTTTTGCATTTATTTTGACAGAAATATCGAGACTTCTTTAAACAATTCAAAGACGCGGGTCAAACCAGGTTTGCAGAACAGCATCAATTCGATGTAACGGAACCTTTTCTACAGGAAAATGCTTCTGTGAAAAAAGTGCAAATATTTAAAACTGACGTTACGTACAAATTTAAAGAAGGTTACACTAATGCTGTACGCCGTAAGATCAAAATGGAAGATCTCCTATGAGTAAATTTACAACATCTTTCATGCATTTCTGCTTTTTTTATTATTTAAAAATAATGCGGTATTAAAAGTTAACATTTTTTTTACATACATTCTGTACATCGTAAGACTTAACTGGAAGCTCATCTTTGAATTTTTTTACAACACCGATATGACTTATAATGGACATTTTTTTTACTGCTTTTATTAGCTTTTTTTTACTAGATACTCCTCTTGAATTTAGAGGATTTGAATTTTTATCAAAAGTCATATTCGAATTTCTCAGTGCCTTATGTGCTAAGGGGGAAAATAAAATGATGATATAAAACTACGAAAGAATAGATATGACTTTTATTTTCCACGTTATGTATTCATTTTCACTTCCACAATAACAAAAAGAGTAGGGGAAAGTTGAGTTGCTGGTTGAGAAATCGAGATTGTGTTTAATGGTTCGCAAAACTTTTAGTGCCTTTTTACATACTGAATGTTGAATATTGTTATGGAACGCGTTTCCGGCACGTGCCGAACAACACGGGGTACAATCAAAACTACATGAAACTCATTCTTTTTTCGTTATTGACATATCAAGTTTATTAAAATTGATCTTTAATTGTAATAAATCAAATTATTGTACTTGGTTGCAAAAGAATCCCATTACGAAGAGGTTATTAGTTGCTTGTCGACGGAAGTTGCTCTTGCTCCCTGGGCACGCACGTGTGTGCAACAATGGTAGATGGAGCGAATGGATTCATTTGTGCTCTATATGACAAGGACTGAGTGCAAATGCGAATGTAGTCGCATTGGAGTGTCCCTAATGGAATTATAAATTTAATACCAGCCAGTGATAACACCTGAGTCCTGTGGCTGTTGTCTGTGATCTAGTGCTGTGCTTGCAAATGGCCCAATTAGTCCCTGAAAGCTATCCAATCATTGTTTTTTAACAATCAATGTATGCTTGTTTGCAAATTTAGTATCAATATCATTCGTATGCAAAGTATGATTATGCCGCTTCAGAGAGTGCACTGATAATTCCAATTCGCACTGAGAATCCGAAAGATAAGGTCGTTTTCACATCTAGTTGATTTTAATGTGTATTGTATCCTACCATGTGCCAGATGAAATCAAGTCTATTAAATTTTCAAAAACACAAAATGATGACATTAACAAGTAATAATGATACGATTATTATTATTATTATTATTATTATTACTGTACAAAAACAAAATCAAATTACATATATTGGATAAGAAATGTTTCTACATATCAATTTTTGAATTAATATTTCGTAGAGAAAAGACTTTTTCAGAAAACTAGTGATTATCAACTAACGAATATAATATTATGTAACAGATTGAAAGGCGGGCAGTTTTGAACTACTCGTATACAGAATGGAGTAAACTGTAAAATGGAGTATGGTCACGACGACTGGCCTTTTAGCGTTTACCATCACTTCCGCAAAATTTATTAAGTGATTTATTTGATGTTTTGGCCCACCCACTCGAACCCTTTACGTCCGTTCCATTTTCCAGCCTCCCTACCCCTTCCCCCAATTATTAAGCCATCCAATATACCAGGCCGAGTATATGTATAGCCGAGCTGCCGCCAATTATTCAGCAAATGTTATAATTGGCGCATTCCATTACGCGTAATGGATCGCACTTAACGGCTGCCGGTGTGATTGGGACGAACTGAGCAAGAGGAAAGCTGAGGTAAAGGGGTGAAACCAATCTCGATAATACTATCCTGGGGTGGTGAAGGATATACGACACCGTGTGTTAATATCGATAAACTGCTGCTGATAATTTCGTACAAAAATTCATACATTAGATTATTCTGCAATGACAATTTCTGTAGATTCTTTATAATATACAACTGACATGCTGCTGAGGCAGGAAAACTACATTAGTGCACCTGTTTTCGTGTCATTCAATCCGCGGTGAATTTATCTAACCAAAGAGAATCTCATTATTTCTATTCTGTGTCAAGTTCAATCATTTCATTATACACAATTAAATTGTTTATATGAAAACACTTTAATTATTTTTACTCTTTTTTATTATTCCAACTATTGAGCTTCCCAATATTTGTTGAATTTTTAAAAGTTCTCAACAAAATATAATTATTTTTCAATTAACAAACTGTAATAAGTTTTTAAATGGAAAACAATTGAAACTGTCACTTTTTAAGCCATAATGAGCGAGCGCTTATGTTATATGGTTTCTCTCTAAATCTCACAGAAAAAACAAGGTCTGAAACCGTTTACATCTTAAAATCAAAATAATTGACTATAGTAGCCACTTTTTAAGCCTATAATTTTAGAACTTAAAATTATACTTTTAAGACTTCAATTCAGTTAAAAATGGTTATTATGTACTCTCTAAATCTGAATAAGTTATTTTCTATACTAATGAAAGAATGAGGATTCGTATACCAATAATTGAACTAGTAAAAGTTTTGAATAATTTTTAGTAAAAAGCTACTATTTGTCAATAGAAAACTATACTAAATCATGTAGTAAAAGTTGTACTTTTTTCTACTTCAATTGCAGAGCTCGAACCAGTGAAACTAGTATTTAAAAATACGGACTTTACGGACCAATTATTACTGACAACAATATAAGCAGTCCGAGTCAGATAATAAGAGAACATTTTATTTAAAACTAGAAATTAAATTTATTTTTCATAACATAAAACAGGACCGAGTGATAAAATCATTCTGTATTATAAAAATATTGTACTTGTTCACAATTATTTTCATCATTTCAATTCAATTATTATTACCTAGAACTTTTAACTAACATTCTTCTTTAAATCAATTACTTTTTATAATTTTTAAAAAAGTCATATTCTATTTTTCGTATCTTTCTAAATTAAGTAGTAAAAACCAATTTTAGTCAGACGTGTCATATCCTATTTTTCGAATTTTTTCAAAATAAGTAGTAAAAATATGGTTTGGTCAGACGTTATATCCTATTTTTTGTATTTTTCTAAAATAAGTAGTAAAGACATGTTTTGATCAGACGTTATATCCTATTATTGTTATTTTTCTATATTAATAAGTAGTAAAAGAATTTTCTTTACGAAAAAAATTGAATCACTGTAAAAATTTTATTATTTATGAAAATAATTGAATTCTTGTAAAATTTGTATTATTTTATAAAAATAATTAAATGTTTGCGTAGAATTTTTTTAAAATTTTGTTTAAATAATTGAATTCATTTGGCAAATTTTATTATATTAGTAAATTTTGAAAATCATTAAAAAGAGGAAAATTTTTGCAAATAATTGAATTTGTGCGAAGAAAATTCAGTAAAATACTTTTCTATTTGATTAATAAACAAATACGTGCCGTCTTTAATATTAGTAAAAAATTACTCATTCATATTAGAAACACAAAAGCATAAAAATCACACTGTAAAAAATAAATCTTATTACTATCACCCCATTTTTGACTGAAACCATTTATATTAGAATCATTTATAACTAAAATTTAGTTTTGAAAGTATAATTTTAAGTTCTAATAACTCTATTTTGTGTATCGACCAAAGTTTTAAGTCTGATTAATCCATAATTATTTATTATTATTAGTAGACTCCTAAGGATTCTTATATGGAGTTCTATTTAAACCAATAATTTTTATATTTTTAAAGCAAATAGGTAATCACTTGATTGACTCAAAAAATGTATGACAGTCCGCAATGGAAAGAAATAAATTCTTGTCAGTGTACATTTATAAAATTGAGAGGAAATTATTTCAATAGATGGGAATCTAATAGAATTTGATATGATGAAAATGAAAATGTCTTGCGGTAGAAACAAGAATATCAAGAATATTAGCGTTCTCATGAGACAGTGATTAATACTGCGATGTCATCTTGCAGCTTTTCTCCTTCATCGTTGTGGAAATTTTCAAGCTCCTCCGCTCTCCCCTCTGACAGCTATTCCTCCTCCTTCTATTCTATTCGTTCATGGCGCCCTCCGTACGGTAAAAGGTTTTACGAAATTCATTGTCAGGCAATTTGCATTTCAAAGCTGCCATTCCGCCTCTCGCACGATATGATGCCCGCGAAGCACCCTCACTCGATCTCCACACGCCTTCTTCCGGCCGACTCGAGATGGAATTAGGAAAAATACGCGGCTACTTTGTGGTGCGTCTGGGTGCGACGACTTTCGTTAAAAGGCAATCATTTGCCTAGAAACTTGCATCAACTTGCATCAACTTGAAAAAGAAGTTTTACAAAGTTGCAATGAAACTATAGTTTCATTGCCCATTAAGCCACTCTCATCTGACATGCTACATTATTCCTTAAATGCCTCGCGATAAAAACATCTTGAATATTCTTTCCAAGAAATTTATTTTAATATTTTCTCATTTTTGCTTTGTATCCCATACGCGAATTCATTACACATTATACTAAATATAATCACTCACATCTGGTTTTTAACAATTGACAAAACGGATTCATTAAGTGAAAGCAAGTTACTGGGTAAACAATTAACACAAAGCAACTTTAATTTCTCTTTTCAACCCATTTTTGGGACTTAAAATATACAACTCAAAACTTGATTAAAACATTCATTTTTAGTGTTTATTAATAAAAACTAAAATCGTCTATAGCTTATATTTTACCGACTTTCTGTTTCATTCATCGCAGAAAAAATAGATGGGATTACAAATGAATAGGTATTACAATATAGTTACTCTTTTGAAAAGCTCTAACTAAAATGGCAAATAGTTTTTCCCGATAAATATAAAAGGTCTTTCCAATAAGCCGTTACGGAATCAGGAATACGACCCCATCGAAAGCTAAAGAAACAGGATGGAAAAGATCCGCAGTGCGCATTAAAGGATTTTCCAAATAGTACTGAGAAAGAAAAGAGAATTTATCGACGATGTCTCGTCGTCGTAAGAGGATCAAGAGCAGCAATGATTTTCAATTTTCAAATCCACTTGCTCCTTCCTTCCTACCATCCTATTTCCCTTTGCATTAATTTGTCACCCACTAATATAACTAAAAGAATAGTCATCAAAGAAGAAAAATTATATACATAATTCCTTTCTTAGTCACATGAAATGATTAAAATAAAGAACGGATTCTCAAGTAAAAATGAAGGCAGTGAAATTTTGCCATAGAATAAAAGTATTGATATTCATCCTTAAAGGAAATTTAAAAAATGTCGTTGTGAGGCGATCGTCTCGTTCAAAGTGGTCTGGCGCCTATTTTCTGCTCCTTTTAACCACTCAGCATTTTATCCTTTTAATCTCCATCTTTCTCTGTCTACAGATTCTTTATCGCCGCGCCGCGCCGGGCCGCAGCGATCTCCGATGGCGGAATCAGGCGGAATGACGGGAGGGTGTCGTAAGGTCATGTAGAAACACACGCGAACACAGAGTGAGAGGGAGCGAGCTTTGTCCGGAGGGTGGGAGACGGAGAGGAATGGGTGGATAAACCATGATGTCGTTGATTAATACGGTTTACCAGTAAGTGTAACGGAGTGTGTAGAACTTGTCTACCTCACCCTCCCTCCCGACTCGACCACCGATCCCCCCACCCTCTGGATTTCGCCCTCCCCCTCCAGTGAGTCAACACTCGTGGGCCAACCGGAGCCACGTGCCGATCAATGGCGTCTTGTCTCTGGTTGGTCGAGTCGGGACCAACCCCTTGCGTCGCTCTGCATCCCCGAGAGTAGGTAGAAGAGGGTTCATCCCCATAAGAGAGGGTGAGCTTTTCTTATATGAGGAGCATTGATTGCCAACAACCCTTCTAGTTGCTTCTACTTGCTTCTGCTGTTCTTCCCTCTTTCAAACTGGCTCCTACCTTTTTCAAAATATGTGTATGCCCTCCTTCCCTAACTAATTGCTTCCTCCTCCGTTTTCAAACTCAACATTCTTTTTCCTTCTTCGTTTTCAACTTGTGTCCTTTTTCTTACCAGTTTCAAAGTTACCATCTTTATATACTGGACAACTCGAGTGTGTGTCCGAATGAAATGCTAACAACCCCTCTCGCGTTCGGCCAGAGTCCGTTAAATTGGCGGTAAATGAACTTGCTCCAAACTAGATTGTATATGTGAATCAGAGTCAAATGAAAGGCAAATTCCGATTTCAATTTGTACTTTTTCATTTTTTTTTTTTTTATAAAAGCAAAAGGTAAGTAAGTTATTTTTATTATGAACTTGCAAAAAAACTTATAATGATAAAAATCTTTGCTAATCTGTATTTTTGTATTTTTGAAAAATTGTGTTTGAGCTTTGAAAATTTTTACAAGTGTGCATGCAATAATTTCATATGCGGAAAAAGACGACATGAAAGGATTTAGTGAAACATCAATTTTCTTCATCACAAGAACAAGTTTATTAGATGGCACTACCTTTAGTGTTTTCTACATATATATCTAGTCATATACGTAATATACTTTTCGTTAAGTCAATCTTGAATTATCAACGGTGACAGTCAAAAAACATAATATACACATTTCTATCATTGCTACATTTAGACAACTTTGTTCGTTCTTATTCAGAAGAGCGGAAAATTAATTTTGTGCTCAAGTAAATCCTACTCTTTAAATTTGAGTAAGTATAATTTCACTTATTAAAAGTTATAATTCACTCTCTTGTTCGAAAAGTGCGCGTATGGATTTTTCACGCATTGTGGTAATTATAGAGTGGAGAGAGAGAAAGAGAGAGAGACTCGTAACTTTTATTAAGTACAAAACTATTCCAATTTATATTACTATATATACACAGAATATATAAGAAAATCTTAAAAAGACGCCCGCACGCGGTGATCACTTCTCCTTGAAAATTGAGACCTAATGTCTATATCTATGACAACATCCTATGGAGGATGAAATCGCTATTGTCACGGTACAAGCAGGCACAAGCTGGTCCTCCGGGAGTCAGATAGAGTTCAGTTTGCTATAAAACTTGTGCCTCTGAGAATTATACGTTCAAACGTGATCGAAGCAGCGGTGAAAAGATACATAAGCTGTCTTCCGAACTTGTTCGCGACAGCAGCTCTGAAATACGCAACAAATAAAAAATAACTCGACAAAAGACAAGTAAAACAAATCAACAATTAATACATGTCGTCAACTTTAGGGATCTTCTTTGGTAGTAGACTGTATTTGGTGAGCAATGTTTGGCAAATGATGTTCGTGCCGCCTGGCAAGACCCAATAACGGTGGTAGGAGAGGCAAAGGCAAAGGCAATGGAAGACCACCGGGAAATGCAGCGAGTCCCCCCAGTAGAGCTGACGCTGTGGTATGCTCCTGGGCTTTCCTTCTGAGTTCGGCTAAACTCGTAGTTCGAGGAAGATCTCCCGACCCTGGCTTACAGCATCCACAGAGGGAGCCAGGCCATCCTGTGGGTGACCAGGAGAGCATTTCTTGTATGCTGCTGGGTCGATGATCACTCGTAGTCCACAGAGAAGGCGTTGCTGATGTCAATGACGTGGGTGTAGTGCTAATGATCTTGTTACTAAAAAGTGGTGGTGAGAACTGTGTCAGATGCGGTGAGAAGAACAGAGACGTCGGTGGATCCACTGGCCTGAATCCAGCTGAAGGCGTGCTAAAACTCGGAGTGCTGGAACAAAAGAAAATATTCATGTAGAAAGTATAAGTCAAAAATATAAACTTGTAAAACGAACATCTAATAATGAATCATAACATCTGTAAATTTATCTCTAATAATTCCATCATGGAAATTTAGAGCTGCGAGATTAAACACTTCTCTTGATATTTGATTCGCGCAACGTTTATGATTCAGTCAAGTGTACCTTGAAACTACTTCCGCTAAACCTGAAAGCGTTAACCCAATTACTAGCTTGACGCTCACCCCGCGGCCTCAAGGAACAACTTGGCTTCTGCTTTGAAGCGCTGATGATTATCTCAAATATTAATCGCAAATATTGGTTAATTAATGTAACGAGCGAACTGGCATCCTGGTTAATGGCTGGGGCTGCAGGTGGAGGAGTGTGGCAGCTTGGTGGGGGGTGAAAGCCACGGCTAAGGCAAGAAGCAAATTACACAAGTGAGAGAGCCACCCGAGAAAATCCAAAGAAGGAGGAGAAGAGATTCAGAGTCATGGTTATTGCCTCCGAGAGCTGTATTAGTTGCAATTAGCTGCAATTAGCTGCAATGTGTCCCTTCACCTACATTATTATTATTATTATTATTATTATTATTATTATTACTAAATAAATATCGATCTTATACTCACAGAAACTACTTTTAAAAAAGCTACTCCTCTACAAGGACCGCGGCGTGCTTTTAATTTGAACAGTGCACCCGAAGCTAATACAGTAAAAGGATCTCATCAACAAGAAGCTTCTTTCGACTGTTGGCAAACTAACGAAAAGTATAGAAAAGAAAGAGGGCTTTGTGTGAAATAATCGCATTTTAGATGCAAGGTGTACAAAAGAAGTGTAATGTCTGAAACTGCACGGTCCGTAAAGACAATCCATTAAAGGCCTTTATTTAAAATTCAATGACGTTAAAGTAGCAGAGTCTCAGCACGATAACGCAGTATGTTACGCATACTGCGATAGGAGGTTCACTTTCTTGATACGGTGTGTAAAGAAGAGACCAAAAGGGGACGAGGGTTGTAGTGTATACCCACCTTGCTGCAACATGGAAAAGCAAAGGAGAAATTCAAAGCTTACCAGTTTCATCCCCTTCTAACTTCCCCGGCACCTACGACCCCCTCTTCTTCTTGCCCCTCTTTTCACCCCGAACCAAGCCAGGAGCAACTGAATAAATAATGAGGATATATTTACGGCGAGCAGTTTTAAATAAATTACAACTGCGGAGACGATGGAGGAGTAAGTTCTATAACCAACTCCCCTTCTCTGCCCCTGAAGCGCGCGTTCACCATTTTATCCCACCAATGAACCTCTTATGTGTTTTCCGCGCATTCTTCTTTTCTTAAGATGCAGATTTTCGAGAAAGCGTCTTTTGAGATATCTCGCATTAATATCTCATGCTCATCTTTGCCACATCCGATTTAACAGTCCAGTGAGTCCTTTTCCTCACACAATCGAATCACTCGTTGGGTACAACGCAGTGACAATTTCGTAAAAAAAATTGCCTCCTAAAAGTCAATGTCACTAATTAGCAAAAGTCCTGTAATGAATCTGACACAATGAGTGAAAAAGAAGATTAAAATGAATTATGTAAAAGTACGATGTAGAATGGCAACTTCCGCCGTCATATCGCTGGTGAATTTCGCCCGGAACAAGTCGGAGTGCAGTTTAATGGCGCGTGTTGGACTTCCGAGTCGAGTCCGTGCGAATGGTTCATAAGATCTCGGGTGATATTTCCTAAAGACGTAAATACACGCACAAAGTTGAAAGCTCACCTCTTCTCTCCAGGAGGTCCCTGCGGGACATCCACTGCTCTCGACGGCGGTAAGTCACGGGTGGGGTTTGGCGGTGGCGTCGCGTCGCCCGGATTCAGGGGCGGCTGAATCTGCGGTTGATGCTTTGGACTCACTGACGCCGACGTTGTACTTGGACTGCTTGGACTATGTTTACGGCTCGGACAATCGTCGTCATCAATTGGACTTCTGTTCTCCAGCACATCACTAATTGTAACTAAATTACTTGGCGAATTCGGTGGCATATTGCCATCGCTTTCACGCTTATTTTGCTCCTCCCGAAGGCGCTCGCTCTTTCGCCACTTGGCTCGCCGATTTTGAAACCAAACCTAGAAAACGTAATCCCTTCATTATTTACATTTTACAGAAAAAAAAGTATTCATTTCTTTGATAATTAAATATATACAGGCAAATCCACGAAATAAATTCGTCACGCTTTTGCTCTTTTCAAATTCCCTCACTTTTCCAGGTTTTCCAGGTTAGAAAACGGAATTTTTCCAGGTTTTTAAAATACCTACACTTATATTTTACCCAATTAAATAATTCTCTGATTTACAGACAAAACTTTCACTTTTTCTCTGACTCTAAAGAACTTTATTTTTAAATAAATATTTACTCATTTATATTTTTCCATAGGAATTAAGAAAAATTTAAGTCAATTTTTGAAAAAGTTCTTTGAGAATTTATTTTTAAATTCTTTTTTTTACAATTTAATTTTACGAAATTTTCATTATTCTGACATTCTTAAATTAAATATATTAAAAATTAAAAACTTGAAATAATTAAAAAAAAATTCCATTAAACTTTTTGAAAAAAAATTAATTCTGCAAAATTCTTAATTAAAAGTATAGGTACCTATAAAAAGTTCAAATTTTCAAAGATTTTAAATTGAAACTTTTTGAAAATTCAATTATGTTTCTTAAAAATGAATTTTCATAAAGAATTTAATCAACAAATTTTATAAATAATTGAATTGTCTTGACAAATTTTAATAAAAATTTTAAGAATAATTTCATTTTTCGAGAAATAAAAATAATTGAAATTCTGCGATGAGTTTCATTTTTTATAAAAATAAATAAATCCCTGTAAAAAATTTTATTATTTATGAAAATAATGAAATGTTTGTGTAGAATTTTATTAAAATGTTTTTTAACTAATTGAATTCTTTTGGGAATTTTTATTAAAGTAGTAGCTATTAAAAATCATATTGAATTCAAGAAAGTTTTTGAAAATAATTAAAATTTTGCCAAGAATTTTATTAAAATTTTTCAAAATAATTGAATTTCTGAAAAGAATTTTACTACTTTTCAAAACAATTGAATTTCTGCAATAATTTGTAATTGCTTGAAAATTCAATTTGTTTTAATTCTTTTAACTAAAACATCTAATTCTTTTAAAATTGAATTAATTTTAAAATATTTAAGTAACATTAGATTTTTAGAATAAATTCAATAACTTTAGAAAACAACAATTTTCCAGAATTTCGATCAAAATTCTCTGACATTTCCAAGTTTGCAGGTTTCCAGGTTGCGTGCGCGCGGCAACCCTGGATTTTTTTACCGAAGACTTAAAAGTGTCATATTCTTTATACAGACGTTTATCACAGTAAATATAACGTCTATTATTTTAAGGCAAAAATGAAGTCTTTAGTTAAGATGCAACATTTTTAAACCAAATCAATGCTGAATTTATGTGATTTTGTATTTAATGAGAAACACTATCTATATACATCAGATAAAGTAAATGCTAATTTCATTTTCTTAAATGAATATTACATTAATTATAAATTTATATGTATCAGTTATTGAAATGTCAATATAATTATAATATAATGAGAGTGAAAAAAAACATTTTTATGAAAATTAATATTGCAAGTAAGTATATATATAATATATAATTTCACTAACATTATAAAAGATTAATGATAATTGATAATCAGTGAATAAATATAATATTGATAATTGTGTAATACGAAATGGACTACAATTTAATTCAGTTTAAAGTGGTACTTGTTTTAAAAGCTGACTCTCCTTTTATGAAACTCGATCATGTCATGTTAAGGACTTTAGTCTCCCCTAGATCGTTTCGTCATTTGAATGGCTTTAAATTGATAATGATCACCGTAATAAGGTAATGATGATTATAAAGAATTTGATACTGAATATATTAATGAAATAATTTCTCGCTTCAGAGCTGAATTGATAATAATAGAAACAATTTATAAATGAATAAAAAATTTGTTAAAAAACAATTATATTATTTGTACTGTCTGTATATTTGAATTAGAGGATTTAAATCCATAATATATTACAATTATTGCATGTACAAGAAAAGCAAGTTTTCCTATAGGATTTCCCATCACAGAGTCAGAAATATGTATATGAATAACAATAAATAAGAGAAAAGGTGCAAAGTGAAAGAGGAAGAATTAGTATGGGGCCGGTGCGGGGTGCTGGCTATCAACAAACGCATAGTCAATTGCATCCAGAACAAAGTATGTAGCAAGGGTTGGTGTGCATGTTCAACGAGCCGGCAGCAACCACTGTCCTCGAGTGTATTTTAAAAAGCTCGAGTTTCTCTAACGAGGCTAACTTGACATAATGCCAACTGAAATAGACTTTATTATACTCCAGCAGTCTCCTGGGTTTCCCTTCTTTTTTTTAGAACTTGTTCTGCTTTAGCGCCACATAAATAACATACGTCCATTTTTTGCGCAAAATAATCCAATTACTATTCAACTCATTACTTAACTCTTGACACCGCCATCGTAATTTTATAGAAAATGTATCTCACAAAATAAGTGTTTCTTTATTTCATTTATTTATTTTTGGGACTGTTGGATAATTCTAGTTTCATTAAAATTTTATTTTTCATTTCCCACCTTGAGCTTGTACGTGAATCACACCTGTCAGTATGAAAACCATACCAATAGAAATCTAATTATGAGTCTGAGATGAATGAGAAAATATTCTACTTGCGACAAGTTGCACTTGTTTTAAATGTATATTTTTCAAGTTGTAGACTTTTATGGGAAAACATTTATAGATCTTTGATTATTGTTTTAAAACTCGAGGCTGGTACAGATCGGACGATATATTGAAAAATGGCTTTCGCCTGCTTTCGCCGGTAAAAATGTCAAATGTACGTGAGAAAATGAGTATCGTTGGAAAATGATTTAATAAAATAAATACGATGAGCTTTGCTTCTTTTATAGGTATACCTAGTGCGGTTTTTGAAGCGCCAAGAACGCGCGAGTATTGGAGTGATGTAGAGACCGTTGGCAGACGGGAAGATATAATAATATCCTAAGGGTTGCGGAGGCGAGTAATAGCTGGGAACAAAGCCTTCATTCCCCTGGGACTAACCGTAGTCTCCTCTCCTTCCCCTTCTATACTCTTTCTCGACAGCTACCTATACATATATTTTCCACCGTTTCTACTGTATTCAGAATTTACACTGGAAATTTAATCCTTGATATATACGGTTTGCTTAATGGAATTAAAGAATTTCTTCCTTTTTCAAATCAATTCTGCAAATTTCATCCGACATTATTTATTCAATAATTGAATATAATATTGAAGAAGAGTAAAATTTGCAAAAAAAGCAAGATTTATTGCTCTTGTAATTGTGCATGTGTATGTAGAGTAAAGTTTATGTGACGCGTGTGAGGAGAACGTGCTTCGTCGGGCCCCCCAGAAGCATCTAATTGGAGTAGGAGAAAGCACTACATAAGCGCGCCTATTTGTCCATTATTCCAGATTCTCTTTGTCTTCACTAATGAAACAATGAGTCTGCGCCGTAATTGCGTCATACTTGGGGCTCTGTACTATACCCCATTATGCTCTATACTAAAACTGTCCTCCCACTCCTTGCATATCTTACAATTTACAAATTTATCTTTCTTCCACTTGAATTTGAATTCAAATCACAATTTCAACTTGTTTCATTTATAAACAACTTTTTTTCTATTATATGCTCATAAATAAATATTTTGGCTTGCTGGCCTCGATCTCTGCTTCAAACAGATTTGGGGCTTATTTTTATGCACTTATGCTTATTAATTGGAAATTATTCGCCTCGCAATTATTTTCAACTGATTGAGAAAGCTGTGTATATACTATATAGGTAATAACAATTTACTTCTATTAGTTAATAATGAATCTAATTGACACACAATATACGAGAAATGATAAATTGCGACTTTAGTAAATGGAGGATTAAAAACTGAGAATTCACACATAAAATCTGATAATAATTATGTAGGTGTTTATAGAATAGACTGTGACGAGTCACCACGTGTAAAATGCTGCTCGTAAGCAGTGCCGAGTACAAAGTAATCCCGGAGATTACCGGCTTACCATTGTCAAAAGATTACGTCAGGTTGAGGGTGTTAGCAAGCCCCGAGGGGGCATGATGCCCCTTGTGTTATTTCTTGTTTTCTTACATATTAACCCTGTTCATATATACATCTTATTTATCACATCACAACTGTTAATTGTTGCCTTCAAAAAATTATTTTTAATCCAAAAAACTTTTTTTCTGTTTAAATTTTTCCAAATTCAAATATTAAACAAAATTAATGTTTTTAAATATTTGAGAAGACACAGTTTTTATAAGGATGTCAAATTGAGACAAAAAACCAATCGAAAGTGTTGCAATACGTTTTTCGTCTGAAATTCATATCCTTAGAAAAAGTGAAAGTAATTTCTTTTTCAAGAAACAAAGTTTTGTTCTTCGGTCTCACCTGAACTCTCGCTTCAGTTAAATTAATTTTCATGGCCAAATCCTCTCGGGTAAAAACATCCGGATAATGAGTCTTAGCGAAAGCATTTTCGAGTTCCTCAAGTTGTTGTAAAGAAAATGTTGTTCTATTTCTTCTTTGCTTTCTTCTCACGAAGGAATCTTCACTGACTCCATGAAGTGCCGGATGGTAAGCAGAGTAGCTTGTATCTTAAATTTAAGAAAGAAAAAAATTTCAGTCAAATGATGTTTCAAAGCCTTATAATTATCTCAGGGTGAAAAAGTATGCGGTTTTTTTTAAACAAGTGGTACATATAAACTGTACAAGAAAAGTAATGATTTGAAAAGAATTGTCTTTTCTATTGAAAATTAACACTATAAAAAAATGAAAAATCCAGTCAAACACAAATTTTCAAAACTATCGTTTCAGTAGTTCAACTGTCTTTAGTCAGACAAAACCTTTAACACACTCTTGTAATTTGTGTTTCAATGGTAAGTAGTAAAAGACAAGCTACGTCAGACATTTTCTACTTTATACACTTTTAATAGCAGTATTTGAAATTAATTTGAGTCAGGAGTTTTAAGTCAGTTTACTTTTCAAATAGTATACACTGAAAAAATAATTTATTTGATTCAAATAATAGATTATTTGTGTAACATGAAAATAAATATTTACTTGAATCAAATAATTTTTTTAGCTATAGACCAAATCCCATCTTAGAGGGGTCAGTCCGCATATTAATAATATTGACCTACTAGAGTTTTGCACCAAATTAAACAAACTTTTAAGTCACTCACTATAAAAAAAAGGTTCTAAATTAGAGCGGATTTCGGTACTAAAATATAGAACCAAATTACGATTTAGTACCAATTTTGGTACTAAATTAGTACCTTTCTTTTTACAGTGCTGAACAAAATCTACAAAGCTTTCGAAAAACGGTAAAAAAGTTTTTTTTTACACATTTTATTGTTTATATTCATAACATTTGCCAATTCATGCACAAAAATATTGAAGAATATTATTCTTAAATTTTTCCAAACAAGTTGGAAATAATTAATAACTTTTACTGCAAGCGTTTTATGTTTTACAAATGTTATAATGTTTTATGTTTATATAGTCTTCATTTGTTTAAAGTTTAAACAATTTATTATTGTTACTTCTTTCTCCATACACTTGGAGAAATGCAGTTTTTTGGAATTTTGTAATTTATCGACCAAATTACAATAACACATAAACATGAAACATTTAATTATCGATTCAAGAATTGCTTAGACAACTAACTGTTGTCATTTACTAACTTCTAACACAAAACATTTAGAAACTTGCAGGTTTCTTCTGATTTTGCAATTAACTGAAAGCTGAGTAGTATAAAATGAAAATTATTCAATGAATTCAACTATTCAGCAATTGTTTAAACAAATAATTGTTTTATATATACTAATTTCCTACATCAAGCACCTAGAAACATACAGATTTTCTTCTTATTTTACTATTAATCAAACAGAGTATTATTGCACAGTTGGAAAAAAACTGCAAGTTCCTTTATAGGTATGGGGCCGTTCAAAAAATACGCAACCCTATTTTTCGGATATTTTGACCCCACCCCTCCCCCATGTAACGCAATGTTGTATATACATTAACGCCATTTTTTCTGCTGACTGTAACAAATAGCTTGACCCCCCTCCCCCCTAAAAGCGTTACATATTTTTTGAACGACCCCTATTTGGTGTAAGGAGCCAGTAAATAACAATAATTATTTATTTAAATTATGTAAAAAGTTGCGCATTTTCATTCTCTACAAGGGTATTTGAAAATTTTCATTTTCAAATTTATGTTTCTTCTTTTTTTTATCTAAATAAAACACTCCGTTCGAGCACAAATTGAGTTTTTTAATCCGGGTGCTGAATTTCAGTATATGAAATACCATTCAATTGACTTTGAAAATTATTTGATACAAATATTTATTTGATAATAGACAAGCAATCGTTTATTTGAATGAAATGAATTTTTATTTCAGTGAATAATTGACTTTTTGGTATAAGAACCCGGTGAATTATGAAAAGTTGTTATTATAAAAGTTAAAAAGTTATATTAGTATATATATATATAAAAAAGACATTTTTATAATGAGACAAAACTTTCTCATACCTACTTGTAGGATCGGTTGAAAAGTGATTATCATAATGAATAAGTGAAATGAGAAACTGGTGAAAATGTTTGTATGCAATTTATAAAATAGTTTGCAGGGTTTCAACTCGATTTTTGCGGACATAAATGATAAAATGGTCACTGTTGCAAAACATAAAAGCTGCAATGCAAACTCTGTTGTCGTTTGACGCGACATGGAGCGAGAGAGAGAGAGAGAACCATGAATTTTTATGAGTTTAGGAAATTAATTTGTGTTTTTCGCTAAGCTGGGCTTAGCGCCGCTGTAATTAATTGCGCTGATTGCTTTGCATCATTGATGAGCGGTTCCGAGCTTCGCCGCGTTTACCTTCTCTCTCTCCCTCGAATTTCTCTTCTCGTCTATTCATTCTCTTCTCTCATTCGCTTTATGGTGCACGCGAAGCCTCATTTGTGCACGTTTCACTAGCTTATATATATATATATATATATATATACGCATTTTCGTTCTCGACATAGCAGCGTTTCTACTAACAAGATCCCTCAGTTGCCTTAAGAACTAATTGAACATTCATAATATTCATAATGGACTGATTTCAGACCTGAATTACGCAATTTTCCACTTTGTTCCATTATTTATATACGAAAACCCCCAATTTTTCTTTTATTTCAATTTCAATCGATTGCTCTGAAAATCTACTCAAGACTACTCAAGACTACTCAAGACCTTTGATTAGAGTTTCGGGAAAGTAAAGCCGGGATCCAGACAAGTTATTCAACTACTCATCGAGACTCGTCTTGATTCAATTTATTATCATTTTTCTTCGTTTGTTTCAAGGAACCCTCACAATGGTAGCGCGTGTCTCAATTTATTCCTTTAGCCCCAGATAGAAAAGTGGAGGTTCACGGGACACAAAGATATATCAATTTCCTCTTCTCTGGCTTTTCACTCTGAAAACAGGAAGGGATCGAGCATACGTGCCTGCCTCGAGGTTCAGCTTCACGAGTGTCCTTGATTCGCGACGGAAGTCCCTTGATTTAGTGTCTTGTCTGACAACAAAAAATTATTCTTTTCTTTTCCTCTTTTTTATTCCTAATTGCTCTTCAATTATTCCTCTACTTTAACAAAAAAGTAAATAAATCAAGAGTTGAAACTTTTATACAATAACAGGAAAATGCAACCTTTCTTCTGAAAGGCGATAGTCAAGAAATGAAAACCAGGCAAAGAACCTCAGAAACCCAAAACAAAATTTGCGTTTTCAACAAATACGAAATTTGAATTTGTTTTAAATAAAAGTAGCGATTAATTTTATAAATATTGGGAAAGTACTTATACATAATATATGTACACATCAATCGATTATAGTTTTCATGCCAAGAATATAATTTTCACAAGAATTAATTCAAATTTCTAGAAAGAAAAAAGTTATTTAAAAAAATACAAAAAACGAGAAATGTTTGCGTAGAATTTTATTAAAATAATTTTGAACTAATTGAATTCTTTTGGGAATTTTTATTAAAGTAGTATAGATATTAAATATCATTGAAATGAGGAAAATTTTTGAAAATAATTAAAATTTTACCAAGAATTTTATTAACATTTTTGAAAATAATTGAATTTCTGCAATAATTTGTAATTGCATTTGTAATTCAATTTTTTTTAGTGTTTTTAACTAAAACATCTACTTATGAGAAATGTAAAAACAACTCTTTTAAAATTGAATTTATTTTGAAATATTTAAGTAAAATTAGATTTCAAGAGTAAACACAATAATACTTTAGAAAACAACAATTTTCCAGAATTTCGATCCAAATTCCCCGACTTTTCCAGGTTGTTTCAAGGTTTCTAAAATTCCCTGTCAATGTATTAACAAATAATTAAAGAAGAATTTTAATCACTAAATTGAAGAAAGTAATGTTGTATTAAAAACTTACTGTAATTATTGATAAATAATTTTGCATTAAGTAAATAATAACGGAAGTGAGGTTCATGAATGAAACTCTGCATCAGAGCATGATCAGTATTTACGTGCACATGTTTTTATCGTGCTGGGAATTATTAAATCATTGGCTTCCAATCTTGGCCTAATATATTGAATCAAGGTTTCGTGTATTATTGGAAAAATTAGAAAAGTAGATGCTAAGATTAATTATTTTCTCCAACTACAACACTGGAGAAATATTGTATTTAACCTGTGGTCAAAAAGAAGCCATTAAAATTATTATCTTCTTTGATAGTTGGTTGCTTTGTGATTTCATTGTTCACTCAATGCTCAACTTGGAAGTAAATTTGATTTTAAGCTTATGTACCTAAGCCAATTGGTGTAAATGTATTTGGAGCGGAAAGAATTTAATTTTAAAGGAAGGATGCTGCGAAAACAAAGGAAGAAGTGAGAAAATAAGTCAATAAAAGAGTAAGGGAGAGAGAGAGAGAGAAAAGGTCGATTGATTGTGTCGGCACTTGCTCTGGCGGAACACATCGATGAAGTTACATTACCGGCTAGACTGAGTTACGCAAAGTGGACGCTACAAACTGGATGTCCACTAAACTTAGTTTGCACTTGAAGCTAACTTCCGGTTAAACCGCGGTTCGGTGTCAGGCGGAACTTTCACGATAGTTTACCTACTCACTGATCGTTTCCAAGTCCGCACCCAACACTTTGACTTGACCTCTCCCTCCTCTAGACATGGAAAATGAATTGTATCAAGTTTCCCGTTTCAATTTAAACGTCGTTTCCATTTTCGACTTATCTCATGCCAATCTTGTGTCATTTAAAAATCTAAAAAAGTTAAAATGCTTATTATTAATTCACAAAACTAGACTATAGATGAACTTATCGACGAATTATTTCTTTCTGTGCAGGAAAGTTTGATCGGCAGGATAAAAAATATTAGATAATGACATCGCATCTTTTTTGAGATGCGATTAGAGGGGAGCCCTTTTCCCGGATGTCATATCGAAATGTCAGACATATTTTAAAATTTAAGCTATAAAATGTAAATTAGTATTCTCTTCTGAACGAAATGTACTGATCCGCTACAGGCGCAGTGAATGATGTTGGATGATTGAATGGGGGGAAAGGGAAGGGCCCTCAGGGACGTTCGGGCACCCTTCACTGTGAGATGTTCCCCCCTGTCGGGATAAACAGATTAGGTAACTACGTGATAAGTCGGTAAGTGGGTTCACTCGGCCCACAGTCCAGAGACCTCAATTCTCTCTCTAGTCTCTCCCACCCTCTTGGACCACCGACATTCGCTCATTAGCAACGGTCGGGGTGTCATTAGATTTCCCTCTACGTGTAGTTTTTCCAGCGACTTCTCCTTGTCTCTATTTCCAAGTAATGGCATCAAAAGTTACTACTTTTATACAGCCATCATTCAAGTCTATTATACATTTCCCGATAATGCCATGATTTTCGAACTTTCAACGACAGATGTTCGGCTATATCCTTAAATTATATTGAGAAATTTCTAAGCTTCAGAAGTTGAATCCTGTATACGTTAAGCTTTCTATTCCTTCAAATTATAAAACTTTGAAATATTTTTCAGGAAATCACCTGATATCAGATGGAAAACCTTTTCAAATGATAATAGAATATAATTTTTGTTCTTTACCATTTTCTATCGACTTTTTACCGAAAACTTGCTCGCTATATTTTATATTTTTCCACAGTATGTAGACCCTGCTTTAATCTGCGAGAGAGTATCAATTGAAAAATGTAAAGTCAATATAAATTCGACATTTAGGGTTTTTTTGTGGAGTGAGGGACAAGAAGAAATGAGATACTGAAAGAGTATAAAAAGCGAACTTACAGGGGTGCGTTGGGGCGAAGGGGTAATCGAGAGAGGGTGGAAGTCGGGGGGTCGGTATACCGGGGGGGCAGTGATAGCAGTATATCCCACCGCTCCTGGCCATCACCCCCACAGCACCCCCCGACCCACCACTAGCGCCACCGGCTGCTGCTGCTCCTCCCCCTCCTCCTGCCCCCGGCACCTGCGACTGAGGTGACTGCTGTTGCGGCTGCAGTTGCTGTTGTTGATGTAGATGGTTTAAAGCTTGATGCGTGTGAACAGATCCAATCTGCAATAAACGAAATTTACATTTTTACACAATTATACTGTGAATTTCAATTCTGCCTCACTTTCCTTCAAATTACCCGTGCAGAAATCGCCACTTTTGTTCCCGATTACCGCCCTGGCCCCGGTCGGGATTTCATGATCTGGCCCCGACTTCGTGGCCCCGACCAGGACCAGACCGGGTTTGCCCAAGGATCTACAAACAGCGCACAATGGGATTTTTTTTACAATTTACTGTTCAAAACTGTCTACAGCCTACAATTCTTAACCGGTTTCAGTATTCTTTATTTTAAATTAAAGGCGAATAAATTCTTAAGACATCCCTTAAGGTCAATTTTTTAGTTCTTAATTGTTTATAATTTTTATTTTCAATCAAAGTTAACAAATTAATACAATTTTTCAAAAAAGGAGGCTTATTTTCTTATTCCGTTGCTGCATATGATCTGAATCAGTTCAAATTAATACAATATGACCACCATATAATTAATAAAACAGAAAGTAATTTATATCAATTGTTATAAACAATATTAATTAACAAATAGTTAACTTTGATTTCTTTCCACTAAAAAATGTTTTTTTTCACATTTTCTTTTTAATTTAAGTCTATTTAAAGAATATTTGTCCTTTTTGATTAAAAAATAACTTATTTAAATTGTTATAAACAATATATTAAATAACAAATAGTTATGTAACTTATGCTCCTGTCCACCAAAAAAATTTTTTTTCACGTCTACTTTTTAATTTAAGTTCATTTTAAAAATATGTGTCCTTTTTGTTTAAAAAATAACTTATTTAAATGGTTACAAATAATATTAATTAACAAATAGTTAATTTTTGTTCCTTTCCACCAAAAATTTTTTTTTCACGTTTACTTTTTTATTTAGATAATGTTAAAAGACCACGGATATATAATATTAAATATTTAAATAAGTTATATTATAAGCAAAAAAGACATATATTCTTTAAAAGAACCTAAGTAAAAAAGAAAATTTGCAACAAAAATTTTCTGTTGGACAGGATCATAAGTTAACTATTTGTTAATTAATGTTGTTTATGACAATTGAAATATATTACTTTATGGGTTTTTAATTGTCTGCTGGTAATATTGGATTAATTTGAACTGATTTAGAGCATGTGCAGTAACGGAATAAGAAAATAAACGTCCGTTTTTAAAAAATTGTGTTAATTTGTTAACTTTGATTGAAATTTGAAAATAAAAATTATAAACAATTAAAAACTCAAAAATTGTCCTCGAGGGATGTCTTAAGAATTTATTCTCCTTTAATTTAAAACAATAGGACAAACGCACCAATTGTCGAGGGTGAACCATTTGTCGATGTTATCATGGTGATAACCAAAAATATTGCCTAAAATGTTAAATTTTTTTGTGGTTATAATATTAACATATTATTTTTGACATTTATAACTCTTAAAAACTCTTAATTGTTTTTCACACTTAAATTGAAATTCCATGTTTAAGGCAAAAAAATAAATTATTATTAATTAATAATTTTTAGTATTATTGTGAATTATTAATAATGAAAAAATTTTTATTATTTTAAAAAATAGTTAAATTATAAATAATATAGAATAAATAATTAAATTAATAATTTTTACCATATTATTATGATAAACATATTAATTTATATATATATATATATATATATATATATATATATAACATACATTTTTAATAATTTTTCTATAAATAAATATGATACAGTCAATTTATTATGATAACACTGTATATAACGGTCCCATGATTCAAAAGGAAGTTTAAGCGAGGTCGCTTCCAAGCTTGCGTGGCTATGCGGTATGTGTATTCGACTTGCGTCCTCGAGGTCTAGGGTTCGGTCCCCCGTGCGTGCGATATTTTTCCGTCTTAGTTTTAAGTGTTTTGTGTATAATTCTTAATAATGTTACATAAAGTATAGGTTTAAATAATTATTAACAATAATAATAATTATAAATAATTATTAATTTAAATAAGATAGTCTGTCTAAATTAATGAAAGAAAATAAGAAAAATATTTTTTTTAAAAACTTAGTTCAATAAAAGCAATTCTAATAACTATTTACATTTTTAATGACACTCATAAAAGTTTATTTACTACAAAAATATTAATAATAATCATTAATATTGAAGTAAATACTCCCCATTCTTTAATAATCAAATAACAAGCTTTAATATAATAAAATGCAGTCAGTATTGGAATTCTACCTGGGTAGCGAAAAGATCGGGGGAAATCCCATGGCCCCGACCGGGTCCCGACAGGGCGGCCAGATCGGGCAAAGTGCCATGGCCCCGGTCGGTTTTAGTGTTTCAACCAGGCCGGGGCCAGGTCGGGTTGCCAGATCGGGGCCCGGTTTGTCCCGATCTGGCCCCGACCTGGCCCCGGTCAAAATTTCTGCACGGGTAACTATTACAATACCTATATCATTCATGTCTAAATTACTTTTTATTTTTATATAAACTTTAATTTCATTTTCCATCTATTCAAAATGTAGAATCGTGAAATTAACCAAAGTTGAATTTAATTTGTAGGCAAATAATATTTTGCTTTCAGTATTATTGAGAACATTGAATGATATATATATAAATCTTCCATAAGAGAAGTTTTCATATCTTGCTTCTTTCTTGATTTTTTAAAGTCAATATTTCAATATTACCATGAAAACCTTTTAAACTTTTCTACTGTATTTCTTTAAATTGCATATTTAGTTTAAATAGAAAAAAAAATTATTTCCTTCATATTGCTTCGTCGAAACCGAAAATATTCTAAAACAAATATTAAAATTTAGTTTCATGATAATAAAATAAAAAAAACTCGTCTTTGATACCTACGTCGAATAACTTTCCATTCGTGTACCTAAATAATTTCTTCTTTTTATGAAATCTTAATGTATATAAAGCCTTTCAATGAATATGTTTGTAAACTCATTTGTAGCAAAAGTCTTTAATATTCGGATCCAAACTCAAAACGCTGTTGTTGAATTTGTCATATGAATTATTTTTGATATCCAACGAGAGGATGATTGCAAGACAAACATAGAGGGCGAACGGGGGAACCGAAGAGAAAGACAGAAACGTGATAGAGAGAGAGCTAGGGGTAATAATTGGTTAATATCAATTTCAAATTTCAATTAGTATCATCTCGACGGCACTCGGCTTTTCCCGGGATCCAGCATGTCATGATCAAAAATTCAATTTGTCCCTTCGTACTAGAGACCCGTAGACGAAGAGGGAGGCATAGATTAATTGAGAGCAAAAGAGAGAGAGGGTTTATGATTTTAAAGCCATTCGTTGGACAAAAGGACTTGTGCACGTAATCGCATATATTCATAAATATATACACCTATATAATATGACAAGCTTATTAGAAATTTATAACTTGCCGTTTATTAAGTTTGGCGATCGATGCCTGCTTAGCCATATAGAGAACCCCAATACATTCGTTATTTATTTACATGAGTTTACAATCCCTCTAATGGGAATCTTTCACGTAATCGAGTTTTGCTCTTATAACAAAACACACATCATCTCTTTTGCATAAATTCATATGAATTCAAAATTTGTCACTCGAGATAAATTCTTCAAATTATTAAATCATTAAAAAATAAGTTGAATTTACAATATCGACTTCATCCTTAATACCCGTGTAGAAATTTAACCATTCAGATCTTTTGATCATTGTGTAGGCCATGTTATGACATGGCAATTTCTACACGGGTATGTTGCGTCTATTAAATCCAGACTTTTTTCAATTACAAATTTTAAAAAACAAGTGTAAGAATTACACCGATTTTTAATATGTCCCGCACATATTGTTATTGATAATCTGACAAATGTCAGATAACTATAAGTAATCCTTAATTATTCATCAGTAAAATAAAAAAGGGTCTGAATGACAATTATCAAAGCAAATTTACAATTTAAAATTGAACATCTTCATAAGTAAAATGAGTAAATGACGAATATATTGCAGCGTAAAGGGTATAATATCTTTGGTAGATGAGTGTCGAGGAGTAAACACACTCGAAACCTCAATATATCCCCAACCCCAGTCGGATGATCGCACAATAAAACACTGGCATAATCTCCCGCTCGGGTGGTTCAACACCACAAATACACATCGAGCCACCGAGCACGGACCACATGCTGACTATTTTCATAGGGGACTGTATTCTTATGCACTTATTAGTGGATGGGGTAAAAGTGGATCTCTCAAATCGCGGCACCCGAAGGCCGTATGCGGATTAGCCTCGCTACATTTCGTCCCTTCTGTCGACGCGTATGTTCCCCAACACCCTTTAACCCGTCGTTTCTACTGGTTTCTACTGAGCCACATGCAGAAAAGAAATTTTCAGTTTTATTCGGCATTCAAGTGAAAATTCCTAGACACAAAAAAGACACAATACTTGTGTTATTAAATTGTGTTATTAAATTAAACAGTCATGGATTGGAATAATAATTGGAATTTTAAATAACTTCTTATTACTTGAAGAATGCCATGTAAAAAGTATGTTGGATATTGTGGCATTTGATTTTGAAATATAATGTGAAGTGAATAAATGGTTAATCAGACGATTCTTGTAAATTGATTTAAACTCATCTTACATTCTGCAGCGCCATTTCAATCACTTTAAATTAGCCACGATTGTAATACAGAGCAATTGTCCCTTATTTAATTGAGGATTTTAGATTAGATAGATCTATCCTTATACGAATTTGGTTCTTTAACTTGGCCGTTACATTTGTTACAATCACTGCAGATATTGTATGAATACTAACTTAATGATTATCTATGTACAAAAGTCATTCTATATCAACAATACCGATCAACAAAACAGGATATCAATAAAATTTTAATTGCACAAACATCCTGAAGATTTTTAGTTTTTACTCATCTCTAAATCTGCAATTCTGCATTTAATTAATACAATAAATACCTGAAGCAAAAAAAATTGCATAAGAATATTAAAGACAAGATATAAATTGAAATTGTTTTGATGTTAAAATTTAGAAGCAATTTCAGATACCAAGGCTGAGAAAATTTGTTACTTTATCGGGCAATTTCCTGGGATTCTGAGGCGACCCCGAGCAAATGGAATACAAAGCTAATTAAGGAATTATCACTTTTAATTGCAATTCATGCTATTTGCGCAGCGTCGCAGCGTCGCAGCGGCACAATGCGATTGTCGTCGCGTGCCAAATTATTGAAACTTGACGTCACCATAACGCGGCACTTTGCTAGTTGCCTACATCAATTATTTCAATAGCAATGTGATGATCAGAACAATATAACGCGGAACATGAAACCTTTAAATGACAAACTAGAGAAACTTTTTATCAACTTTAAATATTCAGCTTTCTCTTTCTAAAGTTTATTATTTATTTTCCATCACAACTGCGAGGGCTAGAAAAATTAAAGTTTTGCTTATACTTTGTGATAAAATTATTTTCTACATTCTCATCACATGAGAAGGTATTATTTTTAATTGAAAAATCTCGATTCATTTCTAAATTTATTTTCAAGTGAAAATAAACAGTTTTTTGAAAAATGGCCCGTAAACTCCGTAATTTTATTGAAAAAGGACGAAAAGTTCGGAAATTGTTCGATATATAATTTGAAAAATTTTAGAGAAATATTACAAATGATTATACAGAAAAATTCAATTATTTACAAAAATAATAAAATTCTTCGCAGAAATTCAATTGTGTTCAAAATTTATTTTAAATTCTAGTCAAAATTTCAATTATCTTATTATAAGTAATAAAATTCTCCTCTGAAATTCAATTATTTTCCAAAATTTTAATCAAATTCTTGGCAAAATTTCAATTTTTTCAAAAGTTTTCTCAAGTTTAATGATTTTTAATATCTACTATTTTAATAAAATTTTCCAAAAAAATTCTATTATTAAAAAAAATTTGAATAAAATTCTACGCAAACATTCAATCATTTTTATAATTAATAAAAAATTTTACAGAAATTCCAATTATTTACAAATTTTTTATAAATTTCTTCGCAATAATTCAATTATTTTCATATAAATAATAGGTAACATTTTTACAAGGATTCAATTGTTTTCGTAAATAATAAAATTCTTTTAGGAATTCAATTATTTTTACTAATAATAAAATTCATCGCAGAATTTACATTATTTTAATGTAATTTTATTCCTCGAAAAATGTAATTATTCTAAAAATTTGTTGATAACATTCAGAGAGTTAAGAATCAGAGAATTTACTAATAAAAATTGTTTTAAAAAATTAATTTCAGTTAAAATTTTAGATTATAATTGAATATTAAAAGCAATATAGCAATATAGCAATATAGCAATATAGAAATAATTAAATTTTGAAATTAATTTTTTTGAAGAAGTTTAATTGATTTTTTTTATATTATTTGAAGTTTTTATTTTCTAATATGCATTTAATTGAAGAATTTGGGAATAATTGAAATTTCGTGAAATTGAATATTGTAAAGAAATGGATTTGAAAATTGCCAAAGAACTTTTTCAAAAATTATTAAAAATAATTGATCTAAAATAGAATTTTAGTTAAAATTTTTGAAAATAATAATTGAATTGAAATGATGAAAATAATTTTCAAGAAGTTACAATAACATAATATTCTTATAATATAAGATATTGATTTTATCACTGGGCCATCTAATTAATTTAAATCTAATCTAAAATCTAATTTCTAGTTTTAAGTAAAATGTTTTCTTATTTGACTCGGACTGGTTATATTTTTGTCAGAAATTGGTTCGTAAATGGTCTTTAATTTTTGGTCCGTATTAAAGTCCGTATTTTTAAATACTTTCACTGCTTTGAGTCATGAATGTGATAATTTTAAAATTCATTATTTCCTCGAAAACAACGAATTTTGAGCTTTAATTTAAAAGGGTAACTTTAAAATAATAAATGATTATCAAATATTCAATTGTCCAATAATTATAATATTGTATTGGCATAGTCGCCTTTACGCAGTGGACCATCCCATCCGCTTGAGCTTCCAATAACTATTACGTATATGAATTGACGTAAATTAATTAACTGTCGTTCAGTTTCATGCAGCACGTTAGCCCTTATTCTTGGACGGCACAATTCAATAAGGCACTCATTGTATGCCCTGCTTGTAATGGGCGCAATAATGCGGGATAACAAAATTAAGCTTCTCTCTACACTGAACACTATGCACATACACATAATCTTAATATGATCCATCAAAGATTCCTTATTAGTTTGCAGAAGATGTGACGCCAGAGTAATAATTAGTGAATAAAATTGTTACGATTTCTTTGGACATGTATTGCAGTTATGGCAGATCGATTAGTAGATAATAATCTAATGTAATGTATCTTATAGTTAAGCAGATCTGTAGTGCGTTCTGTGCTTCGTATATACTTCAATACATTTAATGTGGAGGTTAACTTGGCATACGCGACTACTTCCCTTATTCGAAAAATTAGTTTTACATTTCAGAGACATTAAAATGCAATATGGAAAATGTGTGTTTCTTTTTTAAAAAAAGTACAAATTTTTAATCCTTTTAATTTGTTTCATTGTATGTGTGGAAGAGAGATTAAATTTTCTTCTAATTTCTTATTTTTTACAAAAATGAAACGGCAGCGTACTCAATTTCGAAACAAAGTTCTCTCAGTGGAAAATATTTTATTGTTAAAACAAGTGTTCATACATGTTTCTAAATTTTTCATGAATTATTTATATAAATTTATACTTGTATAATTTTTAATAAATCTTACATTAGTCATTTTAATAGTGAGTAACAATTAAAAAAATCACTTGAAAAATTACACAGTAACATTTTTATATTTGAAACCCATGATTAATAAAATTCAACACCAAAAAGTTGGAACAATATTGAAAGCGTTGAAGGTTGAAGAAAATTGCTTCTAGTTTATAGAACTAGACAACACGTCTAGACTCAATGTATATTTTCACTGATTTAGCATTTGAATTCACTGGTTTTAATGAAACATAGACTAGACAAACATTTTCCCTCGTTATTTATACACGTATTACATTTAAAGGAAATTTACTCAGGTGTATACGGTGTATAATTTTCTATTAAATTCATTACAATGAACTCAATAATTGTTTCTTAACAATTTAGTGTTATCTGATAAAGTTTTACTATAAATACAAGTTTTTATGAAAACTGTCTTTATTACAGTAATAACGGATCTTTGAATTGCAATATAGATTATTTTAGCTCACTTATACATAGAATTATGCTATTATTTTTATTTTCATTTGTTTTCTTCGTCTTTCCAGTAAGTAGAAAATATTATACATTTTTATTTAACTATTGTTTTTATTGTTAAAACATTACTTTTCCTTCAGATTGATTCTAAATATTTGGAACATGAAGTCGAAATTTCCAAAGAAATCATTGAATTAAATGAATATGTGACAAAAGAAATAAGGAATTTTACAGAATTTTACACATCCACCCAATTTCAACAATCACAGCGAATAAGAAAACTGTATGAGCAGAATGAAATTGCTTCTCTGGAATACGTCCTCAAACGAATAGCTCTAATTGTGAGTATAAAACAACTTGTCAAAAATTGTAAATTATAATTACAAAAATTTAAATACATATCCATTATGTTATTCGCAGAACGAGAGTATAGCTTCAGTAGAAAGAAAAAACATTTGTAAAAATAGTACTTTTGAGCAATTTTCTTGGGTATTATTACGTTTCCCTTTACAATACCAACTCAACTGTTCTGCAAGTATTAATCGCATTTATTTTAATGAATTCAATTCGAATGATTTTACTTATATGGAACACATATCTTGGGTAACTATATTGAAAATTTCTAGGTACATGTGTAACATTATACAATAAATTATGCTCTCTAATTCTGAATTAGTAGAAAGTTAGTAATGAAATGACGAAAAGTAATCCACCAAATGACTTAGAAAAGGGGAAAAGTCGTCAGTCATCCATGGAAACAATAACTAATAAAATTCTACTAATTTAGATTTAGAGAGGGACAACTTTTAATTTAATATATAAACGTCACTATATTTAAATTACGTGTACGCGTCTATAGAATTCATTTTATCAAAAATAAGAGTCAATTTGGAAATTTGAAAATGTGTACTTGTAATTATTTTCAGTTAGGTGAAGAGATAAAAAACAGTTGCAATTCCATGCATCAAAATTGTAATAAATTAAAGGAAGAAAGAATCAATTTTTCAGAATGCTTATTTCAAGGACGGAAAAAAATGGAAATATTGAAAGAATTTCTTCATGACAAAATGAATAAAGTAATAAATTCAAAAATTTTCGATTTTCAAGAATTCGATATAAAATTTCACTTGTGCTACAAAGAAATGAAGAATCAATTGAATATCAATTATCATAGGGTTGAAAAACAATATTTAGATTGTCTCACTGAAAATGAAATGAATAATAAATGATTACCACCGTAAACGACTGCATTTGAATTAGTTAAAATGTTAAATTATTACTATAAATTGACATGTACTTATAACTTAATAAATAAATAAAAAATTCAAGTATAATTTTTGTTTTGGTTAATTCTTAATTTTTTCAATAATTGAAACTTTGAAATAATTTTATTAAGAAATTGATAAGTAAATTTAATATAAAAGAGAAAATTAATAGTTTTGATACGAATACAAATAATATTAAAATAAAGTAAAAATCAATTTTCAAACATAGTAGTGAAATGCATGACTGATGGCCTTCAAGCGAGGCGTCAAGCGAATAAATCAAATGTAAATAGATAAACGTGAAATAAACTGAAAGCCACTAACCATTCAGTGAATCCAAAAGCAAACAATGAGTTTAGCCAACAAGTAACTCGTTTCCTCATGATTGAACGCGAATACTTCAGGCACAATATGAGGGTCTCTAACACAATAGCACTTTAGTGAATTAAGATTTCTATGTATACATATACATATACAATATGCTTTACGCTTTACACGGTTCTTTAAAGACCAGAAATTCATTTAATTCAATTAAACGCCGCACATAATTATTATATATTAGCTGCCATTAAAACGTATTTAGTTCATACCGAAAAACTTAAATTATTTCCATTTGAAAGTAAAACTTTTTGAAATGTGAACACATGAGATGACACACATGACAGCAAATGTCGTGGAATCGAGCAAGAGTCGAGTGCACTTGGAGGGTTCAGGGATGTGTGTGTTCCCTTCGCCCATGTAGGCGAGAATCCGGAAGTGACTCGAAATACACTCTTGGTCCAGTATTACTTGCCCCTTGGATCTCCATTTCTATACAAATGATTTCCCTTTTCAAGAGATTCGAGCTTATTTCAGTGGGTTTATATCGCCATAGAATATGGCAAAGGGACCTTCTCACTCGATTTAGTCGCGCTTGGTGGCCCTTCAATTCCGCTTCCGGAACTTAATTCACCATGCGATTATAACTCTTAATGTTTGTTTGTCGTCTCGTCTCGAGCGTCTCGAGCGTCTCGAGTCAAAATACTTTTATACAAATTGTTTCAAAAAGTAGACAATTTTTTTTCAATAAATTAGTGAATGCGTTTCAACTAATTCAAGTGTAAAGAATAAGAGTTTTCCTTTGATGCGAAAAATATATTCGTAAATAATCGAGCAAGTCTCAGCGCTTTATAATAGTGAAATCAATACGATCCTCTTCTATATCGTTTGGTGCAGCAATTGAACTCGTTGAATCTGTGCCTCGAGCTACAGGGTTATACGTATATGTATGTATTGTATGTATATAAACGCAGTCGGCTTTTATCAACTTCCACTCAAGGATTATGTACAGACAAACTCTTGATATTTATTATGGTCGCAAGTGATGTACGATTCACTTTTAACTCATCAATGATCATTGATTATAATTAATATTTTTAACAAGTACAGTATTTTAACAAATAGAAGTAAATACTTGTTAGAAGAAGGATTACCGCAGTGATAAAAGTTTGTCAAAGTGTCAATAAAAATTGGCTTGCACATAATTATTTGTATAACAGTAGATAGTAGAGTTTATTAATACATATTTACCAAAAGTGATTATATTTTACAATTGATTATTTATTTTCGAGTACCGTGAAGAAATTGGTTGAAATTCGCCCGAAGAAGGCGGGCAATAAGTCCATTATATACATACCAGTTTAGGATGGAAGAGAAGGAAAGGAGAGAGTGAGAGAGTGAGAGACGGCGATGGTTAGCCCCCTGGGCAACATTACCAACGGAACTCGATTCGGTATATTTCAATTGCCTGCTCCTGTTTGATATGCACCAATTTCGTGCAATATGTCGCGCCCCTGTCTGTGCCTTACTTAAAGCACCACTTTCTGAATCCTCACATACAGAGGTAATTATCGAGACTAAATCAATAATCACCTGCTCTTTGTGATTCAATCATCCTCAGTAACTTTGTGAAGATCGGTCAAGCGCGAGTGTGAGTTGTATAATATGGAGTGGAAAATAAAATAACCTCTTGAGATATCGAGAGCTAGTAGGTAAAAAGGGTAATGCCAAGGCGAGCCGTACTCAGTTTTAGGTTCAAGTAGTGAGAAGAACGTGCCGAGAATGAATGTGGGGTCCTGTTACTCGGTCGAGCGAAGCTTTCTGCCTCTTTCTATCTTATTCTATTTTTCAGTCCATTCTTTTTATTTTTTTCACTCCATCTCACTCCCACCCCGGTTAGTCAGAAGCAGCGCTCCTCCCGACCGTAAATTTCACCCGGAAAGCGATTTAGCGAGGAAGCGTCGAGGATAAATCTTGAAAAAGTCGAAAAGCGTAAAACAGAAGCGAACCAGGCGAAAGAACGAGCCGCGTATATACTATAAGGAACGCCCGAGTCGAGAGACTCGCCAAGGCAGGGCGACCTCCTCAGGGAGGTTAGAGGCGGTCTCTAAAACCTAGGATCGTATGTGCCTTTTATCTTCTCTACTCTCTTTATTTATTCTCCTTCTTTCTTTCTCAATTTCCTCCTCATTCTCCATGACAAGCGTTCTGCAATATTTCAAAGAAATATAGTCTTGCATAATTGTATTTATATACATTTGGATTTTTAAAGTGTCCGAAAAATGCTGCGTTTTCTGGGAGGAAAACGAATATATAGTATTCCATTAAATTAGAAATTCATACAAGTGTGCAAAAAGCTCGAAACTCGGTTCAATTATATTTCGGTCCAATAACTTAATCAGTAAAACCGAGTTCAAGTTCTCGAGTGAATTCGAATATACTGTATTTTTAAATAAATATTTACCTAATCATTATTATTTTTTCATTGAAATTAAGATTTTCAAAAATTAAATTCAATAACATATAAGAATATTTTTTTATAAAACATCGACTCGGAGTGATCGCTTTCTTCATGTTTTATAATAATTAAGTCTTGCTACTTTCTTACTGCAACTTCTCCATAAATATTATTTTCATTATTTCGATTATTCATTTCTAGAATTTTCAACTAAAATTATGCTTTAAGTCAATTATTTTAAAATAATTTTTGAAAAAGTTCTTTGACAATTTTCAAATCCTTTTTTTTACAATTTAATTTCACGAAATTTCGATGATTCTGACATTCTTCAATTAAATATATTAGAAATTAAAAACTTGAAATAATTAAAAAAAATTAATTCTGCAAAATTCTTAATTAAAAGTATGAAAAGTTCAAATTTTCAAATATTTTAATTTGAAACCTTTTGAAAATTCAATTATTTCTAAAAATCCGTAGATTATAATATAATAGATATATATATATATATATATATATATTCATATATATATATATATATATATATATATATATATATATATATATATATATATATATATATATATATATATATATATATATATATATATATATGAATATATATATATATATATATATATATATATAATTATTTATATATATTATTTATATATTTATTATTATATTATAATATATTTTATTTATTTATATTTATTTTATTATTTATTTTATTTTATTTATATTATTTATATATATATATATATAATATAATAGAATATAATGATTTTAATATTAAAATATAATCTAAAATTTTTAATGAAATTCATTTTTAAATCAATATTTATTAAAAATTCTACAAGAATTTAATTATTTAAATATACAAAAATAAAAATTTAATTACATAATTGAATGTTTCTTAAAATTCAATTTTCATAATGAATTTAATCAACGCAAATTTTTAAA
Source organism: Leptopilina heterotoma (assembly GCF_015476425.1). Taxonomy (NCBI): domain Eukaryota; kingdom Metazoa; phylum Arthropoda; class Insecta; order Hymenoptera; family Figitidae; genus Leptopilina; species Leptopilina heterotoma. The sequence goes on from NW_025110932.1 coordinate 1,024,324, forward strand.
TAATTGAATTATCTTGACAAATTTTAATAAAATTTTTAAGAATTATTTCATTTTTTGAGAAATTTAATGAAAATTTTATTCAAAATAATTGAAATTCGGCAAAGAATTTTATTAAAATTTTTGAAAATAATTGAATTTCGGAGAAAAATTTTATTATTTATAAAGATAATTGACATTTTAACAAGAATTTTTGTAAATTTTTTAACATAATGGAATTTCTGCGAAGAATTATATTACTTTTAGAAAAAATTGAATTCTTGAGACGAATTTTGTTAAAATTTCTTTTTAAATAGTTGAATTCTTTTCTGAAATTTTATTGAAATAATAGACATTGAAAATAATTGTATTGTGATAAAATTTATTAAAATTCTTTTGAAAGAAATTGAATTGTTACAAAAAATTTGAATAAAATTTTTGAAAATAATTTAATTCTTTGAAAAAATTTAATTAAAAATGTATTGGAAATATAAGCAAAGGTTTTTAAAATAATTGAATTTCGTTGATTTCTTTGAATTTAAAAGAATTTTTAAGAATAATTTCATTTTTCGAGAAATCTAATGAAAATAGTATTAAAAATAGTTGAAATTCTGCGATGAGTTTCATTTTTTATTAAAGTAATTGAATCCCTGTAAAAAATGTGTTATTATTTATGAAAATAATGAAATGTTTGCGTAGAATTTTATTAAAATATTGTTTAACTAATTGAATTCTTTTGCGAAATTCTATTAAAGTATAGCTATATTCAAAATAATTGAATTGAGGAAAGTTTTTGAAAATAATTTGAATTTCTAAGAAGAATTTTACTACTTTTGAAAATAATTGAATTTTTGCAATAATTTGTAATTGCTGGAAAATTTAATTTGTTAATCAAAAAATTATGTGAAGTAATTGTAATTTAATTGTAATAATTACCATACTTATTTATAATTAAAATTGTTAATTTATACACTGAAAAAAATGATATTGTCGATTTTGTCATACTCATATATGGTTAGGACGTATAGCTGAATTAGCAATACTGTATTTTTGTTCTTCAAATACAGTATTGGTGTTTGCTTCACATATACATATTATTGTCTCTCATATACATATGGCTGTTCTGCACTGCGTATGGCTGAAACAGCAATACTGTATGACTGTTCCATATCCACCAATATAATATGTGAGAAACAGATTTCGAAATTTTTCGACATTATTGTTTCGAAAATTTTTAACAATGTGATTATTTAAAAGCGATGACATAATTGTTTAACCAATTAGAAAAAACGGAAACTAATTTGAATATATTGAAAAAGTACTTAATCCCACAGATTATAATAGTACCCAGGTTTTATTGTAGCATCAGGTTTTTTTCGAAGTGATTAAATTTGTAAACACACAGATATCCGTATGGCATTGAATTAATAATAACGCGCAGCCCTGTGGATTAAACGTTGATCCGTTATTACCAAAATTCATCTCAATGGGTCTTAAATGAAAACTAATTTTCATTATCAGCAAACAAGAAACTACCCAGGTGCGAATTTTGGTCGGCCGCCAGAGTTGGAAGGTCGGGCGCAGGTCGGCCCATCTATGGCTGCCAATAGGTCGGCAGCCAAAGTCGGGCCGACTTTGGTTACTGTTTCCACCCAAGTTTGGGCCGACTATGGGTGCCAAAGTTTAGAGAACCTAATTTTAGTTGGTCGGGCCGACTCTGGCCTGAGTCGGGCCGACGGTCGGTAAAACTATGGCAGCCAGAGTGCAAAAAACCTAATTTCACTTGGTCGGGCCGACTCTGGCCTGAGTCGGGCCGATGGTCGGTAAAACTATGGCAGCCAGAGTTTAGAGAACCTAATTTTAGTTGGTCGGGCCGACTCTGGCCTGAGTCGGGCCGATGGTCGGCTAAAGTATGGCAGCCAGAGTTTAAAAAGGTTAATTTCTGTTGGTCGGGCCGACTTTGGCCTGAGTCGGGCCGATGGTCGGTAAAACTATGGCAACCAGAGTTTAGAGAACCTAATTTTAGTTGGTCGGGCCGACTCTGGCCTGAGTCGGGCCGATGGTCGGTAAAACTATGGCAGCCAGAGTTTAAAAAGGTTAATTTCTGTTGGTCGGGCCGACTCTGGCCTGAGTCGGGCCGACGGTCGGTAAAACTATGGCAGCCAGAGTGCAAAAAACCTAATTTCACTTGGTCGGGCCGACTCTGGCCTGAGTCGGGCCGACGGTCGGTAAAACTATGGCAGCCAGAGTGCAAAAAACCTAATTTCACTTGGTCGGGCCGACTTTGGCCAGAGTCGGGCCGATGGTCAGTTTGAAGTTGCAGCTTATAAAATCATTTTTGTTCTTAGGCTTTCATGTAAGCGTAGCGTAATGGTTAGCGTGTTAGACTTCGGTGCGTTAGGTTGCGAGTTCGATTCCTGCGAGCGTTAGAAATTTTAATTTGTATTTATGTGTAAGATTGCGTTTAGTGTTAAGATGTATACAATAAACAAATAAATAATGAATAATAATAATTAATAATAATAATAAATAATTAATAATTTTTTGCAATCGGTCGGCCGACTTTTGGCTGCCAAGGTCGGCACGACCAAGGTTGCCAAAGTGAATCCGACCTTCTTTCTCATGGTCGGCAAAGCTTTGGCACCCCTGGTCGGCCCGACTTTGGCAACCATAGTCGGCACGACCATGTCAGCCACTGGACGGCGGGTGTTACAATTCGCTAGTTCGGCCGACCTTTGGCTGCCAAGGTCGGCACGACCATGGTTGCCAAAGTCAAGCCGACATTCTTTCACATGGTTGGCAAAACTTTGGCACCCCTGGTCGGTCCGACTTTGGCAGCCATAGTCGGCCCGACCATGTCAGCCACTGGACGGCGGGTGTTACAATTCGCTAGTTCGGCCGACCTTTGGTTGCCAAGGTCGGCACGACTATCCACTTGGTCGGCGCGACCATGGCCCGACCAACTTTTCGCACCTGGGTACCCGAGTCGAAATTTAGACCCTACTTAGCCTCTGAAAATGTAGGGCTTATTCAGGTTTAGCAGTCGTAAAGTAGGGTCTGATTTCAATACAATTTTTAAAAACTAGACCCTCCTTTGACTCCCAAAATAGGCTGAAATTTGCCAATCTTCCATTTGGAGAAGCAAAGGAGGGTCTACTTCTAAGAAACCTATACCGTACTTTTAAACCTCGTAGACCCTACTTTCATACTCCTAGACCCTACAATTAGAAAAAGAAAAATTTGAAGATTTGCTCAGATTCAATTGAAGCACTAGGGATGAGTAAAAGTGGAATTTTATGTGTTTTATAGCGTCTATATACACGAAGTGTATATAGACGCTATAAAACACATCAGTATTTATGAATTTGGAGTACTTTTTGCATTTGCAGTGTTTCAAGTAATTCATTAAAAAATAATTTAAAATTTTCTTTTAGAATGTAGGGTCTAGGAGTATGAAAGTAGGGTCTACGAGGTTTAAAAGTACGGTATAGGTTTCTTAGAAGTAGACCCTCCTTTGCTTCTCTAAATGGAAGATTGGCAAATTTCCGCCTATTTTGGGAGTCAAAGTAGGGTCTAATCGTATTAGAATTAGACCCTACTTTACTACTCCTAACACTCAATAGACCCTGAAAATTCAGGGTGAAAGTAGGGCTTAAATTTCGACTCGGGTAGACATAACATTATATAGGAATTAAAATTGTTTAAACATTTAAGGATATATATAAAAACGCTTAAGAGTTAAAGCTAAAATTTTTGTGTTTATTTGATCAACACTCTGCTGTCTCAGGAAAGTTGTCATTCTATAAATATATATTATATACTTATAAATTGGTTTTCAATGTCTGACGTAAAATTTGACTGATCATTGCTTGAGAGTGTAAGAAATAGCAATATTGTACGTCTGAACCATATTTCAATATGAAGAACTCGCCGAGCGCGCGGTTACAAGGGAGCAGCCCTAAGGTTCTCATTGTAACTGATTTTCAGTGAAATTTCCCTGATTCAGATTTAGAGAGTATGTGTCGATTCATTTGCCGCGGCTTCTTTATTTGTTAAGATGGAAATGGTAGCCTAGCCGCTTGAGTCTTTTCCTGGTTGGAGAGAGGAAGGCTACTTCCCCTCAAGGGACGGAATTGATGATCGCCCGGAAGGACAACCGAATCACTTGGCAAACGTCCTCAGCCTCATCCTCCAGTTATGTAGACATACATACATCCGTCTGGAGGAAGTCACCACAACGCGCACGGCGCAGAATAAACGGTCAGTGACGCGCGGTAATGGCCGACATCCTAATCCTGACCCCCTACAGCTTAATGCGCAATGATAATGTTGCATGTTCTTTTTGTCATTACTCTATAATGAACCATATGTGATTCACATTACTTCAGACACATTGAGAAAAGTATAACGTTTGTTGGCTCCAGCTCAACTAAATTACTTTTTTACCGACCCTGCTGTGTATCCTGACAGTGGCACACGCAGTAAGTCCAAAAGTCCTATTTTAGGGCGAAAAGAAGTCATCTTTTTAGCATATTGCAATTAAATGCATATCTAACGGTTAAAAAGACAAGTTTTCCATTTCTTATCATTAGACTTACACCTAATTGAAATTCTTTTTATATGTGTAATAATTACACAATTAATGCAGTAGTATTCATTTTAAATATTTAATATTACCGGATAATTAAAAAACTTGCTACTTGCGGGTATTGATTAAACTTTAAATTTAGAATTCCACTGCGAAGGACAGTTAAAATTTTATTGTTACTGTATCATTTAATGTACTACATTTCATTATTTCATCAGTATAATCTTTGATTAAAATTTAAAATTTTAAACTACTGTAAAAGTAGAGAAATTAAAAATAAAACTAAGCGTAATCAAATTTTATTCACGAAATCATTTTTCCAAACGCAAGTTTATTGATATAAATTGATGATCTGTCAATTTGCATTAGTTGAAGCAAGATGTTGTAAATGATAATTCAAAATAATTGTTTTTCTTCAGAGGCATCTATTTGCTATGCCATCACACACTCAGGTCAGTTTACTTGACTCAAAAGTTTCGATCAAGAAATTCAATCTTTATATCCTAACAACCTTAAATTGGCTGATTGAAATAATGCCATTTGACAGCCATTGGTATTTAATAGAGAATAGAATAATCAAAAAATTGAACGTAAACGGTTTTATGATGGCGTCTAACGTCAGTTATAATTAGTACCTAATCTACTTTTATTTTTTTCCATTAGAGGCGATAATTATAGGTTAAGTTGTATTTACGAATTGGCTATAAAAGAAGAAGGACATTAGAGTATGATCCCATGTTAGTAACTTGGTTACTATTATTCAAAGTTATTTTTCTAATGATCTTGTGATGAATATTATGTTATGTTATTTTGATTAAATGGTCATTTCTGTCTATATAAAATTCCAAGTATATATATTAAAAATTAGGAAAGAGGAGAAAAAATATTGTGCGGGTTGCGAGTAACATATCTGACAAAGACATATATATATTAAAAGATTATAATTTGAAAGAGAAGAGCTATATGAGAAAAGAGTGACATCATGGGTCTTAACCCTTCTTTATGTACGTATTCCTAAGCATCATCTGCGGGTCGTTCGTCGTTCGTCGCTGTTGTCATTTCTCCATTTTATAACAATAAGAAGAGCTCTCTATATATACATCTATATATATATATATATATATATATATATATATAAAGTGAAGGCCCGCAGCTGCCGCCCTGACTGCCAACACAATAATATCTAATTAATTTATTAATGAGGTTAACTTGGCAGGATTGGTCGGCAGACAGCGCGAGCCGCCAGCTACCACGTTTACTTCTTCACTAACATCTTCTGTAGCTTCATATACTCTTGTTGGGATGAATTAAGTTTAATCAGAGCGAAAGTGTCGGGCGCGTGTTGAATCTACCCGCAGGGCCGCAAAACATTATTTTACAGTATTACTCACTCGAAAATTATTGGTGAGAAGGCACGATTTTTTTCTCCCTCATATGTATATATATATGTATAATAAGTAATTTAAGTGTTTGAATACATTGAAATTGAATGCATTGAATTGATAATTTAGTTTACTATAGGCAGCATTTTTCGAACGCTGCATCGTTTACGCGTGGCATACATATATGTAGTGTATTTATTTAGTTAACATTACTTGTTTTATTAAGTTAATAATTTATATATTGTCTGCAATTGTGGAAAATTTACTGACATAATGTAGGGGAATTTTTTTCTCACTTTAAGTAAAACTTGTTTTAAATTTCTTTTTAAGGAGAAACAGAGAGACGAAAAGAGGTTGAAAAGAAGTGGAGGCCACAAAATCGCGCTCGGAAAGTTCTGACGAGCTTTCTGGCGAGAGCTTAGCCGCAGACAGCTGCCGAGGTCCCCGGAGAGATTCTGGCTGCTGTCTGACGAAAACGAACACTGACAGCCGCCCTTATACTCATCATCGTCGACCCAACTTGTTTCCCCGCTTTTCTCATTCTCTTATATTTTTGGGGCACCCCATAATCTCGAGTGTTACTCCTCCTTCGCTCATCAACATGAACTGAAACAATACCTAAAATTCCCTATCTATATGTTACATCAAGTACTATCTTTCACAATTTTTATAGTCATTGTCATTTAATTGGTTGCACAATTCTTTGCAAAGATGTCCAAAGGTTATTTCAAAGTATTTAATCTTTGTCAATTGCTGTCCGTGATCTAGAATTTTAATCATCTGCACAATGTCTAGAAAATAAAAGGATTTTAGGATTAATAGTTCAAAATACATAAAGTGTTAATTAATTAAAGTAATTTTTGTACAAAAACGCACTGAATAACAAATGTGATTATACATTCATCAAAAGTTAAATGAGAAAATTCTATTGATAAGTAATTGACTTTATAGTTAAAGTGTTGTTCTTGAGACACAAATTACCTTTAACAGAATGATTTCAGTTTATGAAAATGATTATTTGACTTCATTGTAATGCTGTAATTTTATCAAACTGATTGCTGCACATCTATTTCTGACGCGATTTTCAAGATTAAGTAACCAAAATTGCTTCATCGGAAACTTTAGGCTGGAGTTAAAGTTAATCGGATTTGTTATATAACTAATTTACCTAAATATTTCATCACGATAGTTGGATATACGAATAAAGTTTCTTAACTTTACAGCGAAAGTACAGAGCTTAATATGCTCAAGTGAAAAATGAAAAATGAAAAACTTGCATTTCCTATATCTAATTTATAATGAAGTGGAGTTTTTGACACGTGAATTGAAGAGAGTTTTGAAAGATTTTCAAGAGACGAATGATTTTGACAAGAATTAAATTTGAGGGTAAAAAACAGGAAAGCAAAAGAATGCAGAAAACGTGTGCAAGTTTTACCTTGACCAAAGGTGGGCTATGTGCCGGTGGGAGATAATGTCCCGAAGTTGGACTCGCTGGAGGCCCCGCGCCTCCGGGCGAGACGGTACCACCTCCGGGGGTGAGAATCCTGGACTCGTGACTGAACAACACTTTACCAGTCTCTCCGCACTTTCGCGGACCTCCTCCAATTCTTTTTCACTGTTCTACAGACAGTATCAAATTCCAGAATTAGAAACACTGATTTATTAGCTCACTATTTCCAATTCCAACAGACCAAATTTATTAGACGAAAAGTTTAGAATGGAGATGGAATTCAATACTGACAGTAGGTAAGTTTCATGTCTATAGTTGTGGGATTATGCTTTTAAGAATAATGCGAGTTCTATAGTGATTAAAAACTAGCAAACTTGTTATTAACTTTTGATAACGAAACACCTTAATATCACAGACACTAGAAAACTTGGTCAAGTTTTGTTTAATGGTTTGTTTTACCTATTACTATGATCACAGGGCAAATATATTTTTCTCGACTGAAGAGAATTGGATTTACGCTATCAAGTCCGCACTCGCGAGAAGATATTTAAATTTTTAAGAAGATTGTTGTAGAAAAATGTGATGGACCGGTGAAAGTTGAGTGATGACTGTATCGCGGCGTGCCAAGATCCAGTGAATCGGACTCGGTCCGAAGCTGATCTGTGTTGTGCATCGGAGGCAAAAAACGTGCGCGATAGGCGGTCCGCGCAGACGTGAAGAAATCGCGAGGGCGGAGTCCACGGCAAGTATCACAAGGAAAAGCGGGGGTGGCACCACGTGGTTTTATTGGGCAAATAACGTGTACGACAAACATCCCCTACTTTCAAGGGGTTCTCGGAAGCGCGCCACGATGAGCGGGCGAGGCTGATAGTCGTCCTAGTGTAAATCGTATCTATACATAGAGTGAATCCCTGTATATCAGCTCTGACGGCGCTTCTCCCTCTTTTGTTCCTCTTCTTTTTACCACTCTCTCTCAAACCCCTATTTTTCTTGCTGATCGTATTTTTACTTTCCCCAATAACTGACATCAAATATTCAAAATGGAAGATTATAATTATATTCTGTGGAAGCAACTGTCTAAATCGAATTCAAAATTCTTTCTTTTATTTAAACTTTCTAGAAATGCAATCAAATTTAAATAGAAATCATTCACTTAAGGCTAACAAAGAAATTGGCTTTAGTAGGTATAATTATTCTCGAATTGAATCACGACACAAAGTTGAACGAAGTGCACTCTACTGTGTTCATCTGTTGTTCAACGCACAACATGCCAAAAGAGAAATGAAAAATTTACATACAGGTTGATGGACATCTTATTTTGGCTAATATCACGACAGTGACATTCCAGTAAAATGAAATTGAGATAATATTTGACGGTGCGCGATATTAAGGGAATAACAATATGAAATGAATTGTCCATTATCAATTTTTATTTAAGCCAGTTGAATTGTATTTTCTTTAAACACTGAAATTATTGGTTCAAATATGCAATTCATTTGTTTCAGTGAAATATTCGAAAGAAATATTATCATGCTATTCAAATAAGCTTGGGAAAGCCAACTCCTAGAATTTATTAAATTAATTATATCCAAGTTCATTGAATTATCTCACTATTTTTTGGAAAATTTGATGCCAAGATTTTATTCTGTTTTTTCATTATAATATAATTACCCAGTGAATTAAAAGTGATCTCTTCCAAGATATTTGACACTGATATAGATAAGTTATTAATTTGCTAATTTCCATCCTTTGAGTACCCTTTATTTTATGCAGACAAACACCTGAGATATTACTTTAGACACCAGATATTTAGTTGATTTAGGGGTTCGAAAATTACTGGAGAAATACATATATATATATAATATGTATATGGTGTACGGTCACATTTCCCAATTTATATGTATATAGATTCACAAGCGTGGCGTAATTCAGTCACCACGTAACATAATTATCTTTCCAACTCAGACTCTCTTGTGTAGAGAGAGAGAGAGAGAGGGAGAGAGGGAGAAAGAGTCCAGAAGCATTCGTACATGCGAATAAGCATACATTTGTGTGAATGTGTGTATTCATTGCCACAGGCAGTTCGTGGTCAAACTTTGAGTCGCTACAGGCAAATTTAATGGAATCCTATATAACTCGGTGCAAGAGCCGTTTGGACCGGCACTGAAGCACAAATGTCTACACCACTAGCATGTTCGATTTTCATTTTTTATCATTTTATTTCATATTGGGTAAAATAAATCTAGAATTACTCTTTATATACACAGTACTGCCCTCAATTGACAGTCCAGTCCGTTTTTCGTTACTGCAAAAAGAGATTTCTTTAAAAATGTATTGACTTAAATATTTTATTCTCTTTAGGACAATAAAACCCATTAAAATTACGCAAAACATGAGCCCAAAATGGTTAAATTTGCAATTTTCTCTTAAATTTGTTCTTGGGCTTATTTTGAAGGTAATTTATAATCATAATCATAATATCATTTTGAAACTATATAATGTGGTATACGCTTTTTGTTTCAATTTCATATTATGATTACCCTATGGGCACTTTGACATTTTAAAAGTCTTTATAGTCAAAAGTGGATTAAAAGTAAAATATATTTTTTACAGTGTAAACTTATAATAAGAGATATAAACGTTATTTTTAAAAGTCAATCAAGCAATTGATGTAAGAAGAAAAATGAATTAAACTTTGGTTAAAATTTATTTTGTGAACATAGAAATGAATTTAATTGCCTCATCTTCTTTATCATTCAATTTTAATAACTAAAGCTATGCGGCAGCTGTGAATCCTTATTCGACCACAGTGTGCGTCAGTCGTTTGTATGTTATTCAATTTAGCTATACCCAAGCTTTGTAATTGATAGTAAGTATACTTAGTAGATTGAATCTAATATGTTTCTAAATTATAGTGCAAGCAACATATGATGAAATAAACTACTTTAAAAAATCTTTCCTTTAACTATTTTATAATATATTATAACTTTTTCTCTCCTTACATATTTATTGCAGTGCTGAATTTCAGAATTATATTAAATAATAAAACTTTCTTTTTACTATACCAAATTGTTATGAAATATTGCATAAATAATCCTAATTCAATTTCCATTTAATTAAATTAATAATATAATTTTTAATCCAAGTAATCAGTTGAAATCGATATGAACGTTATATGAAACGTTAATTATTTTTGGGAGATACAGGGCTCGATCCAGTGAAAGTCTTTACAAATACGGACTTTACGGACCAAAAATTAAAAATTGCGGATCAATTACTGACAAAAATATAACCAGTCTGAGTCAAATAAAAAAACATTTTACTTAAAACTATAAATTCAATTTTTTCATAACTATAATACATGAAGAAACAGATGACTCCGAGTCAAAGACTCGGAGTAATCAATTTCTTTATGTTTTACAATAATTAAAGATGACCCAGTAATAAAATCATTATTTTATATTATAAGAATATTATTGTACTTGTTCACAATTATTTTCATCATTTCAATTCAATTATTATTATCCAGAATTTTTAACTAACATTCTTCTTTAAATCAATTACTTTTTATAATTCTTAAAAAAGTCATATCCTATTTTTCGTATTTTTTAAAATTATAAGTAGTAAGGATAAATTTTAGTCAGACTTCATTTTCTATTTTTCGTATTCCAAAATATTATTTTAATATATCCCAATGGGAAATGCCAGTGTAGTGCCGATGTTCACCACTGGCTTAGTACTCAGACGATTGTTCGGCGTAGTCTAGCCGAGCCTCCACAATTAGTGCTAGCGCAGTACAGAATTTTTGTTTTGCCAAAGCTTGGACAAGCCACGGCGGCAAATGCTGGCTGAGTATAGAAAAATTGTTCATGACGCTCTTTGCCAACATTGCTTTTTTGACATAAACTTGAAAAAAATTATAAAAAAAGTTTATAAATGTTTATAAATATAAATTTATTGAAAAAAACTAATATTTTACTTTTCAGTTGTTCATTTTTTATTCTTATTAAATTTAATAATAACAATTTAACACAATTGTCTAATTTTGTAAATAATAAATTATTTAAACAAATTAAAATTATAAACAAAATTTAAACTTTAATCTCAATAATAATTTGGTTCCTATTAAAATACTATTATACTTCTTACTATGAATAAAAAATTATTAAAAAATTACCACGTAATTTAAGAATTACGTAAAATGTTAAATGCAATAAGTAAAGTAATTTAAATTAATTATTAAAAATGTAGTTTAATTTATTTTATTTCAATTTATTATTTCTAACGTATCCCTATTTTTTTCTCATCTTTGACTCAATAATTGTATGTCTGAATGATACTGAGATGTTAATACTTTACTGTACACATGTGTCGTTAGCATAGTGGTTAGAGCGTTAGTCTGTTAGTCCGTAGGTCATAGGTTCGATTCCCCTCGTCAGCAATTTTGTTTATTTTCATAGGTTTGCGATATTTCTAGATTCCAATCGTTAGGTACTAAAATATGAAAATCTAATGCACACTTACTGTAATTGTTTATTATTTAATTTTTAAATGTTATAAACAATTTTTTTCTACTTCATTTACTACATCCATATTGTTAGTCTCCATCTTTAATACAATTTCTTTAAGAAGAGAAATATTTTATGAATAATAACTATTTATTAATATTATTTACCATTTTGTTGTTAAATTATTTATAATTATGAATTTACGACTAATTAATAACAATACGGCATTTATTGCGGCAATATTTTCAGCCAGCACTGGTCCAGTGCTGCGCCAGCGCTGTCTGGCAGCACTGACAGACAGTACTTCGGCAGCACCAGACGGCGTTATCATCCCAGTGTCAAGCCAGTGCTGGCTCTCAGCCTTGCCGCCAGTGCTGCCAGTGCTGGCGCAGTACTACGCCAGTTGTAAATTTCCCATTGGGATGTAGGTAATATATTATTCAAATTATTATTCCAAAATAAGTAGTAAAGACATGTTTTGGGCAGACGTTACATCCTATTTTTTGTATTTTTCTAAATTAAGTAGTAAAAACATGTTTTGGTCAGACGTTATATCTCATTTTTGGTATTTTTCTAAATTAAGTAGTAAAAACAAGATTTAGTCAGACTTCATATCCTATTTTTCGTATTTTTCTAAATTAATTAGTAAAAATAAATATTAGTTTTTTTCCATTTGTTTTCAATTCAATTTTACAAAATTTCAATTATTCAGTAATTCTTCAATTAAAAATATATTAGAAAAAAAAACATAAAAAAATTATTTCAAGAAAAATTGACAAAAATTTTTCAAAAAAATTAATTCTTCTACAGAATTGTTAGTTAAAAGTACTAAAAATTAAAATCTTCAAACATTTTAATATGAAACCTTTTCAAAGTCAATTATTTCTAAAAATTCACGCTATAATGCTTTTAATATTCAATTATAATTTAAAATTTTTTCTGAAATTCATTTATAAATCAATTTTTATTAGTAAATTCTACTAGAACTCAATTATTTAAATAAAAAAAAATCATTTATTGAGAACAATTTATTGTATTCTCATAAAGAATTTTATCAACAAATTTTTAATTATTTGAATCCTTTTGAAAAATTTTAATGAAAGTTTTAAAAATAATTACACTTTTTGAAGAATTGCATAAAAATTGTATTAAAAATAATTGAAATTCAGCATTATTTGAGTTTAATTATTTATGAAAATACATGAATTGAGGAAAATTTTTGAATAGAATTAAAATTTTGCCAAGAATTTTTTTAAAAAGTTTTAAAAATAATTGAAATTTCCACGAGAATTTTTAAAAAATTTTGAACATAATTGAATTACTGTGTGCGAAAGAATTTGATTACTTTTGAAAATAATTGATTTATTCTGCAATCATTTGTAACTACATTTGTAATTTCTCTAAAATTCTCCAAATTATATTGTACAATTTACGGACTTAACGGACCTCTTTTTTTAAAAAAAACTGACATTTACGGACTTGAAGAGTTTAACTTGAATTTTTACGGCCAGGGCCAGATTTGACGTATCCTTGCACGACCAAGTATGAGAGATGTAAAATTAGAGATGAGGGGCAATATTACTTGTGACGTGCATGGAAATCGTTTGGAATTATCAAGTTGAACTTTGCGCAAGTGACACGACACTTTATTCTTAGGTTTTCATCGTATCAGAAACGCCATGCCACAGCCGACGCCTCGGTAGAATTCCGACAGCGTTACCAAGCGGCGGCGAGGAGGTTGTTTAATAAAATAATCTTGTTATGCCGCTGTTGGGAGTTTGCCCGAAGGTAGGAGGGTGGAGGGTGGACTAATGTACGGGATGGGGTCGGGTTGGTGCAAGGTGGAGAACCAGTCGGAAGGGGTACTAATACATAAAGTAGCTTAAAGTAGAAAATTGTGGAAGCGTCGTGATGCCTGGTGATTGCGTTACCTCCGGGCTTTGATTTAAAATGCAACGAGGGGCCACGAGACGGGGCAAGGGGTTGTCGGAGCGGCGAGGGTGGGTTCGAAAGGGGCTCATATATACACTCCACCATCGTCTCGAGGAGCATGATGAGGGACCGGTGGAGAAGAAAATTCTCGAGCAGGCGGAGAAGTAAATGAAGGAGAAGAAAGGGAGGGCGGAAGGGTGGGATTCGCTCTCAGACTCAACGGAGAGACGCTTTCACGTCGAACTCATCTTCGACTCGGGGTGAAAGGGATTCGAGTGGGGATGAGGGGTAGACTGCGAAGGAAATTCTTTCACCGGATTGGGAAAAGCAGCTTTCTGCCAGCCGCATGCTCCCTCTATCTCATTCCCATCCAGCAATTCATGGTTTCAGTTTCCGTGAGGTAATGAGATCTCACTTGGAGAATATATTTCCTTAGTTGATCTTCAGTTTTGTCTCGTGTCTTCAAACAAAATTGAAAACTACTCCCTGACTTGGTAACTCAAATTGAAACCCAGAGATTGTCAATTTTCCAAGTTCAAATACTTTATAACGTTTCGAGAAGATGTATCTTCAAGATTTATCTTTTCATCATTACGTTACTTCCCATATATTGCACACTATTCACAATATAATGTGGAAAATTAAGAATCAGCGCGAGTGAATTAATTAGCTGAAATCAATTCGAGAAACGGGGGATTAAGTGTAATCTGGCTTATTTCATTCGGCTGACTCGGAACAAACGATGTGAGAATTTCCAAGTTGGTGTCATTTCAGGACTCGAATCTCACAAGTTCCCATCTCTCCTATCACCTTTCGACATTTCTCGTGGTTCCTCGTATCCCCGAGGATATAGCAAGATAGGAGGGTTCTTGAACGAATCTAAACTGACAGCAAACCTACGGGACCTGACTGGGAAAAGATCCTTCCATAGGTCATTTTTTACCCTCGGGATCCTGTCACAGTTGAAGCAAATCTCTCTCTTTCTCCTCCTCTTTCTTTTTGCTCGGCGCTTTAACAAACTATACTTTCATCAAATTCGACGCTCTAAGCTCTTCAAAGCCATTCTTTCAAGTTGATTTTCAAATCTGGATTTTCAAAAGAGAGACGCATTGAAAATTATATCTAATTATCTATTTTTTAAATTGTTATGCAAATAGAGTAATCAATATCAATATCAAATTATTGTTTGATAAAAGACTACAATAAAGAATTTTCAACACTTTATAAAATTAGTGAATATGTTTCACGAAAGACGAAAGAGGAATAAAGGACTAAAATGAATTTCGCGGTGTTGGTATTTTGACAAGGTTGAATCTCGTGTTAAATCATCTGTCGCCCTGGAGTTACAAGTCAGGGTGGTTTCAGAGGCAACCTTAAGTCCCCAGCTGTCTGCCTCCTGTCACTCAGACCGCCACATTACGTCCAACCCAAGGTGGCTTTCTCCTTCATAAAATGGAGTGTTTACGTCTAATCATATTTTAAGTGTTCAATCTATTAAAAAAGAAAATTCTCCTCAATTCCTGACAAAATTTCACTCGCATTCATCACAGTAAAAAGAAAATCTTTTTTTAAGATTCATTTTAAATTAAGATTTCCTTATTTTTTTTTTTTTTATTATTATTATTGAAACCGCACGAAATGAAAACTATTAGATTTAATTAAAAATGTGCCTCGAAATTGAACTACATAACGGTTCAAGTTAGAATGAGAGAATCACGTAAAAATCCTGGAAACTTTTCTACGTTTCGAACAAGAAGGATAATCATGTTAAAGCCTGGAATCCGGATCGGATGAGAAAATGAGGGAATCGACGGAACTTGGTTAATTCTCTTCTGAATTCGGGTTGAACGGATCTAATTATTGATAACGTGCAATTTCAATTTCGCTCAATTTTTATTTTTTTCACTATCGAAAAAATGTGGAATATAGAAATATCAATTCCAAATATATACATTTAAAAGTAAAATAGAAATTATTTGATAAAGAAGTTCGCTGTAAAAAGAAATCTTATTTAAAGACAATATATTAATACTTATGCAAGTTGTTTTGAAAAAATTCAATAAAACATCTTAAAGTGCATTGATTTTGTAGGATCGAGATGAGGATGAGACACGGCCCAATAATCGGGTCCTACACGGGTAGCTTTCAAGTTCAGGAATTCTTTTAAAGAAAATAATATAGAAAATATAAGTATATATGGAAAAAGGAAGAAGCGACCAAACATGAATAATAAATAAAGTTATCGTTTAGTTGAAATTTTTCGGGTAAGTAAAATAGGGTGAGATCAAAGCTTCAACTCTGTATATATAGTGTGTTTTGTTTATTCTTCGTCGCGTCAAATAAAGTGTTTGCATTTATGATTCGGCTGTCGTTTTCGCATCTTTTAACAATTGCATGAAATGTCTTTGATGTACCTTTGTCAGTCTGCGACAAATTTCTTATTTATTTATTGTCAAGAAATACTTTCATATTATTATCTATTGGCCTTATGGTGGTCTTATAATGAGGAATTATCGTCAAAGTCCAAAATTGTTGGAAATAACTAGACAATTAGACATAACTAGAGAAGAAATCAAACGTCAAAGAAACATTTAGGTGAATTTGTGTTGTTGAAATCCTGTGAATGAGGATAAAGGGATTAGGCTCTTTGAATTGCTTCGAATTGCTTGGAATCGTGGAAGAGTGTAATTCTCGGTGGTTTTGGACATTTTGGTTTCATTGAAGAGTGTCCGTCGATGCGGAGGTGATGGAGCGGCTAATAAACGATAACGACAATGGAGTAGAGGGTTTGTGTTGGAAATAGACTTTTGGGGGCGCTGATTGTGAGGACATTGGTGCGGTTCCGTTGGTAACCGAACACGTACCAACATCTATTCGTGTCAATCTATCTCGGCGCACACATAGATTCTTGTGCGAGACAGATGGAGCAGTAACGAGGAACACAATGCGATGCAAATTGCTTCACTCGCACACTCGTTCAGCCAGCGAATCGCTATGTACCACGATGGTATTACTAACATCGCTATTCTATTATGACATTACGGTTGTGCCCATTACTCACAGCCGCGTCGACTCCCTCCAGGCATCCAATCAGCTAACTCGGTAACTAGCTCCATGCGAGAGACGGAAGCCAATATCGAATACCCCGAAAGTCGCCCAAGGCCAGGGTTCACAAGCGGCATTTTTCAACTGTGCTAAGGAAATAAAGCATACTATTCGTCATAATATGATGTGACGTTGGTCCCACCACAGGAAGACCAAACTTTAAATATTATGCTGCCTTGACATTATAGTAATGCAAAACGTGGTCAAGACCTCCTGGGGCCTGGGGCACCTATCGCAAAAAACAAATTATAGAGCTGCATTTTTTCTTTACTTATGAGCTTAAGATGTTCGTCCACTTTCATCGAAATTTCAGTTTTAACCCCTTCACTGTCAGTGGGCTCTATAGAGCCATAAAAATGTCGTGCCCTATATGTCCATATGGGCTCTATAGGGCCATCGAAAAAAAAGACATTTAAAAGTTAACGAATCTGGCTAAAAGTCCTTACTCGGGGGTTTTCGGGATCGCTGATTCCAAATCTGTGGTCAAAAATTCAAAATTTAAAATAGCAGCTTTAAAAAGGCGACAAAAAAAAATTTTTAAATAACGAATTCGTTAACTTTTCAATTTTTTGGGTCAATATTTTGAAGCAGCCATTTTGAATTTTGACTTTTCGACCACGGATTTTGAATCAGTGACCTCAAAAACATATAATATGACAATATCATGATTTAAAAAAAAAAATTTTTTTTGAACACTTATGGCACAAAAACTTTATTTTCACTCGACTGTGAAGGGGTTAATATAATATAAAGTTCATTTTCTCAATTTTTTTTTTTTTTTTTTTTTTTTTTTTTGATAACCTACAAATTAATTTTTTGTATAAACACAAAAGTTTGCCAAGACTAAAAAGGCGGCCCAACATAATTAATATATTGGTCCAGTAATGCCTGATGAAAAGTGTCAAAAACCAGTTTAAAACGGTTTATATAGGTATAAAGTAAATAAAAATTGCAATAAAATTCATCTAATGATTAAAGAAGAGAATCTTTCCATATTTCATATATAAATAATTTATATATAACTGATTTATAATTAAAAAGTCAGTCACTAATTCAAATATAGTAATATTTTTACTGAATATTTATTAGTTAAAAATAACTGATGTTTCAGTACATTTTTTTAACCAAATTCAATTTTTCAGTAATATAATTTGGAGAATTTTACAGAAATTACATAAATGATTGCAAATATTCAATTATTTACAAAACTAATAAAATTCTTCGCAAAAATTTAATTATCTTTATAGAAATATATTAAAATTTTTCTCCGAAATTCAATTATTTTTAAAAATTTTAATACAATTCTTGGCAAAATTTCAATTTATTATTTTCAAAAATTTTTCTCAATTTAATGATTTTCAATATTTATAGGTAGTATTTTTTAATAAAATTTTCCAAAAGAATTCAATTATTTAAAAACAATTTTTTTAAAATTCTACGCAAAAAATTAATTATTTTCATAAAATAATATTCTAATATATAATAATATATAATTCTAATGTATGAAGAATTTACAAATTAATTGAAAATTGGTAAAATTGAATATTGTAAAATATTGTAAATATTGTAAAATATTGTAAAATATTGTAAAATATTTTACAATATTGTAAAATATTTTACAATATTTGAAAATATTTGAAAATTGGCAAAGAACTTTTTTGAAATTAAATTAAATTATTAAAAATAATTGATTGAAAGAAGAATGTTAGTTAAAAATTCTTGAAAGTATAAGAATAATTATTATTGAATTCAAACGATGGAAATAATTTTGAAGAAGTACGATATTCTTATAATATAAATTAATGATTTTATCACTGAGACATCTTTAATTGTTATAAAACATGAAGAAATCAATCATTCCGAGTCTTCGACTCGGAGTAATCGATTTCTTCATGTTTTATATAGTTATGAAAAATTTAATTTATAGTTTTAAGTTTATAAAAATGTTCTCTTATTTGACTCGGACTGCTTATATTTTTAATTTTTGTCAGTAATAATTGGTCCGAAAATTTTTCATTTTGGTCCGTAAAGTCCGTATATTTTTAAATACTTTCACTGGTTCGAGCCTTGATCATCGTATATATACCTACTTTTATAAAACAACACTGTCTCTCAAATCTTTATATGTTTATAAATAATTTGTATCACACATGTTTCACTCTTAATAATTTTATTAATTCTTTAAATACTTTTACGATCCGTTGATTATAAATAGGTAAAATACAAATGTAATTAATGTTACTATAAATGTATTTTTGATAAAAATTATTTTATTGTTTCATGATTCATACTTTACAGTCTCCTGAATTATCGCACTCAAATGATAACCAACTCCGGTGAACTTCACTAGAGCGCGCACCGTCTGTGTTTTGAGTTTAAAATCAATTTCTTATTCGTGATGAGGAAAAATGTTTTACTTGCAGAATGATGTGATTGTTCTTATACTAATCGGAAAAACTAATCTATACTTTACCAACGTTAATTTGAAATATCCGAAAAATTAAATATACAACTATTATATACATATAGGCACTTATTTGAGATTTATCAAATTATAAATTGCCAAGACGTACATTGTCAATTTTCAGAAGAAATAATAATTTTTGAAAACTTGTTCAATCCTGATTAATGTTTGAATTTGTAGGTTGGCAACACACTGTGTGCGCAAGTGCCATCGACGCCATCGTACGGGAACTATCTGAACTATGCAAGTCCTCCTTTCCGTGCATTTCCGTGAGATCCATTGTGAAGGAAGCGTTCTAACCAGTAGAAGGCCAGTATTGGATGGGTCTGGTTAATGATTGATCCCGCCACGTTCGAATGGATTGTTTTTCTCTATTCACGAGTTCACACTGCGAGTTGCAGAAAACACTTTGAAAGTGTCGCTCGTGGCCGCCGCTCTCGGTTCGTTGAGGTTACATGTTTTCACGACATTTCGCGCAATTTCGCGTGTGCTGTGCAGAAAATCCATTCTGATCCATTTTGTTGGTGTGGATTGAATATGATTTAGCGCCTGCTAAATGGTGTCCGCTCGTTTCGTTGATGACACTTGACGAGTCAAGTCGTGGGTCTAGGAGGCAGATCATATTCCTGGTGGTGACACCCCGCCACGAGAATATTGATTCGCTGAGTTTGGATCATCGACTTTGGACGGCCTGGTGAATGGACCGCGGCGAGTGCCGGCTGATCAGCGACGCCTGCGTGTCTATGCGCGTGTGCTTCGACACCTTTTGCTTCTCGTCGACACAGCAGCGGCTGGCCGACGAGGAGGACGTTTCGCAGTTGGCAAACTCCACGTCCGCCACGGTTATTCATCCCGATCAAGGTGGTGCCTTATCCGGGACCACCACTCAAGCGATCCTGGCACCCCAACATCAGCAGACGGTCGCCGCCATGGGCACCCTGCGAGAGCTCCAGGAACTTTTGCGCGTTAAGGATGAAAGAATCGCCGATCTCGAGGAGCAGCTGCGGCGTCGCGATTCCGAAATTCAAGATTTAAGAAGTCATTTGGACAAGTTTTTAAGTGTCTTGCCATTTAAATCGCCAATATCACCGACGAAACCCCGCCCCAGGAAGCAACGGGCACAGGGCATATCGGCAGAGCCGCCTCTCCAAGTCCTCGCGCCCCTGGTGGTTGTTGACAAGAGCGACAGGTTGGTGCCACGTGACTTTTTTCTCCTTTTTTTCTCCACCCGAGTATTGCTATTTTTAGACATCATGTTATTCTTTGTATGTTTCACTCATTCACCATTTTCATTATTATCATTATTTTAATATTATTTTCTCTCTTTCATTTCGTATTGTTTTTTCCCAATTTCAATCCATCTTCTTAAAATAAGCATACTTTTCGAATTTTAATAAGCTACATTATCTTAACACGCATAAATGCTACATTTACTGACTTATGCATGAGGTATGTAGATAACATAACATGCAATTTAAAGCGTAAAAATATTACATAGCTTGTGATATCTGAAAACAATAAGTAAGAAAAGATTCTTTGACACAATACGAAATGTAAAAGTACAATTTATTATTTTAAAAAATCCTAATTAGCTGAAGCAAAAACTACCCATAAACAAGAGAAAATATTAATTATTGAAAATGTCAACCTATAAGTAAATAAATACTTATTTACGTCTATATCTTAAAGGGATTTTTAACCTTTATGCTCGCCTTTATGAGACCTTGGTCTTTATAACCATTTTTCTTATAAATGCAAGCACCATATAAATATATAAGTGCTGTCATTATTAGTGAATAAGTTTGAAATTTTTACTGCGGCACTAAATAAATACTGAGAGAAATAAACTATATAAAATTATTAGTTGATAATATTTTTATCAATTAATTAATGTAAATTATAAGTTAAAATTAATCTTTCATGTTCTCAAATTTTTTATTTCATCAATTTATACATTGTTATCTATTTCTAAATATTTACTCATTTCTTAATTTTTATACATATATCTATTTCTCAATGCTAATCATTTTATGGGCCTTTATCTATTCCTTAATTTTTGTTGACAATAAATTATCTATCTGCCTTAACGTTGGATTATTAATTTATTTTTTCAAGTCTCAATTTAACGAAACTTTTATTCCATCATTTTTAATGGTTTCTTGAAAAATAAAAAAAATATAAGTTCGATATTTGAAAACTGAAATAAAGTGCGAACAATGATCGCTTTGAAATTTTAGTTTCTTTCTTCTCTAACTCTACGTAGCTGTTGCTGGCCGTTGCACGTGTTTCAAAGTTTCTTTCTCCTCTCTCCTCTATTATGAGATGAAATGAAAAAAAATATACAACCGTTTGGACGATCATCGATTCCGTCCCGTGAGGGGAAGTGAGAATTCCCCTCCACCACTAGGAACCGATTCACGCCCGTATCCCGAGCCGAACTCAGGACTGGCAGTGCGATCGAGTTGTCGCATAAAACTGCCTACAACTTTCATTCGGATAAAGAAGAAAGCTATATTTTTAAGTACCTCAAACAACAATCCATTCCTCAGATGCATGATACTTGGTCAGTTCATACTTCCGTGGTATATCATTGACATGAAATCAATGACATAGGCACATCGCAGTTAAACTGCAGAAGGCAAATGGATTAGGTACATTTTTGTCGGGATGGCGTTCAAATACACACACATTTCTGTGCGTGTAAGCAGAAAACTACTACTTCGTTCAAAAACCACTTGTAGTATAATTTGTTTCTGCTGGTTGTGTCCACAGTCCGCAAAACGAGACTGGGACATCCCGACAACAACCAAAAGTTATAGGAATCTCCGTCCTTATATACTAACTGATGGAATTTTTCACCGCTTGTGAGAAACATTTTTTCTTGAAAAAAAAAAATATTTATGTCAGAAATAATTTTTTTCAACTTTCTAAAAAATAAAACACGAGAAAAAATTAGTCGGTCAATTTTTTTTAATAATTAATTAATTAAATAACAAATAATTGTTGTTAATTATTAACTCTTAACACAGAGCAGTTGGAAACTTGCAGTTTTTTTTTCTAACTTTACAACTAATAAATCTTTAAAGTACAAAATGAAGATAATTTATGATTTTAACAATTTATCAATTGTTTAAACAAATAATTGTTGTTAATTACTAACTCTTGACAAAAAAAATTATTTTGAATAATAATTGTGCTGTCCCGATGCTATCTTCGCTCCGAAACTCAAACTTAGGCCCCTGACCGCATGGTGGGAGAAGGTTATTTCCCCTCACGGGACGCAATCGATGACTGCCCAACCGTTTACGATCAAGTAAAATCGTCATTGGTTTCCGTCTTCCCAAGATACGCGCGGCCTTTGACGAATTTATTTTTGGAGTAATATAGATATGTTTCTGACGGGAATGTATAGGTAGAGGTAGAGGTAGAGGCGGTAATAATACGTACGTACATTTAATTTGGAAGCACGTGCTTTTTGTCTCTTGGGTATACGCGCAGGTAAGGGCCATGAGATATTTATGACAATTCTCAAAGTGCGTTTGCGTTATTATATGTCGCAATCAGGATATTTGCGTCTTTGTTTTGACGATTCAATACTTTTTAAGCTGTAATTCTCACAAAATTTATATCTAAAATTCAACTTTGTTAGTTGCATGAATTTGATTAGGTATATTAAATTGGCCTCCTAGTATAGGATCTATTAAGTTTCCCAAGATAAATAAATGATAACCAGGATTCCTATTTAGTTGAAAGTAACTTGTTGCAAAGTTTACCTATTTTTTCTATTATTACATAAATTTTTTTTATTTTCAAACATTAATAATATTTTCCATTACACCTCATTTACAGAAAATACTTTCATTCTTTTTTTAATTTTGTATCTCCTTCAGGAAACCGGAAAAGCTTGTTTTGCTAATTAGAAGAAATATTGCATGCACAGAATAATTATATTAGCCTGAGAAAAATGTTCTCTATATGTAGGATTAAAAATCTAATAATTAATATCTAATTCAGTTAAAAAAAGATGAACTTTCAATATAATTAGAAGCCCTCAAACGAATATTTTTATTTTAGGTACTGAAAATAAGACATTTTGTTTTGTACATTTCATTCATACTTAAAATAATTATTTTTAAAACTAGAAACTATATAGTCAAAACAAATTAACACAAACTAAGATTCCTCAGGGTTGCCATCACAAATATTTCATTTTATTTTTCCCTGACTTTTCCCTGATTTCCAGAACAAATTTCCACTTTTTCCCTGACTCTAAAGAATATTCTGATTCACTCTAATAATTATTAGATACTCAAAAAAATGTTCTATTATACATTTACAAATTTACAAATTTCTTTAATTGTCAAATTATTCAAAAAAATCAATAACTTCTTTTTTAAATAAATATTTAATCATTATTATTCTTCTGTAGGAATTAAAATTTTTCCAAACATTCAAATTCAAACCTTTATGAAATTCATCAACTTATAATAATTTAAATTACCATAAAATTTTTCAAAAAAAAGTTAATTATTTACAAAAATTCTAATAAAATCCTTCGCAAGAATTTAATTATTTTTACAAGTAGTGAAATTACTCAAAAAAAAATGTAATAAAACAGGGTGTCTACTAACCGGGAATTCCGGGAAAACCGGGAAATAACCGGGAATTTTATTTGACCGGGAAAAACCGGGAATTAGCCGGGAATTTTATACCGAACCGGGAATTTTTTCACAAAAATTAAAAAAGTTTTATTATTTTAATTTGTTTTTAAAAAATCAATTTTTATTTCAATTTTTATAGATATTTATACTGTTCTCTAAATTTAAGTTACTTAAAAATAATTAATTTGATGATAAAAAATCAGTTACCAATTCAAATATATTATGTAAATAAATTTTAAAAAAATTATGGAGTTAATAGAAATATTGTGAAATTCGACTGAAAATATGTAATTAAATTTGTTAAAGAAATTCATTAGAAACTTTTTAACAAATAGAATTTTCAAAGTATTTTAATTTAATAATTGATTAATAATTGAATATTATAAAGAGTAAAATTCTAATGTATTCATGTTTCTTACTGCGAAGATTAATAATTAAAATTTTTATTAGTTAATTTAAAAAAATATACATACTTAAAATTGTTTAATGAAATTGAACTTTCGCAAAATTTTTTTTAAATCTAAAAAATAAAATTGTTGTAATTTTTCAATTCTATTGTTTCAAGATAATTGAATTTTTCTAAACAAATCATTGAAATTTTTTTACTTTTTTTGAGAAATAATTGAATTTTTTTAAAGAATTTTATTTAAATTTTTCGAAAATAATCAAGGGAAGTTAGTGACCATAATTATAATTTTATTTTTAAAATTTTAAGTCCCTCTTACAGTTTTAAATCAATTTTTTGCTTCTAAAAATTATACTATTCTATTATTTTATTTTATTTTATTTTCATGTATCAACGGGCTTACAAAATATAAAACGCCCTTTCGTACAAAGTACTAATATAAGAAAAAGAAAAAAAAAAAAAAGAATATTAATTACAATGAATAATTAATTATTTGATTACGCTGCGTAATATTCAAATAATAAGTTGCGCAGGGCAGTGGTAAAACGTAGAGTTGAATTTTCGAAAAAATTTAGATCATGTGCACTTTCATTAGCCTCACGACATATACGTTCGAAAACATTATTATCACCATACTCTGTTCTATGATATTTAACTTTGAAAAGAAGAAAATTACGTGATGGTTTGTAAGGCACAGAGAAATTTATTTTACATAAAATATCCGGACAATTAATCATTCCATTTATAATTTTAAAAAGAAACATTAAATCCGAGTACAGAAATCTGGATGAAATTGTCGGGATCTTCAATTGCCTCCTTACGTCATCATATTCATGTGAAAAAAAATCATAGGTAATATCGAGTTGCTTAGCAGCGAAGCGCAAAAACCTATTTTGTATTCGCTCCAATCTCCAATTATTATTTAATAATTATAATTATTGAACTTCTCTTAAATTTTTATCATTTTAAATTTCTGAATGTTCAAATAAATGATATTTATTTATTTCTTGAGCAAATTAAATGTTTATTACATATTAAGTAAATAATTAATTATTGCTGCTTATTATTTTCAAAAATTTTAATAAAATTCTTCACAAAAATTAAATTATTTTCATAAATAATAGCATTCTTTAGAAGGATTCAATTATTTTTATAAATAGTAAAATTCTTTGCAGAAGTTCAATTATTATCAATGTAATTTTAATAAAATTGAAAAATCCAATTTTCAATTATAATTATAAAGAGACAAGATTATTTTTAAAAACTTGAAAAAATTCTTTGTTTAATTCAAGTATTTTACAAGTTTTTAATTAAAATTATTGAAAAAAACATTATTTTCAGAAAATTTAATGATTTATTTATGTTTAAAATCAAATTTAAATTTACATTTGATAAGAAAAAAAACCGGGAAAAAATTAGGATATAGCCGGGAAAAACCGGGAAATAACCGGGAATTTTGTTAAACGAAAATAGTAGACACCCTGAATAAAATTCGTTGCAATAATTCAATTATTTTCATAAATAATAAATCGATTATTCGGTAATTCATTTTTAAATCAATTTTTATTAAAAAATTCTAGAAGAATCCAATTATTAAAATTAAAAAAAAATAAATAATTTATTAAATAATTGAATGTTTATTAAAATTTGTCAAAACAAATTTTAATAAAATTTTTAAGAATAATTACATTTTTAGAGAAATTCGATTTTAAAATATTGTATCAAAAATAATTAAAATCCTGCAATGAGTTTTATTCATGAAATTAATTAAAATTATCCCAACAATTTTATTAAAATTTTTCTACAATAATTGGATTTCAGAAAAGAATTTTATTATTTATAAAGATACTTGAAATTTTAACAAGAATTTTTTTTATCATAATTGAATTTCTGCGAACAATTTTATTAAAAATTTATAAAAATAATTGAATTCTTGAAAAGAATTGTGTTAAATTTTTTTAAATAATTCAATTCTTGCGACGAATTTTATAAAAACCTTTTTTAAAAATTGATATTTTTCGAAAAATTTTATGAAATTTTTTATTTTTAATAATTGAATTCCTATGAAAAA
Source organism: Leptopilina heterotoma (assembly GCF_015476425.1). Classification (NCBI taxonomy): domain Eukaryota; kingdom Metazoa; phylum Arthropoda; class Insecta; order Hymenoptera; family Figitidae; genus Leptopilina; species Leptopilina heterotoma. The sequence goes on from NW_025110932.1 coordinate 1,050,867, forward strand.
TTTATTATTTATGAAAATAATTGAATTATTTCGAAGAAATTTATTAAAAATTTTGTAAATAATTGAATTCCTGTGAAATTTTGCCAAGAATTTTATTAAAAGTTATAAAAATAATTGTATTTTGATGAAGAATTTTATTATTTATAAAGATAATTGAAATTTTGACGAGAATTTTTTTTAATTTTTGAACATAATTTAATTTCTGCGAAGAATTTTACTACCTACTTTTGAAAATAATTTAATTCTTTCTAGAATTTTATTCAAGTTTATAAAAATTATTGAATTTCGGTGAAGAATTTTATTATTTATAAAAATAATTGTATTCTTGAAAAGAACTTTGTTAAATTATTTTTAAATAATTGAATTTTTGCGACGAAGTTTATAAAAATCTTTTTAAATAATTAATATTTATCGAAATTTTTTGCCAAGAATTTTATTAAAATTTTTAAAAATAATTGAATTTTGATGAAGAATTTTATTATTTATAAAGATAATTGAAATTTTGACGAGAATTTTTTTTAATTTTTGAACATAATTGAAATGAAAAATTAAGTTATTCAAAAAGAAACTATTGTCAGAAATAGAAAAAATTGAAGGTTTTGTATTAATAAAATTCTTGGTAATTTCATAGTTTACGGGGCAAACAAAAAAACATCAAAATTCAAAGTTTTCTCATGAATTTTCAAAAATTCAATTTATTTTTCCAGTACTTTTACTAAAAATCCCTGACTTTTCCCTGATTTCCCTGACCAATTTTACTTTCCCTGACTTTTCCCTGAATTCCCTGACCTGTGGCAACCCTGTTCCTTAACCCCATTTCTTGGGAAATTTTAAGATAGTCGATCAATAAATGAATCAAAAACATATCGAAGTTGAAAATAACTATATAAACATGAAAATTTCATATTTTATATATTTTGAAAATTTATTATAGTATTTAAAATTACATTACAATTCCATTTATAAATAAGTGCAAGTATTGTTTAAATTAAAAAAATTATTATTATTATTATTATTATTATTATTATTATTATTATTATTATTATTATTATTATTTTAAACAAATTATGTAATTTATTTCGGAGTAAATGGCATATTTCCTCAATATCAAATTATAATTTTTTAAACATATTTTTATTTTTATATCGTTTGTCGACATCAAGACAAACTTGTTGGACTGGGTCGCTAAAAAATCCGAGGTCAAAATAAGGAAAGGACAACTCATTTGTGAATGTAGATATTTATTTTTGGCCATGACTCTCGTCTATTTCATTAAAATTGTTTTATCCACTTGCACTTTTTCTATTGTAATGATGGTTAATATTTAATAAATATGACACAATCATTTATATATATATATATATATGCATTTCTCTAAATTTAAATTAATGGAAAGTCGTCCACTAATTATTTAGATTTGTAAAAATTTCTACCAAGTCAAAATTCTATATATAAATTCTTAATAATTAGTAAGTTATCTAATAAGGTAACCAGGTAAAGACAATTAGTTAAAATGACAAGGATTTCCATTAGAAATAAAAATGGACACTACTCAGAAAAAAATTAGACTATACAGGTTCATAATGTGAATAAGTTTGACAACTACGAGCTTAAATATGTTCTATACACTTTTATGTGATATTTTTTAAATTTAATATCTATTCTTAAAACATGATTCATGAAATTAAGAAATATAGAACGGCATAAAACTACTTTAGCGAAAAAAATTCTTTTTTAAAGAATAATCGCATTTTACGTATGCACATCAACTTATTTTTCAAGACACGAATGAATTCGCAAATTCATTAGATACGTATATATACATTTGAATATGAGCAAAAAGGATTTAAATTCCTCACTCGAACTCTGGCGTTCATTGCCGACTGAGTAACGTGATTCCTTGCGATGATGATGATGATGATGGCGATGATGATCATAATCATCTAGGCACGTAATCTTTCTTTTTTTAAATATATTTACAATTAAATTTTATTATCTTCGACAGACAAGTGAATTTTCTTTTTCAAATATGTTAAATAAAAGAATTTGAATAATGGATTAAAAGTGAAACTTATTTTAGAGTTAAAAAAAAGAAATTCCTTCTTCTTATCTAAGTTTTTTTAAATTATAAGTATTAAGTGATTTGCGTTAGGTCCAGGTCGTTATAGAACTTTTCAAAGTTCAATAGAAAATCCACATAATTCATAAGATTACCTTGGGAAAATGTGATTAAACTAATGATATAGAATATTGTTGTTTAATACGAAAATTTTCCAAAGGTGTAATGGAAATAATTTTCACTTATCTTATCTCATACACATATATGTATATGCACTTTCTATCGAGCTCTACTATTTAGCTCAATTTTATCTTAAATCTCTTTAGTAGTTTAAATAGTAAATTAATGTTCTTATTACCAAAAATGCTTATTTCTATAGTTATGTGGAGCAATTGTTAATCTCAAAAATATTTAAATTCTATCCATAAAATGAACTTTAATTTTTAAAAATCGGAGCCAGAATATTTATTTCATTTTTTTTTTTTTTTTTGAAAAAATCTTCTTTCGAAATATGTTTCGTAAAAATTAATGATTAATTAATCATTTTTAAAATAGTTAATATGTAAATAAATATTTGTCATAGTCAATAAAGTGTTAATGATACGCAATTTTTATTCAAATTTATTATTCTTTTGAATTAATATTTATATCTTTGTAATTATAATAATTGCTTCAAACGCATTTGAACGTAAAAGAGTCGCTCTCGCTTCGAATTCAAATAGTATAAATATTTTGCTAATTATATTGTTTTCAGTAAAGCGGCTGACTAAGCGTTCTATTATTAGAAACGAGGAAATGAAAATGAATTTTCAATTGGGTTAACAAAATTTCTTTTTGGCATGAAAACTTAAATTATATTAAAGTTCTTTCTTAAATTTAATTTTTCCCTGCATATAAATTTATTGCTTTGTTCTCAAAGCAATTCAACCGTTTTTTCACTTTTTCACTTTTTAAAAATAACATTAATTTCAATAATTTACTTTCAATTGCGATTGTACCTATATATATTAAGAAAAAAAGTATGTAAGGAATATTGTTAAAAATTATATTCTAAATATGTAATAAGAATGAATATACATTTTTATAAATTCTCCTGAAGGTCAGTGATTTATGTCAAAATTAAAAAATTTTATGAACGTCAATTATTTGAGGTCAGTAATGTTTTATATACTTGAACGGAACGACCTACATATCATTTTGCCCTCGGAAGACGAGAGAATCCAAAATAATTCTCGATGATCCATCAAAAGTATAACAAATATGGATAAAAGTCTATCTATTGGAAATGTTAACTAATTCTTCCACCTTTTCTTTACTTTCATCTAAAAAGTTACACTTTTTAAAAATAAAAATTTCCCAATAAAAAATGTTATTCAACTTTTTTATCTTAATACTTCGGACCAATATAATTATTGTAATCAAAAGCAACTAGTTTTAAAGTGGAAAAATGAAATGAACAATAAGTATCTATATACGTTGATATCAATGTTAAAATTTTATGATAATTATTGCAAAATCGATAATTACTCCCGGAGGATTTACTGATCGACTATAATGCTTTTAACGAAGCTGTTCTTTATTATATGGATTTAATAGTGTTGATTGTAAAGCAAGATATGCTAATTTACAAGCCGCGAGATAATCTGCAAAATATGTGAGGTAAATAAAGAAAAGAAGGAGAGCGCAACTACATTTGCATACTTATTTTTCTTTAGAGGACAGCTTTCAAGATTTTTCTGTACAGATGAACATGTAAATTTTCAAAAAAATTAAATTTTTAAATTTTTTCTATCATTTTTCTTTTATTATTAATAGTACTATATTTACATTTATGAATATTATTATTATTATTATTATTATTATAAAATTCTTGTTCTTATTTATAATAGATGAGTGGTTAATGTTAATTAAGCAATTGATATTTTAAACTATATAAATTTATTTTTGACATTCTAAATATCTGTTGACTTTAGCCAAGCGTAGTACCTATAAAGAATAAAGTAACACAAAAGCAAAATGCACTTTTCGACGAACAAATTTCGCAGGCTGTTAGTTGTCGATTGCAGAGAGCTGTAATTTGGTTATTTTTGTCGCGACCCTAAAGCCGTTAAATAAGTACATAGCCATTTATTTCTTTAACTCAACACATCGTGGGTGTGACTGACATACGATCTCAACTTTTTATTTTTTGAAGAGAAATAATATATTAAAAAAGGTTTAATTGAACAGTTTCTATAAAGGAATATTCAAGTCTCATGGGGTTTGAAAATTTTTGGAACATCTAGTGCTATATGGAAATAAAGCATAAGAGGAAAATTTGTTATATGGTTTAACAATTTCTAAATACAGTTGGGTTGTTTTTTATCAAATAATTGTGAATATTTATATATCTTAATCTTAATAGAGAAGGACAATTTAAAAATAGAAAACTGATATAAACACACCTGCTATTGTGATGCGTGGAAACGTTGCCGGAAATCACAGAACGGGCATATCTCTCTCTACATATATATATTAATAATGCAAAATATATACTATATATGTATATCTATATTTATTTTTTAGACTTGAAAAAACACTTTGAGAAACTCGTTCCTCTCCTCTCATGCTAGGACGATACTTTAATGGCCTCGTTTTGCCGTGTCCACCACTGTATATTTCTACACATATAATCACTATTCATATGGTAGAATGTCATTTAAAGACGACTATTGAGCTGGGACATTTTCAAACCTATTAAAAATTGGACCAAATACACTGGAAAAATGTAGTGAAAATATGATTTTTACACGGAGAAAAAGGAATAGTTGACATATCCAGATACATGGATATCACAGCCATATTATATTGAAAAATACGGGATATCCATAGTTAAGGTTGCTTCATCCATATTCTATGGCTGGCTGTATATTGTTGGAGCAGCAAAAGACCTATGGTTGGGTGATCCATAGTAATGGAAATGGGAAACAAAAAATTGGAATCACTCAATTAATTAAATTCAATGTCACTTGAGATATTTTATACACATTTTTGTTAATTAATACACACCACTTATTGAATAACCGCATATTAACGAAATAAATTATCAACCGATGGAGGGAGGACACGAACCCTAGACCTAACGCATACCAAACACTAACGCTATCCACTACACTATACACACAACTACAATATTTGAGCATATAATATTCCTTATATACTCTACACATATTTTATGAAAATGAATTTACATAAACACTAATAGACAATAACGATAATAAATAATGAACAATTATAACACTATTTATACACAATAAACTCACAACGCGATTATATAGACGTGACAGGAAACCGACGCGACGGACAAATTGAGACGACCATTTTTAAATGGATGCCATGATAATGAATTGCGCGCAACATGTATCGAAATTTTGAACTAACTATGGATCTCCCAACCAAAGATTATATGGATGAGGCAGCCATATGTGAAAATCCATAGCATAAATTGTAAGCCCAACCATGCCTATGGATGTCACATCCATATTTGATTCAACAATATAATATGGCTCCCTCATCCATTGAATATGGAATGTGCTTCCATTCTGAAAGTTGTCTCTTCCATTGAATTGGATAACACACCAGTATTCTGCTCAACAATATTTTTATGGATATCTCTTCCAGACCTTTTCTTTCCGTGTAACTCAGTAATTATTACCTTCTACCCAAAGTATTGCAAATAAAAAGACAATATTTGCCTTAGTTACTAAGGAAACTATACCGACATATGAGTAACCTTATTATTAAAAAAAGGCAAAAGTTGTCTTTTTTACATAAACAAATGCCGTCTTTGTAATGCTTTTACTATTCAGCAAAAACTTAGTTAACTCTGACATTTATATCGAAACGAGAAAATAAGGAAAAACTGTTTGCTTTCAGAACCCTAATAAAAATTAAAAAATTGTTCAATTCAACTTCACATACTGGGTATAATGATGGTGCTCTATTTAATTATGAAATAAAAAATTAATTATTTAAACAAATTATATGAAAAAATGCACTTGCGTGTTTTTCCGAATGCAAATATGAAGTAAAAAGTTAGGTAAAGTCCTTTGCGTAGTTGCTCAACAAAAATGTACGCGAGCTCGGTCCTCCGATTTGATGGAAAAACTTACCTAACTGACAATGACGTCATGTGGTAAGGGGACGGCTGCTTGCTGCTTGCGTCCCGAGGATAAACCGAGTTTAGCCGAATGCAGTTAAGTAGTCGTTCGGCTCTGTCTCGACTGACTTTTTGACGGAATAACTTAGGTAATTGCAAGCGTTGCAGATGCAAAGTTTTTATTTCAAATCCAACGCTCAGACTCGACTACTTATTTGATACAAAAAACACACAAATGCCTTTAACTAAGATTTTCCTTCAAATCTTACATTCGAGCTCGTAGCCTCGTTTGTTTTTTGGACTACGCAAAGTCCTTTCCTTAACTTTTTATCAAATATTCCTTCATTTTCTGCAATTTCTTAGATTTTTAATATTAATTTTTTACAAACAATAATTTACAAAAAAAATTTAAACTATAACTATTAGACGCAGTTTTTTCTTACGAGTTCATTGATACCAAAAACTCATTTTTCACCAAAATGTCAGTTAACTAAGTTTTTATATCACACGGCAGTGTACTCATTAAACATTTTTCTATATATAGAAAAAATCAGAGTTACTGTAACTGTGAATCTTGGTTAACTTAACGAAAGTTCTCAATGGCGGGTTCCTCTCGTAACAATAATAATACAATATCAATTTATAAAGAGATTTTATTAATAATATAGTAAATAATATATAATGTTAAAGATTCTCAACTATAAGTACACCACTAATTCCAATTAGCACATACATGTGTTCGATCGGGCACGATTGGAGCAGTTGCAAATTTATTGATGATTCAAGTTTGGAGCGTTGCGCTGTCTCAAATACAATGCCTTTTCCTTCTTTGTTAAACAATCTTAACTTTAAAATATGTCATTACTTTCGAATTTATCAATAATGATGTATGATACTATTTTTAAAGCATTTCTAATCACTCAATTGTAAATGTGGAAAGAAAAATCAATTAAGTTATACTTATTTTTAGAAACTGAATTATGACAATTGTGTTTTATCTATTATATATTATCAGTGCTGTTCTCTGCGCATTGAAAAAGTCATGGGCGGATGGGAATCAGTTTTATTAAGAACTAAGTAACAAGTTAGACGGACGCAAACAATTTCGAGAAAACCTCTTACAATAATTAGAAATGAATTCCTATTTATTTTTGAAATTGAAATTTGACAACTATATTTTCTATTTTTTGTAAAGGCATTTTAAGCTTCCTTTCAAAATTTAATTACTGAAATCTTCGAGAGAGCTTCCCTAAATATGAAAGTTGACTTAAATAATACTTCTTTTTGGCCCCAAATAAAGAAAAATTGAAGTGAGATGTTTATATTTTATCAGTGCGAGAGGTATATCCTCAAGTTAATCAGCACTATAAATAGTAATGTAAGAATTAATATAATATATTTAATAAATAATAAATAACATATCAGATCTTAAATTAAAATGTCTTCTTTGACCTTATTTATATATATAGAACATATTTTTAAGTTGAAAGAGAATTGTATCAATAATTGTGAATAATACCAACACTTGCTCCCTCATCTAACCTATTTAAAATCATTGGTTGCCCTCACATCGTTCTTAATAAAATTGTACTTCTTTTCTTCTAGCTTCTTGATGTAAAGTGACTCTCTCTCTCTCTCTCTCTCTCTCTCTCTCTCTCTCTCTCTCTCGCGTGGTAATGCAATATGGCATGGGAAGGCTACAATGATAATAACGTATCATCATTTCAATAGATTTCTGTCGGATATAGAAACCATCTACAATAATAAATTCATACCTCGATAAATATTATAAATAGAAAAACGAGATGCATCACTGAGCTCCCTGTTTTTTTATAAAATTTTTTATATCCTACAAAAGCATAATTGAAATTTAGATATCTCTCTTGTTTATATACCATATACAATATAGTATAGGTGAAAAACCCTGTTCCTAATTATATGTAAATTAATTTTAGTATACATTATAACTAAATCCATTATTCAAGTGTATGCAACAAATTATACGTTGATTTTTCAAGGTGTTATAAAAGTCTTCTTTAAGCAATTAAAGTGAAATAACGCGCAAAAATAAAATAATTTTCAATAATATATATAACCTTACAGCCCTGAAATTTCACTGAAACACTGCATTAATAAGTACCTGTTATATACAAATCATAAGAAAAAGTTTAAATGTTTTCCAATCGCTTTAATATAGCGTTTGTCGAATGAATTTATAAGAAAATTCAAATTTGAATTTACTGACTTTCTTACTCTTGTATATGTTACCATAACAACCTGAAGAATGAATCAAGAAAATGTGCGGAACTTTAGAGAGTGAATAAAGAGTGTCAAATTTTCTTGAGCTCTCGGGTGGAATCCGTAAGTAAGGCAAATCCTTTTGGATAAATTATTTCTCTCCATTTTTTTAAATATGCAATAATACTTGAAAGAGAAATTGTTGATGACTCAATCAAAGTATGTGATCTAAATGTATTATTGTAATTTCAACCTATTCTATGACTCCTAGAATCCAAGTAACACGTACGTACTTACAATTCAAGTTCAAAGTATAGGCTTTAAATTTCAACTCGGAGAACTGTCATTAAGTGTCATTGTGTTTGGGACAGGATCCCTCTCTCAGTTTGGAAAAATTGTAGTACACTATTATTACCAATTACAAACAGACTTGTTGCAAAAGTGTATGAATTAGTTGGATAATGAAAACTTAATCAATTGATTGGGCCTTATTTGCAGTGTTAACTGGTAATCGTCCGGCTCACTTGCTGTTTGGCTATTCACCCTGATTCACCCGCTGCACTCTTGGTGTTGAATGTGTTGAATGATGGCCCGAATCCAGTCATGTGACGTCATGTATAATTAGTTCTTTGATTCCCTCCCTCTCTCTCTCTCTCTTTCTCTCTCTCTCTTTCTCTCCAATACTCGCCCACCGTTAACATTACTTCTTGCGTGCTTATCTCAATGATACTAAAAATAGTTCCTCTCATGGCCACTGGCAACATTTAAAAAAATTTAAAGCCACGCTATAACGTTCAAGTTGAAGCATGAATATGATGTAAAATTCCTTCTCTCTCACCCTCTCCTCTCCGTAGAATCGTTCCCCTCACTTTTCATTAGCTGTTGTTCTTTTTAAAAGAAACCTGTATTGTCAAGTGGCGCCTCCTCGTAGACAAACCACTTGATTACACCTGTTCTACTATAACACTTGTTGCTTTAACTCTGTCGGTACAACGGAAATTATTTACTCAACTAAACAGAATAGTTGATAAAAGATGCTTTTATTCCTTATACCTTCCCAGAAGCTTCCAAGTAGCTTGAACTTCATTGAAAAATCGATAAGGTTTTAGCAGAAGCATCCCTCAATGAAATACCTCCCTTATATTTCTTGTTAGTAGAATTCTTATAATTGTCGACAGTCTTTTTATTTCATCAATACATTTAAATAATAATTATTACACTATAGAGTACCCAGATAACAAAATGTCCGCTAATAGGGTGCGTATTTGCCGGACCTCGGGCCGATTAATCGGACCGAAATGCCGGCACATAAGCAGCTGAATGTGCGCGCCATAGCTAGCGATATTGCCAGCCCGTCAGTCTGGCACAGTCGTGCCAGAAATGGTCCGGCACGAACGTGCCTGCTATTTGTAAACCGATAAAATTATATTTTTATTAATTTTAATTATTATTTTATTATTTATAAGGAATTAACTATATTAATCTCTGTGATTTTTCATTCGTTCTGTTCGCAGTGTGAAGTTAGTTGTTGTTTCCTAACATTTTTCATAATTTTCTTTTTCAATATTTTTAATTTTCATTAAAATTAATATATTGAAAATCATTGAATTCTTGCAAAAAATTTGAGAATAATTGAATTCCTTCATAAAATCTCTTTAATTTATTGAATATAATCGATTTTCTTAATAATTTTCATAAATAATTTTACTATTAAACTTTTATTAAAAATTAAATTCTTTTATAAAATTTTATTAGAATTTTTCTATTAATTAAATTTTTTTGAAGTATTTCTATATATTCTTTTATAAAAAAATGTAATTTTTCTAAAATAATTTGAAATGAAAATTTTCAAATAATTGAATTAAACAAAAAATTCTTTTCAGCTTTTTAAAATTGTCAATGAATTTTATTAAAAATTTTAAAAAGTTGAATTGTTTCAAAGGATTTATTGAAATTTTAAAAACAAATTCTATTTTTTCGAAAAATATTATAACAGTTTTTAAAAAACTTGAATTCTTTTAAGAAATTCCATTAAAAAGTATTGCAAACTTTTGCAAACAATTTTATTATTTATAAAAATAATTGAAAATTATTAAAATTTGAGAAAAAAATTTGATTATTTCGAAAAATTTAATTAAAACGCAATATAATTAATTTTTCTTTTTCAATATTTTTAATTTTAAAATTAATGTATTGAAAATCATTGAATGCTTGCAAAAAATTTTAGAATAATTAAATTCCTTAAAAGAATTTTATTATTTATGAAAATAATTAAATTCTCGCTAAGAATAATTAAAAAATATTTCAAAACCCTAATTAAATTTTTTTTAAGAATTATTTTCAATTTTTTTTAAATAATTCAATTCCTGTGAAAACATTTACTAATTTTTATAAATAATTCAATTCCTGAGAAGAATTTTACAGATTTTAGAAAAATAATTGAATTTCTGTGAAGAATTTTTATGATTTAAGCAAATATTTGAATTCCTACGAATAATTTTACTAATTTTAGAAAATAATTGAAGTCTTTCGAAAAATTGGAATAATTTTTTATTTTTGAAATTAATTGAATTTCTGTGAAGATTTTACTAATTTTTTTTATTCAAGAATTCAATTACATTTTCACAAATATAATAAATTTCCTGGAAAGAATGCAATTATTTTCAACAATTAATAAAACTCCTCACAAAAATGCAATTATTTTCTAAAATAATAAAATTCTTCACAGGAGTTCAATTATTTTCAAATATTAATAAAATTCTTTAAAGAAATAATTATTGATTTGTGTTTCTTCTTAATAATACAATATTGTCCATAAATAATAGATTTCTTCAGAGTTATTCAATTATTTTCAAAATTCAATTTGAAAATAAAATTTCTTCAGAACAATTTTATTATTTACAAAAATAATTTAATTTAGCAATTAATTTAACTGCAACACTTAAAAATAATGGAATTGATTCCAAGGACTTATTAAAATTTTAGAAAATAATTTAATTCTATCGAAAATTTTTTTAAAAATTAAAAAAAATGAATTCTTTCGTGAAATTTTATTATTTCTAAAAATAAGTGAATTTAATTTTTGAAATATTTTATTTATAAAAATAATTTAATTAATACAAAGAATATTGTTCTTTATGAAAATAATTGAATTTTTGCGGAAAGAACTTTATTGAAAATTTAGGAATTAATAAACAAGAATAATTAATTAGTAGATTAGTTAAAAATTTAATTTTTTGAAAGTTTGAATCTGAAACTTTTCAAAAATTCATATTTGAAAATAAAATGTTTTGTAATTTGCAAAATAATAATAAATTCAACAAAATATTTCGCGCGTACCATTTACTAGAACATATATTAATTATAAGGATTCAATTTTTATAAAAAAATATTTTTATTATTCGTAATAATACAAAATTATTATTATTATTATTTTAATAATCTATAATAATTTTTTATATTATATAATTTTATATATTATATATAAATATAAATTTTTAAGAAGAATGACATTCATTTTTTTAATTAATATATTATACCAGAGCAGATAATATAATAATTCAACATTAATTCAAAAGGAACAATGTAACTATTAATTCTGTTAATAATTATTTTAAGTTATAATATTTAAAATATATTAAATGTAATTACTAAATAACAAAAAAAAATAATTAATAAATAGCAAATTATAGAGTGTTGAAAACATTCCGGCATATTGCAGGCACACTTGGTCTTGAAAATAATGAACGGCAAGAACGGTGCGTAATAGCCGGCACGCGGTCCGCCGCCCATCGTGCCTGTGACGTGCCAGGCACGTTTGCTATCTGGGCGTAATAATGTTTAATTAGAATTGTCAAAGAACTGATCAATATGATTATTATTATTTTTTTTTTTATCATCTAGCTTTTGTCTCTACTAAGTGGGGCCTTTTCAAGAATATATTACAATGTTAATAACATATATAATATATTCTTAAAGAGGCCCCACTTCGTAGAGGCAAAAGCTAGATAATAATAAAAAAAAAATCATATTGATCAGTTCTTTAACAATTAATAAACATCTTTGACAATAATTTGACTCTGATCAACAATAAATATCTCCATCTTCTATATTTAATTAGAATTAATTAGAAAGGGCTACTGCTACTATTTCTTGGATAATAATACATTCAAGAACGGTTTAACTACATTATTCTTTCAATAGGCAGTAGGATGGTACTTTTTCGTTTGGATACATTATCCAATAATTGGATGCTTTAACCAATTTTTATTGTAACTAATTTTTCTTAAATATTTCAAAATTAATTGTCGAATGAATTTATAAGAAAATTCAAATTTGAATTTACTGACTTTCTTATACTCTTGTATGTTACCATAACAACCTGACGAATGAATCAAGAAAATGTGTGGAACTGCATAGATTGAATTATTTTCATAAATTTTAAATTAGTAAAAATGTTTTCTACTTTGAATTAGTGACTGACTTTTTGCTTTTGAATTAGCAGATTTTACTAATAAATAGTCGTTTCTACTAATTTAATAGTAAATTGAATTTTTAGAAATAATTGAATTTTGAAAAGGTTTCAAATTATAATCTTTGAATGATGAAAGTAATTTTGAATAAGTAATAGTAACAATATTCTTATAATTTAGATAATAATGATGAAGATATCGATTGCTCCGAGTCTAAGACTCGGAGTGATCGATTTCTTCATGTTTTATAATAATATTTTTAAACTTATATGTTTAATTTCAAAAAGGTGAGAATTTGAATCTTTTAAAGAATTTTAATTCTTATCGAATAATTATAATATTACTAAATATTTATTTAAATAAGATAAATATAACAATGCGAAATACAGTATATTATATGAAAGTTCCAATTTGTAAAAATTTATTGGAATTATTTAATTTTGTAAAATATAAATTTAGTTTTAAAGACCTATTGAAAAATTCCGTTTTTTAATCTGAAAAGTCAGTAGGGAATTTGAAATGAGCAAAAGCGTGGCAACCCTATAGGGACTAGAACATTAATAATTTCTAATAGTAATAATTCTAATAGTAATTAATAATTTCTAATAATAGTAATTTTATTTTTCTATTTTGACTGAAAAAATTATTATTACCTACCTTTCTTAAGAGAGTGTCACAACTTATTTATTTAAAAATTATTAAATCAACGAAAGATTTGAGTTATTGCATTAATATTCCTCATATAGGGTAAAATTTTAAGAAGACATTGAATATTGTTGACAAATATTATAAATTTACCATCTTCATCATATAAAGAAACGAAATTGAAAAAATTTTACTATTACATTATTTTTTTAATGGAAATTATTTTCTTTTTCAACTCAAAAATCACTTCAGATGTCGATTAGATAAATAAAAAGCATTTCATTGTGATTACATTTTAATGGAATTATTTTAAAATTGCATTTCAACTTGCTTTGAGAGATTAGTAGAAATTGATCAACTTTTTATCGCCTGCTTATTGTTTGAAAATATACCTAACGAATTTTTATAGTCGTCACAGTGGAAAAACAGTTTGGTTTTTGTAGTCAATTTTAGGGCGTGTTTTATTTTACAAAACATCTCCTAGAAATATATATATATAAATATATATATATAACGATATATATTTATTTATTTATATATACCATAATTTGTTTATATAGATTTTATTAAATGTATAATTTTCTAAACTTCTTTTTAGTTATATGTATGTCTTGAATAAGAATTAATAAGTATAGGTATAAGGATTCTTCATCATTTTCAACTTGATTTTTCTGTAAGAATTTATTGTCTGAATGGACTAATATTTTACTCGTTGTAGTTTTTCCATTGAAACTAAAAAGATTGCCCCTTTGAATTATAATAAAGAAAATATTTATTTGACAATAATAATAAGACATGTAATACATTATTTGAGTTAAATAATTTTTTTCACAGTGTGCAACATTATATCGCTAATATCATGTAGCTTCAATATCTTTTGATGAATGTTGATCTTGACCGTACGTCAAATCAAACCATATCAGATGATCCTGACAAATCCAACCTCTTTATCAAATGACTACTTGTATTTATCTGGTCAACGGAAAATGAGGGTAAAAATTTTTCACTTATTCAGTACACTTTTGTTTGGCATTACGTTATGTTCGTTATTTTATACGGTTCAGTTATTTGTGAAAGCACAATAAATAATAATTAGACAGTCGAATATTGTCATCTCTTGCAGAAAGAAAATTTCAAACCTTAATATAATCTTGCGGAGCGAAGGGTGGGAATTTAGAATTTTATTGATGGACCACGCCTCCTCATTTGACATATTCATCTTGTCACGAGATCTCTATCATTTGGTTCGGTCTTCGATTTGAGATCAGTGTCCGCGAGAAAATCGATTGTCCAGTGATGTGCAAAATAAATTAATTATGCTTCATTATTTTAATACTTTCTGGAACATTATTTGAAAACTCATACAAGTAAAATTTTTTCATTCCATAATATTTAGAGGTTTAGTGTTTCATTTTTCTCTTTTTTTTGTATTTATATATTATATTGTTCTTTAGAACAATATTAATATTACTGATATTAATGGTTTACATTGGTGAAATAAATTTAAACTGTGATTTAGTGACATACATCATATAAAACCATTAAAAATATTAAATATTTTTTTACAAAAGTTTACAAATTTCAAAAGTTTCTACTTTTTTCATCTTAACCAAGTATAGGTTAATTTTAATAATGTGCGTCCTCTGAAATAATGTACTATAGTAATATGGATGACTTGAAATATATATTTTAACTCTTACTTCTTTTTAACAATATATTAATACAATAAAAAAAATATTTATAAAGGAAAAAAATGAAATAAATAACTTTGTTCTTGATTTAGAGGGAGAAATAATTCTTGGAATATTCAACTAAGACCGCGATGATGTCATGCTATATAAAATCGATTATTGTCACTATATCAACACACTATATAAGGATCAAATTCATAATTACTTATTATTGTTATTTTAAACTCGGGAAATTCTAACACCTCTTTTAAAAGAAACTTCATAATTGTTGAGAAATTATAATTTGATTTGAGGTTAATTGGATTATTGTTTTTCTAAGACAATAATTAATGTTTAAGAAGAAGAATAAATGAAAAGAATTTATTTCATAGGAAACTTGAATAATTTATTTGTCGAACAGTAGAAATAGTTGGTGCTTAAAATTTTTAAAAAATCCAACAACACAATGTTCACAATTGAAATTTCCTTCTTGATCTTTATAAACTGTGCGTAGGTATTGTATTTCTAATTAAAATAAATTAATTTTCTTAGTACATACTACAATAAACTGATACATTATATGATGATTAACGAATGCATATGCAACAAACAAAATTATTAAATAATTATTAATGTGTAGAAATAAGTCAACATCGTTTAAAAATTTTAATCTTGCCATGAAAAATTTGAGTTTTTTTTTATTTATTTGTAACAAGCTCTGAATATTTTATTGAATTGCTTTTTGTCTTTTTATTAAATATATCTATTTATTCATGTAAAAAAGAAGAATTCATCCTTAATACTGGTTTACCAGTTGTTTGCAATTAGAAATTTTAGTTTATACTTTTTTCATCTCTTATATAACCTTCTCCTCCTAATGTCATATGTTAGATTGAATCCATCAATAGCATTACAATACCTATACTGTCTGTTTAAATCGTTTAAATGTTTCTGATGCGTTCTGGGGACTTGAAAAACGAGGATTCCCCGAGGAATTCCCTCTGTAATGTTAAAAAGAGTAAACGCCGTGGAGAAAATGTTCAAACAATTGACATAGAGAAATAATTTTCTTCAACCACATTAAAAAATGAAAAGAAACGAAAGCAAACTAATAATAATAACAAAATAAGAGCATTGAAAAAAAGTTGGAGAAAACCTCGAGGCTCTATCAATAAATGTTGCGAATGTAGGGCACCATGGACGATTGAGATGGCATAATATTATTTAATATTGATTTAATATTGACGGCATAGCATTCGCGAACCTAATAGGGTTTACCAAGTACGTGAAATCATTATCAAGTTCTTGAATAGTTACAGGACCAGGCGGCAAAAGAAAATCTTTTTTAAATCACTCTCTTGAAAGCAAACACTCAGCTAAATTCACCCTGCGTCCACAATATTCGAAAAGTGTGGGTAGTAGTGTTTATAACCTTTACAATTATTTTATTCTTGTCTCAAATTCAGAAAGTATACATTTATATTAATTATATTGTGAAAATATAATTTTCTAAAGTGTCAAAAGTAGATGCAACTTTTCACTAAGCAAAGAAAGAGTAAAGTTTAAAAGGAATGAAATTTTCGTTTTTCAAACTTTTTATTAAATTTTCACTTAAAATGGAGCTTTTGTGTATTTCTCGAGCGTTAAATGTGTAAAAAGGTCTACCTTTTTTTCTTAGTATTCCTCAAGTGCTTTTAGTGAGTGCGATTTGTATTGAGATATTTAAAAATAGTTTTTGAATGTTGTTTTGGCCCTTCGTGAAAGTTGGCCGACCTGCTCTCGCAGTTTATCCTTGCTGGATTATTAGTTCGTGAGTGTCTCTACGGCCTGTCGGACGTGTTTTTTTTCTTCAATTCCAATTTTTATCAATATCGCACACAAATTAATTTTAATTTTTCTTTTGAGGAAAGTGTTTCTTTTTCGTGTCATATAATTTTAGCAAATTGCTCAAATTTTCAAAAGTACGGGGTCTTTTTTGTAATTTTTTAAATGCGAGCGCAATTAAGTATGTATATAAAAAACAAAACTAATTTATTTCATAGTTTTTAAAATTTGTTTTTCATTCTAATTTCTAATTTACTTTCTACTTTTCTCATCCTCTTTTTAAGTGATTATTTTCTAACCAATAAATTTATTACTGGAATTTTTTAAATCATTATGTAAATATAATACAAAAATTAACTAAATTACTAAAAAGCTTTTATAAATTAATAGATAAAAACATAATACATAATTTCAATAAGTTATAATATAAAATAAAATGATACAAAAAATATTCGAATCAATATAAGTATCTCGCCAGCGGATGTTTTTAAAGATAAACTTGAAACAATCATCAAATCTAAAAATAATCATCTACGTGAAATTATTGACTTTTTAATTCCGGTTTTCCGTATAAGTTAATAAAATCAAAGCGTTTTTATGTAATCACAAAAACGCTTACGTATATTTATAAAGTTATATTATTTAAAAATTATACAATATTGGTACAAGTAATGTAGTATCATTGAAACTCCACTTAGAAATTTGTTGTAAAAATAAATAAAAACACGGATGTTCAATTATACTTTTTAAATAGTCAATAATAATACTCTGAGAAAAGATATAATTTCTGCATTTTTGCAGTAGTTTCATTTTTTTTAATTATTTTCATTTACTTTATTGTAATACAATTTACAAAATAAATTTCGGACACTTTTTTATTACATTTATTGGATTTTTCTAATTTAAATCTTAAAATAGTGAAAAAAAACATGACTTTTTAGGAGAAAAAATAAAAAATAGAAAAATGATTTTATTTAGGAATGTATAAAAGCTGGATTTTACACGAATGTGTAAAAATTCTCAGAACGCAAAAGTTCGGGTTAAAAAGTGAAGTTTGATTTTTATTATACACTAAAAAAGAAAAGATAATTTAGAAAGAAATACTGAAAATGGATTCAGTGAGAGATTTAAAAAGACTTCTCTATGAGAGAACAGAAGCATTACGAAAAAGAGACGAAGCTGTTGAGAGTTTGGAAAAGGCCCTTGAGGAGCGTGACGCAACAATTCGTTACCTTCAAAATGAAATTGACAAATTTCGTCAAATTGTGGACTTTAATATGGTCACTGGACCATTGGGACCTTATCGAAGACTGAAACGTCAAGCAATTTCGGCAGAGCCTTTGAAACACGATTCTAAACCCATTCCAAAGTTCAGCAAACCACAAAGGTACTTAATATTCTATTACAGAGAGAGAGAGAGAGAGAGAGAGAGAGAGAGAGAGAGAGAGAGAGAGAGAGAGAGAGAGAGATGATATATATTTTATTTCATTCTTAAATTACTGACTTTAAACACAAGTTACATACATATAATTATGTTAGATTGCTTCCTATTAAAAATATATAAAATTAAAAATATAATAATTATATAACAATATTGCTGATGGTGACATGCTCATCATTGTGGTAGCCAGATTATGTCAGTATAAAGAAAAGTTCCTTTCAGTTATAAAAAAGTTGTGTCCAGGTGAACAAAGCTTATTTTATTGAAAATTCTTAATTAATTAGGTAATTCAATAATGAAGATAAACTTTACAAATGGTTTGACGAATCGAGAAATATATTTTCATGTAGGTACTACTTTTTATTCTTTAATCGTAGATGCTATTATTAAACTCGATATATACGGGTGACATTCGAATGGCTAATGAGATGTGGAACTTTCAAATCACGTTTTTGTCAATAATGGATTCATTGGCTCTGAGCTTCACTAATATGTATTTTATATTATACCATGCAATACACTTTTGTTTTAAACGCAAAGTGATCTCTCTGATTATTATCGAACAACAATCTGAATAATTTAACAATGATAATAATTTAAAAGCGATTAGCATTTTCCATGCATATAGTAGAGCTCGCAAACGAGAAATTAATTTTACGCTGGCGATTTCATACATTGTTTTTTCAACATTATGCGTTTAATTAAATAATTTATTATTTTTCGTCACTTTTATTATATAAATATAGCATAAACATGGTTTTATTTAGATTAAAATAAGTTTTTTATTTGCTCTTCGATAAACTTATCTCACTTTTGCTAAAGATTAAAAAAAAAATGATGCTTGCAAAAGTAGAAGATAGAAACTGTGTCACTTCGAGTTAAGAATAATGACCCAGATGTTTGTAATACAGAATAAAAGCTTCAAAAGCAATAAAAAAAATGTATTCCAAACGTTACATTATATCTTTAATTATTTTTAATGCTTTACAAATAACTTTTAAAGAAATGATTAAAGGGAAGGGAATTTATCATTCGGTAGCAATATATATATCAAATGTGAAAGAAGTTAGCAATAAAGATGCTTAAGAAGAGATTGCTAACTTGTTCCACATTTTAAAGAAATGTTTTGATGAAAATTATTATTGATGAGATTATATTTTGTCTTGGATAATTTGACATAGACTGCCATTATTTTTTGCTTGCAAAGCAATAGGGGTGGTTGCATGTTTGAAGATTACCTGCTTCATCTCTCGTATATTTCACTTTTTCGTCATTCAATTGAGCTCGCGAATAAATCAAGATTCTTCTATATAGGTACTTGATCTTTGCGACGAAATTTCAAAGCAGGTAGTATTCAAATTCGTTTGAAACAGTTTGAAATTCCGATGCAAATAACAGCTGCATGTACACCCAAGTAAACCTCGTGTCAATCTCCAAGAAAAAGATCAATGGTATCATCACTATTGCATACTTGGATCCCTAAAGTCAACGTAAACAATTTGTCTGGACTAGCCGTTTCATTTTCCAACTCTTTTTTTTCTTTCAAACCCAATTTATTTCTCTAAAAGAGTACTGAAATATTTTTAAAACAATACTCAACCGCATATTAAATTTTGGCAAGACTATTGAAAATTAATTCTAAATACTTGTTTTTACTTTTTCAAGGTCACGAGAACTGATCAAGGCCGCAATCCTGGATAATGACTTTATGAAGAATTTGGAACTCACCCAGATCCGGGAGATTGTCGATTGTATGTATCCTGTTACTTTCCCCGCTGGTTCAATTATCATTAGAGAAGGAGATGTCGGGTCCATTGTATTCGTTATGGAAGGTACAATAAGCTTTTTATTAATTTGTCAATCTTTATATTGTATATTGCTTTTTTTCGCTGATGCTGTTAGATCGCTATATAGATAATCTTTTTAATACATACATACACATATTTGAGAAATAAATCAGTTATGTGTATAATATTATTTTTTCATCATATTGTTTTAATTTTAAAAGAATAATGATTATAAGTCGTTTATCTCGCTCTCATTCACAATGAATTTCAAGGTTAAAGATTTTGCAATTTACAATAAGATGTTCATAATACACCTATACCCATAATTATAAAAAGTGAAAAGCGCAGATTCTTAGATTCAAACATCTTATAATAATTCAGTAATATATAGGACTAAGTAGATGGTTGAAGCTGAATCACAATATGCCAAGTTGTAGTATACTTTTCTGTAAATTTCAATCAGTTAAACTTAGAAATAACCGATTTAGAAGCAAAAAATCAATTGATATGGTACGTTATTAGTAACTGGTTTAACGAGTCAAATTTCATTAATTTTCCACTTACTTTTTATTGATGATCAGTTACTTTTTCACTTTTTCACAGATCAAGCAAGATTTAACTTGATTAAAATTTATAGAGTTCGCACGCTAACATTCACTTCTGGTGCATAAAAATTTTTCTATAGAACACAATAATTCAATGCTTCCTTCTGTGGTGTATAATCTTATTGTGCCTAATTTATACAAGTTTTCAGTGCAATAGGATTTGAAGGTACTTGCTCTTCTTGCACTGCAAAAAGAAGTATGTAACTTAATATAAGATTTACAAGATGTTTTAAGTAACTTTGTGACTACAAACTTTTAAGATACTTGTTTTTGTATTTAAATCAGTGTGAGTATTTAAATTATTGATAGTCAATGTCAATGATTGACATTGACGACCAAAATCTGTTTAAATATTTTAGAATGATCAATTGGTGGAATCCTCGTCTCTCTTCTTGAATGCAATGTTGAATTGAACAGTACATAATATTATTAAATATCATGTGTATATTATACCTATACAATATGTCCGTGGAAGTTGATTTCCTCCGACCGTGGTAGAGGATGAGAACCCCTGTCCTTTCTCTCAGAGTTACTGTCCTACGTGGAGGGGGTTTTATAGTATTCTGAAGAAAAGAGGGGTTCTCGTGCATGGTCTCGCGGGCGTAGTTTTCACCAGTCGGGAACGCTCTCAACGTGTGTCTGTGCATTCAAAGGGACCTTGAGTCTCCAGTCTCCAATTCTGTTTCTTTCTTTTTTTTCTGTAAAGTGACACGAAAAAGTGCTTCCTATTTCCGGAATAAAATGCCACTCAAAAACATTTTCCCTAAATTTTTGGTTCGTGTAAATCCGCAAATGGTTTAAGCTAAAATCGGCATTCTAATATCTAAAAATTAATCTGAAACAGTGATGAAAAATTGAAAAATTGAATGGCACAATAAATTTGAGGAAACAGCAGAAATATTTATTGTGGAAAAGTGTCATGTAATTCTAAAAATTGTTCTTTGTCGGCATCATCATTGTGAAGAATAATCATCAACAAGAATATTACAAATGTTTTTTCGAACAAATATTTAAGAACCAAGTTCAAAATATGCTCTACTACTTTGTGGAAATAATTGTAATGATAAATCCGAGGATAAATCATTATTGTTTCTCTTAATTCAATCAATTTTTGCTAATTTCATAATTATGTATCTGTTATTGGTCATAAAAAGATTTCTATTCTTAAAAATTGATTATAAAACTGCTTTAATTCTTTTCTGTGATAATGTAATGCAGTTAAACTTGTAAACAGGTTTGTGATTCATATATAAAAACTAAACATTATATACAATAAAATATACAGACTGTCAAATGTGATTAGAAAGAAAGTAACTTTATATCAAGAAATATGAATTAGAATACTTGACACAAGACTTTATCTTGTGAGATTGTTTATTTAGATGCATTGAATGTTCAGTTTCATTGTTATGATATTTTTCTCCTTTCTATTCTGTCTGTGATTCTAGCCAAAAAAATAGTTTTCTGTGATAGCAATTACGAATTCCATTATAAAACTATTATATGCATTTCATTTTTAGTTGGTCTCTTTTTGATGATCATTTATTAAATTATAATCATTTTTAAAAAATAAACTAGTTGGATGAATGATTATTATTAATGAATTTATCATGATTTAGATGAACATCTTAATGAACATACGAATGAAAATCCAGAAGAGGAATTTTATTTCAATAAACAATTTTTCATGGCGCAACAACTTAAATTAAACAAAACTGTATATTTAACTTAAATTCAACAATGTTATGGTTCGAGGTTCGTTTTCAAAAGCATTTCTTTTGGATAAAAAGCTTAAATAATTATTTCTTTAAAGAATGGTTGTGATAACTTTGTGGATTATGCTGAGCATTAATAAAAAATGAAAAAAAACATTAACGTCACTGACATGATGAAAACTTGAACATCATGTTCTTTGTTAAATAAAATGATGGAGCACCTATTTAAAATATTTTGAATTAAATTCTTCAAAAGCATAATAATTATAATAATAATAATAATAATAGTTTGAAAGGGAGAATTCTATTTGATATATTATAAAATACTTTGACTCTCCTTCTTCAAGGTTGAATTCCTTGAAAGTACATCTTAGTGCCCTTAAATCGACGAAACCGCGCAGTAAGAAGCATCAAATTTTATCCTTCCTTGCAGAAGAAATGCGGAAGGCACAGTGTATGCACAAACAAAGACTCCAAAAGTCGTTACAAACAAAAGTTACTCCTCGACTTTCAGATTTTAAAAGACTTGAACCCTAAATTTTCTTCTTTCTGAAAGAAATAGAAATTTTTGAAAAGTAAAAACATTTTTTCAACAAGTACCAATACCAATATTAGAAGAAAATTGATGATTTAAAAAGTCACGCAATCTGGGAAAATTGGAGCGAAATCATGAAAGTGAGAAGTTATCCGGGTCGAGCGGTTTTAGAGGATCAAGAATTGATTCTGGACCCGGATGCAACCCGAGGAAGAGCAATGGAACTTTTGTATGAGGCCAGCTGGAGGGAGTGCGATGTTAATTGCATGAATAATTCGCGTTCGAAACCAAGGAATTCCAACCAACGAAATATTAGTGGCGAAAGAAGACAACCATATTCCGAGGTGATTAGTCAATTAGAAGGTGTTTTAGATTGTAGTGGAAATAAATCTCCGTGCTCAAGAGAGGCACGGTCACCGAGATCAAGTAGTAGTACTACTACTGATAGTGATTCCTCGGAAATTAATCAGACAAACGGTCAAAGCGGTTTCCTCATTCCACGGCCGAGGCTAATTGTACCAGTGCACACCTACGCCAGAAGAAGACGAACTGGTGCCCCACCTCCCACTAGAAGACGTCCTTTTCGTGAAGGTATTTCCAACATTTTTGTCCTTCTTTCAATTCATTAACTACAATTTTAATTAAAAGACATTCTTTATCCCCAACATATTATAAAATTTTATATATTTATGTTCTTTCTGTGTGTAGTCTTTGATTAAAAATTGGTATTGTTTTATTCCATATACGTGTAAGAACCAGTTTTTATTGAGAAATACATTTTTAACTTATATTAATTAAATGGTTTAATGTCTGAGAAATCAAAGCGTATTATTTAATTATATTGGAAAATCTTTTTTATTGCGGAGAGAGAGAGAGAGAGAGAGAGAGAGAGAGAAAGCCGCGTGGAAGGATCAAGGATAATATGGAAGGATGCAAGCGAGATTGTATGCGATATTATGAATTTCATGATACCAAGAAATTCATCACACTCTGTAATTTAAAATTCTTTCTATAACAAATCTCGTATTACTTATTATTCGTTTACAATTAAAAATCTTACCATAGGTACACTTTCAATACTTTCCAAATTTGAATTAATAAAATTCTACTAATAAATAGTAAAATTTCACTAATTATTATTTGTAATTTTTGTAGACTAATTCAGATTTAGAGAGTAGATTATTATTAATGATACATTCGTTATTATTAATTAAAATACATCACAATAATTCATAACCAAAGGACAAACTTTTATTTTGCATTTGGAAATAATTTTACTCTTTTTATCAGTTCTTGCAATCTTACATTTTCATTCTTATTGAAGCATTATAGGTATTTATTATTGGTTACAATAGCAAAAGAAATTTTTTTGAAACAAAAAATTTTATATTTTATTGAGTTGAAAATTTATTTTAACTCAATAACCTTTCCTTGCCTTTCTAAAAAGTTTTTGTATCCTCTTTAGTCATTCAAGGCTTCCTATATATTTTGCTTTCTGCAGATAATTCTAGACAATTACACATTTCACAAAATACTGTGTGTCTAATTGTTTGAAACCAAGTTTCCATATTGTTATTTTTTTTACATATAGAATCTATTCTTATGAATTTCTTTATAAGAAATAATTTCAATTTTTAGCAAATCAAATTCTTTATTTACAATAATATAATTGTAATATAATATATTTATATAAATATAATTTTGTCTGGATATAAAAAAGTTTGAAGATTATTACATTTAATAACAGCTTATTAATATTATAAAGAAAATTCTACTGCTTGCGTACGTATGATGACTATAATAAATGAGTAGATTGTAAAGTTTCCTGAAAGATTTTCCAATGTTTCTAAAATAAATATAGCTGAAAAAATAAAACCCAAAACATCTCTATTGGAGAAAATCTTTCAGGATTACTTGTGAAAAGGTTCTAATACCAAAGTTTTGTATCACTGATTTCTTGAAAGTATTAAAATGACACTCTCCAGTTAACAGGATATTTAGAATATCCACAGGACATCCTAAATATCTAAATGGTACGTTAGATATTTCGATCAAGTTGCACAAAGACTTGCAAATTCCTCAAAATAAACAAAACAGCAATCGATTATATTGAAATTCTGTCACACGGAAATAATGAGTTAATCGAATGATAACTATATACCGACAAGGCAGCTTTCACCAAAAGCTATCAAGTTTAATGGGATAGGAAAAGAAAAGAAGCCTGATATTTTCATCGATTGAGAAGCTAACATGTGTGTGTTCTTGTCCATATATATTTGTAATATAATGCCCCAATCAGCCATTATGTCGCACAACAAACCATCCATGCTTGTCACAACTGAATGTCGAGAGAAGCAAAAGAAATGCGTCTAAACTAACGTATGACAATTAGAACTCAGTCAAGTTTTTCTCACTTTTTTATTCGTTTCTTAATAATAAAACATAGATGCACAAAACTCATTAAAGTGGAATTTTTTCACAATATTTCTAAACATATGCATTTTGAAACAAACTTACCGAGTCAAAATTTAGGCCCTCTTTTAATTCTCCAAAAACCTCTTTTTAACCTCTTTTTAACCTCTTTTAAGCCTCTTTAAACTTCTAAATCCTCAGTTAGTGTTGCCGCGATACGAGACGAGGTGAGAATTTTATCAATCTCGTCTCGTCTCGAGCGTTTCCTCGTGACTCCTCTCTCGTCTCGTATCGGCTCAACTAAAATTGTAATTTTTTTCACAGTTTTTGAATGATTTCAATAAATCTATTAGCATAGATAGAAATTTGAAATCCTCTTTTTAACCTCTAAACATCGGAATGTGGATTTTTCCGCATTGTTTTCAGGTTCAAAAGAGGTTTAAAAAAGGTTTAAAAAAGGTTTAAAAAATGAGGGTCAAAAGAAGGTCTAAATTTTGAATCGGGTTTTTTAAACAAAAGCTATGTTTAAAACTCGATTTTGCTCCAAAATTGTACATAACTAATTTTTAGAAATTCCGGGTCAGGTCGGAAATCGGGAACAAATATGGAAATTTCTGATACTTAAGTTACATCCTTCATATATAATTATACTTGTTCCATAACCATGACTGAGCATATTAAGAAGCATTTTTACCAAAAAGTATATTAAAATAACTGTTTTTCTATATATTTCTACCATATACATTTGTAGGAATATTGAATTTACTCCACATGAACAGGGAGAATCTACTTATGAGTAAAATTTCATAATCTCCATGATTGCGAAGCGATGGGGGATTTTGTTTTCTAAATTAATTTTGCTGCATTTCTTATTTATTAAGTTATTATTTCACCAAGTAACATAACACTTTTCGAAATTTTAATTCTATATTGTTGGCTGCAGTATTTTTTCAAGTATCATAAATCAAGTACTTTTCAAACGATGCAGAAACGCCCCGCGTGAAATGCAATCGTTGAATGGAAAGGACATATATATATATACATATATATGTTCGTCTTGCCTTTGTCTTTAAAACTGATATATTTCTTACAATGTGGCCACTGTTCTATTTATAAGAATGTTTTTTACTTTTAAAATAAATTATTGTCTCTCTTCCCTCAATATTTTCTATAACAAACTGAAAAAAATATTTTCTTCTAATATATGAAAAGTAACATTTTTAATTTAAGACTATAACGCAAAGATTTTTGTCTCAAAATAAAATTCATTTTTGTAATAAAGGGATTACTATGTGTTCTTTGAATGGCAGTCGCCAGAGACACTGCCTCAAACATCATTGATAGTTGTATGAAACAAAATCGCATATAAATAGAAATTATCAAATTCTCAGCACATCATCTTCAAGTTTTCTCTCTTTTTCTTTTGATTTATATATATATATACATATTATACATGTTAATTCATAAATCATTAATCGCTCCACACGCAGCCACTGAAACAACCGAGGAAAAAACCTTGTATTTGTAATCTGGCGCTTGCGATTCTATTGCGCGGTTAATGGGGGATTAAAATATTATTTATAACGTGGGTTGAAGATATTATGTTCAGTCGCGGAGCATTAACTATATAGTATGTTTGACTAACCTTTGATAGAAGCAATATCGTATTTTCACTTCATCTTTTCTCTCCAATTTTATCTTTTTCTGTTGCTATACATTCATTTTCTATTTTCAATGAATAAAAGTTTCTCTCCTTTTATTTCTGTCTTTAGCAATTTTCAATTAAGTAATTGATGTTTGGAAGATTTTGACGAGGATTTTAAGGTAGTCTGCTAAATAAATATCAATGAATCACAATGCCTTTGTGTCTATAAACAAGTCCTGTGTCAGGATGTGAAAGCAATTCATTGCGTGGACATTCCCTATTTGTCCTTTTGAAACTCTCATTTCGCAGTCGAACCGGACTTGACAATGTTTCAAAATATTTTTACTTATGCGAGTTTTAAATGCGCAAAAAAATTTAAGATTCTTACAACTTTCAGTATGATATATAGTTTCACAGAAACTTAATCGAAAATTTATTAAACTTTACTTAAAAAGTGTTTTTTATGCAATTAACATTGATAATAATGTACTTTGAATTTTATTCAAGTATAAAAAATAAATTACATTCGTGTTACATTTTTCAGTTAAAAAAATAAAAATCGGTCAAATAAAGTTTAATTTTTAATTGCTTTGTTTCGAAGAAAATGAGTGTTATTTTCTTTAATTGGATTAATTTAAAGTCAATTAGGTATTGTTATATTTTTTAATTTTAAGTCTTTTTAGACAATTTCACTATTATTCTGCGTACATAATAGATTTGTGGGCAATAATAAATATAGTTATCGTGGGAAATGTGGAAACCTGTTGCTATAATCGTCGACGACCATCAGAGCATTAATACTGATGATTAAAATGCAACGTACTCTTGAAGGAATTTCTAGAATGATATAATTTTCATTACAATAATTTATAAATAGTGTAGAAAGCCAGAGAATGGAGTGAAAAAGAATGTTATATATTTAGCAATATTATAATCTCAAACTAATTGCATTAAAATGTTTTTAAAATACATATTAATTATTCACGATGCAATGTGTGAGCAAATTTTAGTTAAAGTTTTTAAAACATAGAGTTTTCTATAATAAGGATGATTCTATCACTCAATCGTCAAATAATTAAGTGGTGGTTAACTTGAATTTTTAATTATAGACGACCATAAAATAGGAACATAGAAAGGTTGAATTTATACATTCATGTGTATACAAGTACTCTGATTGTTAGAAGAGGATAAGTTGATTCTTATGCAAAGAGAATTTCAAGGCATGATTCCGCTTGCGAGATCGCAGAACTTTCACCTATATACGAAATTAAACCTAATAGTAGAATAAAGAAGAATTCTTCACCCAACAAGTGTTGCTTATTGTTTTCAGTACAAGTCGACAAGGACCAGTGCCACCGAATAGCCATAAATTTCTATTTCGTCCTGCACTAATCAAATTAACCAATCCAATAGAAAAGTTTTTAGCAAAAATAATGTCCTCATAACTCCATTTCGATTGGGTCTCATGATGTTGTCTTCAGAATTACAGCTAAATCCTCTTTGTATTTACTAATTATACTCTGTCAAAAAAATCCTTTGGACATCTAAAAAAGCGTTCATGTTTCGTCACTTTCATCATATATTATTTAAGCAATCGCTGTTATTCGCTGTTATTTTTTTAATAATGAGGCTAAACATTTATACACCAGAATGCACTTCCCTCGAAGTGTTGGTGGTTCTGTGATTGAATACAAGTTTTCTTCGATTGAATTGAAGGCGATTTAGCTTTCGTTTTAATAATCTTTTATGTAAACCTAAATAAAAGTAATTAGTAGGTAACTGAACTACAATATAACTATTTTAATTATAAAAATAGAATGAAATCTTTTCATTTCATGTTCTAGCAGTTAATTTTAAATCCATTAATTCGCAACATCTGAAAAATTAAATTTTTCTTCATTTTTAAAATCTGCACAGTTTATTTCTTTCGAAATAAATATTAAAATAATGCCCAGCGAAATATAAATTGAATTTGAATTATACTTAATTAAATAGGTATTTTATTAGTACAATTTTTATTTAATGCGTTTAAAAAGTAAAAGAATATTTGAAACATATATGTATATATACTTATGGAATGAAATTAAAATGGTTATTTTTTAATTTTCTTTCAGAGGGCAAGGTGGAAGTTTCTAGAGACGGAAAATATTTAAGTACCTTAGCGCCTGGAAAGGTTTTAGGTGAATTAGCCATTCTTTATAATTGTAAAAGGACAGCAACAATAACAGCAGCAACCGATTGTCAATTGTGGGCCATTGATCGACAATGTTTCCAAACAATCATGATGAGAACTGGTCTTTCGAGACAAGCAGAATATACGGATTTCCTTAAAAGGTATATTGCAAAAACAATTAATTATCTTTTTCTTTTTCTTTAATCAAAAAGAGGCCCTAAAGGTTCGACAGTCTTATATATTTTATCATTTATATTCTACAAGAAAGACAATAATTGTTTTCTTTCAGTGTTCCTATTTTCAAGAATCTTCCGGAAGAAACTCTCATTAAAATATCTGACGTTTTAGAAGAGGTAAGCATCGTTTTATTAAAAATTATATTAAAGAAATTAATTACTTAATAAAGATGAAAATCCCCATAAAGAATAAAGTTTTGGAAATATGAAAATTGTTTATCTAGTATATTATAAAATTTGTACACATTTGTAATTAAGAAAATCGTTTCCTCGTGTTTCAGACGTTTTATAATCATGGAGACTATATAATTAGACAAGGAGCAAGAGGTGACACTTTCTTTATAATAAGCAGGGGGCAAGTGAGGGTGACAATGAAACAACCCGACACAACAGATGAAAAATATATTAGAACTTTGGGAAAAGGCGACTTTTTTGGCGAGAAAGCACTTCAAGGGTCAGTTTATGCATTCATCAATGCACATTTTCTATTAATATTTTTTACATTCAATTCCATAATAGAATATATATATATATATTTGTTTGCTAATTTAATGTAAAAAAATTTATACTCTTTCGACATTTTTTTCTTGTGCTTTAAATAGACTGAAACTAAAATTTTCTTTCACCCTAAAGAGCAATGCATTTAATTTAATTTATTATTTATAATGTAATAATTCAATTTTCAGAGATGACCTTAGGACAGCAAATATAATAGCAGATGATCCAGATGGTGTGAGTTGTCTCGTAATCGATCGAGAAACATTCAATCAACTTATTTCGTCTTTAGATGAGATCAGGACACGATACAAAGACGAGCTAGTTGAACGTAGAAGGTAAATAATTAAAGTAACAAATTAATAGTTACTGATAAGAACCCTTGAAATGAAAAGAAAAAATAGTTTCAAGGCTAGATTTATAGAATAAATGATTGATTTTCAAAAATTTTTAAACTCTTAAAGGTGTGAAAGTTCCTAATGAAAAATTGCAATTCCCAATTTGACCTTTTAAAATAGCAAGTTTTGCATTCGCATGAAATATTGCAATTGATGGAAATAAATTTATCCCAGTCTTAATTAAAATTAGAAAAAAAAATTGTGTTTCACGTCTGACACACAAGGATGGGACGTTAATCTGCTGGGGGGTTTAAAAAAGTAAGTTCTCTAATATTGCATGATGAGAAAAAAGATTTGTTAGACTAGTTTACATTATAATATCAGGGTTGCTACAAGTCTGGGATTTTTATTAAAAGAACTGGAATCGAAATGAAATGTTTAGAATTTATAAGAAACTTGTCAATTTTTGTGTCTTTTTGTTTGCCTCATAAACTATGAAATTACCACGAATTCTAAAAAATACCTTCAATTTTTTCTATTTCTGACAATAATTTATTTTAAATAACTTAATTCTATTGAAGAACTACCATAAAGTTATTACTTATCAGAGGGATGGCAACCGAAACCGATAATATTTAAGTATGGTACCTATGTCTAATATTGTAAATAATAAGTAGAGGAACCAAATTTGCAGATTACAAATAATTAATTAAAAAAAATTTATTGAAAATAAATTAGAAAACAATTTTTTTTAAATAATTATTTGTGATCATCCTGTAAAAATACACTAGTGGACCAATTTTTAGCTAATTAGGTGCACACAAATATTTTCATTCATATATTGTCCTGGGAAAACAACCGAAAAACCGAAACCTTTAACCCAAAAAATCGAAATTTTTAAGAAACCGAAAACAAGAAACCGGAACCGTAATTATTTACATTAAAAACCGAAACCCTAATTCTTTGAAAAAAAAACCAAAACAGAAATACCGAAACCGAATTTTTTCAGAAGAATACAGAAAAGAAGAAACCGAAACCGATAAAATTTCAGTTGCCATCCCTGTTACTTATAAATCATTTAACCGAGTATTTTTTTTTGAAAAATTTTAATTTCAATTCTATTGAAATTAGTTTCAATTTAATAAAATTTTAACGCAATTCTTTGAAAGAATTCAACTATCTTAATAAATATCAAAATTCTTTCCAGAAATTCAATTATTTTCGAAAATTAAAAAGAAAATTCTCGTCAACATTTCAATTAAATTTATAAATCGCAAAATTTAGGAAAAAATTTAGGAATTTTTATAAAATCCATTGCAAAATTCAATTATTTTCATAAATAACAAATATTCATCATAAGAATTCAACTATTTGCAAAATTAATAAAATTCTTCGCAAAATTCCAATTATTTTCAAACAATCTAAAAAAAATGGTCAATATTTCAATTATCTTTATCAATGAATAGCAAAATCCTTCGCCAAAATTCAATTGAGGGCTCGGATCGAAGAACCGACGCTTGTAAACGCAAAGAACATTGCGAAGCGTCATATCGGTTCTTCGATCCGAGCCCTCAATTATTTTCAGGAATTTTAATAAAATTCATTGAAAAATTAAATTATTTTCATAAATAATAGTATTCCTCACAAGAATTTAATTATATTTTCAAAAATTTTAATAAAATCCATGTCGAAATTTCAATTATTTTCAAAAATTGTTTCTAATTCAATGATTTTTAATATTCTATTAATTTATTAAAATTTTCCAAAACAATTCAATTATTAAACAAAAATTTTGATAAAATTCTACACAAACATTCAATTATTTTCCAAAAAAGTAAAAATTTCACACGAATTCAATTATTTAAAATAAATTTGCATAAATTTTATCGAAAAAATCAAATGTTTTGAAATGTGGCATTAAAATCTTTGTAGTAATTCAATTTTTTTCATAAATTTTAAAATTCCATTCAAGGATTTAATTATTTTCATAAATAATAAAATCATTTTCAAAAATTTTTCTTAGTTCAAGCTTTAGAAGCTTTCAAATGCCCTTAATGAAAGAATTTCCGAATAATCGAAATTTAGCGTAAAATTGAATTGTAAACAAATGGATTTGAAAATTCTCAAGAAGAACTTTTTAACAAAATAATTAAAAATAATTGGTTTAAAGAAGAATTTTATTTAAAAATAATAATAATAATAATAATAATAATAATATTCTTATATAATACAAAATAGGTAATGATTTCATCATTTTATTATTTATAATAATGATGGCATATTTATTTAAAAATAAAGTTATTGGTGTTTTTGAATAATTTTACAATTAATGAAAATTAAATTTTTGTGGCAACCCTGAATATGCCTTTGCTTTTTTTCGGAGAAGAGTATCAACGCAAATTATTCCAATCAACATAATAAATTTCACCTTTTTTCTCAACTTTTACTAATATTTAGGATAAATTAATTTCTTGAAGAAAATAGCGTAAATAACAAGGGTTAATTTTTTTTTAAATAGGAGCAGAAATTAGTTATAAGATAGTCAGTGATAATTATGAAATTACAATTGCAAGTATATAGTGAGTTTATTGCCAAGTCGTTGTATACAAGCGTTTTACTCCGATTACATATTCCGATTCACTTGCAGTTTCTACTTTCTAACATAAATTGTAAAGAAATTCATGATCATTAAACTGATACGGTCATCGGGATTCACGCGCATTTTAAATAATATAACTAATCTAAATTTCTACACTCGTACGACCTATATCTTATTTTTTTTATTTATTATAAATCACTCATTCTCAATTGCCTGTGTATTTCAATTTTTACCATGCTTCTATTTGAAATGTTTTAAAAAAATGGAACTGAAAATGTAATTTTCTTGTCATATACGTATTTTGCTCAGTCAGGAAAGAAAAATTTGAATACTAATTCTTCTCTCTCTCTCTCTCTCTCTCTCCTTAGATTTAATGAAGAATTCAGAGACCTTCGACTGCAAGATCTTAGACCATTAGCGACCTTGGGAGTTGGAGGATTCGGAAGAGTGGAGTTGGTGCAAATTGCCGGCGACAGTTCGAGGTCATTTGCCTTAAAGCAAATGAAAAAAGCTCAAATTGTCGAAACACGACAGCAACAACACATCATGTCAGAGAAGAGAATTATGGGCGAAGCCGACTGTGATTTTGTTGTTAAACTCTTCAAGACATTCAAGGACCGGAAGTATCTTTATATGTTGATGGAAGCGTGCCTCGGTGGAGAATTGTGGACGGTTTTAAGGGACAGAGGACATTTTGATGATTCCACGACGAGATTTTATACTGCCTGCGTTGTTGAAGCTTTCGACTATCTTCACTCAAGAAACATTATTTACAGGGATTTGAAACCTGAAAACCTTTTACTCGACAGTCAGGGGTAAATCTACATTTTCACATTAAGTTTATTTCTGCACGGGGTCACATTTTATTATTTAAACAGACAATAATTCAATTTTCTATCACACAGATATGTAAAGTTGGTCGATTTCGGATTTGCAAAACGATTGGACAATGGAAGAAAAACTTGGACTTTTTGTGGTACACCGGAATACGTTGCACCTGAAGTTATTCTCAATCGTGGTCACGATATCAGTGCGGATTATTGGTCCTTGGGGGTTTTAATGTTCGAGCTTCTCACTGGAACGCCGCCATTCACAGGGGCTGATCCCATGAAGACGTACAATATCATTCTCAAGGGAATTGATGCCATTGAATTTCCCCGAACAATTACACGAAATGCAACAGTTCTTATCAAAAAACTTTGTCGGTATGTAAATTACTTTTACTACACGGAAAAAAATAGTGTGCTAAAAACACACATAGCGAACTGTTGCGTATATTGCACGCACACTACCATGCGCGATTTGCTTGGAATCCATCCTATTTTCGCATGGTGTTGTAGTAAAAGCCATGGCTCATGTGACTTTCGCTAAGGCACCATGCGAAAATAGGATGGATTCCAAGAAAATCACGCATGGTAGTGTGCGTGCAATATACACAACAGTTTCGCTCATGTGTTTTTAGCACACTATTTTTTTCCGTGTACAATTGATTTTTTTCACTTTTACTTGAAATTATTTTTTTCATGTTTTTATTTTATAATATATTTTTATGTAAATGAAGAATTACTGAATAATTGAAATTTTGTAAAATTCAATTGGAAACAAATGGATTTAAGAATATGAAAAGTAAGATACCGTCTGATGAAATTATGTCTGACTAAAATTTATTTTTACTACTTAATTTAGAGAAATACGAAAAATAGGAAATGAAGTCTGACTAAAATTTATTTTTACTACTTAATTTAGAAAAATTGATTTAAAGAAGAATGTTAGTTAAAAATTCTAGATAATAATAATTGAATTGAAATGATGAAAATAATTGTGAAGGTGTTGCAGTAATAATAATATATTCTTATAATTTAAAACAATGATTTTATCACTCGGTCATTTTTAATTATTGTAAAACATGAAGAAATTGATCACTCCGAGTCAAAGACTCGGAGATATCGATATCTTTATGTTTTATAATTATGAAAAAATTTGTCAATTTTGTAGTTTCAAGTAAAATGTTGTCGTATTTGACTCGGACTGGTAATATTTTTTGTCAGTAATTGGTCCGTAAAGTCCGTATTTTTAAATACTTTCACTGCATCGAGCCCTGCTATTATTAAAAGTTGTTATAAATAATTGATTCAATTTTTTATTTCTCTGCGACAGGGATAATCCAGCTGAGCGTCTCGGTTACCAAAAGGGTGGAATCAGCGAAATTCAAAAACACAAGTATGTTTTTCAGTAATTGTACTTTTTTAAATAATTATTCAAATTATTATTTTTTATATTTTTTGTATTAAAAAATGAGAATGTAACAAATAAACAAATTTTGTTGTGCTAATCTTCAGGATGTTGAGAAAGGTATTTAAATAAAATAAGCTTTATATTTATATGGCATTTTGAAGAATAATTAGAAATTGTAACGAAATTTTCTTGTAGATGGTTCGATGGCTTTAATTGGGAAGGTTTGAGGGCCCGCACTTTGGAACCACCAATAATGCCACGAGTACAAAATCCTATGGATACAGCAAATTTCGATGAATATCCTCCAGATTCCGATCCACCACCTCCGGACGATATGTCAGGATGGGACAATGACTTCTAGCACATTCGGAATGGCCATTAGGCTCTCTTATTAAAAAAAACACATATTTCAATGTTCATTGAACGACCGACTATAGTTTATGCAGATTTTTTTTTCTTTCTTTCGATATTTTAAAAAATGAAACGTCATTAGAAATATTCTTCCAATTTTTTATATTATTGTAGCCATTTTCATAGTTGTCAAAATTGTTTGAAGCGAAAATTTCTAATTCAATATTAATCTGCTTTAAAGCAAAAATTAAAAACATTTTTGCAAAGTGAATTTTCTACACTTAGATACTGATTACATACATATCGAAATTTAGAGAAACTTTAATAATTATAAATATTTTAAATTCTGGCTTGTGATAAAAATAATTATATGTATAGCCTTTTATACTCGCATTTTAGCGAAACTATTTTAAGGCAATGTAGCGCAAAGAGAATAACATCAATTGTACAAATTTATCTCAATATTTTTTAAACTTTTGTGAAATTTTGTATGACAAAATTTCTTCTTAATTTCTCATTAAATACCGTGAATGACTGACATTTTTTTTTCTTTCTTTTACAAAACGTGTAAAAATTAAAGTAAGGCTCGGTATTTAAAAAAATTGAAAATTTATAATAATATGGAGGTAATTGAGTCTTGTTAGATATTAGGAAGCCAAGTGCCATTATTATGTATAATACGAAAGTGCGCTTGCACACAAGAATAAGTAGCCAGCTCAAATGTATGAAAATTTCTCTTGCCATCTGCACTGCACTCCGATAAAAAAAATAAATATAAATAAATGCGATCATACTCGATCGCAGATCAATTTTTCTCTCATGCGCAGATTCAATGAGCCAATTGTTGTTTTATTCGTTTTTATAGTTTATTGACATAATTCTATTTTAATTATATTGAGACCATTTGGTCATGTAAATAAACTATACATATTATAAATACATGAAATATTATGTACATCTATATAAATAAAGTTTTATTAATTCAACAATTGATGACGACATATTTTATAATAGAATTGTAGTTTATAAACATTTTTTATTTTTATTTTAATTAAATTCTTTTTATTAAATTATCTTTCATGATGAATAATTCGGTTAAATTACACTTTTGCTATACTTAAAATTTATTAATTTTCTCTGATATCAAGTCTTTAATGTGAATTATATTATGTACATCACACGGAAAGAAATCTGCTAGTATTATACCATTGCATTGGTCGGCCAATAGACTTATGCCATTTGACGCCACCACTACTTTTCAGGCCGAGTACCTAGATGGAATTAGTACATCTCTGCATAGAATAATACTGTATGCAGCGATGGACTAATAGCATCTACTCGCCTGAAAGGTAGTAGTGGGGGTCCGATAGAATAAGTCTATTGGCCGCCCAATGGTATAATACTAGCAGATTTCTTTCCCTGCATTTTTTACGATTTTTACAAATTAAATTATATTTAAATTTTCCCGCGAGTCAACACGCAAGATGCACGCGCATGCGCAAACTAAGTTTGAACTGGCAAATCAAAAGTGATCACGTGATTATTGAAATTTCTTTTGGGGGAGAGGCATGAAGCATGAACTGGCATGAACGATGAACGTAGGAAGAAGCCTGAGAGCCTGAGTCGAACTAGGAAAGTGCTAGCAAGCAGCAGCAAGACAAGAAGCATAATGGCCCTCACACCTTTAAGTTGTGCTTTTTCATTAGAATAATCTTCCATTAATAATTCCCGTAACTGATTATATTAACACTTCAAAATAAGTCTCTATCAGTAAATTAAATTTAGATATTAAACGAAAGAACAGTAAAAAAGGAATAATTAAATTCAGTTAAACCGGTGTCGTGTCCTGAAAATTTCGTCAGTCAATTTTACTTCTAGTGCGGCAACTATATACAATTGGTAAGTAATTAATATTTTATTATCTTCATTATTATATTCAATTCAATTTTGTTTCAAACTCCCTTCTTTTCAATATCTCTTTCATTTTTTTCTTTCATTTTTAACATAGCTCAGGAGATAAATTAAGTGAACGATAATTAATTTCAACAAATTAGAATTCACATTATAATTTCCTTGCATCAATTGATGCATTTATATCTTACATGTTAACTGTTTTTCATAAATTCTTATTATTTGACAATTATAAAGAAAAAAAATTGTAATTTCAAACATAACCTCAAAATGCAGTACCCATTTTTTTTTGTACAATTAATTTTTTTACATATACCAAGAGGTATATAAATTTTTTTTAGTATATTTCCCGAAAGGTAAATTATTTTATCCAACCTTTTTTACTTCTTAAAACTTAATGTTAGTTTATTTATATAAAAATTTGTATAAGCATACATAAATTCAATTACTAGTCAATTATAATTATATATTATTATAAATATCCACTTTCAAGTTATTAATGTAAGTCTTA
This sequence comes from Leptopilina heterotoma, assembly GCF_015476425.1. Taxonomy (NCBI): domain Eukaryota; kingdom Metazoa; phylum Arthropoda; class Insecta; order Hymenoptera; family Figitidae; genus Leptopilina; species Leptopilina heterotoma. Next base: position 1,088,902 of record NW_025110932.1, read on the forward strand.
GATAAGAATAAGCAAACACACTTTTTCTTTTCGATGCGAGAGTGTAATAATAATTATCACAATATTTTGCTGATAAACCAATTATTTGGAGTAATAAAATTAATAGGAAAATTTACGACATTCCTTCACAACATATGAAAACAAAGTTTTTCTTCTATTTACTGTGTTTTCCTTTCTTTCTCTCATTGAAAATGTTCTATGTTTATGTACATATGTAAATGCAGTTTCCCCTTCATAAGTAAATAGTTAAATTTTTAATATACTTTTAAAGAAAATAAAACTTACAGAAGTTCCTATTTAGTGAAATAAAATTTCATTTATAAACTTTAGAATTTTAGGGACGTTTTAATTGTTAATTTTATGCAACTCTAAGTATAACGTAACTGAGATAAAACGCTTTCTTATTAACGATACGCATGAAGCAAAAGCTGACAACATACAAAAAATATTCCAAGGTCATTTTCACAGAATTTCCGAACGTGACTTTGTTTTAAAGTTAAGGATTTAAAAATTTGATTGTATTAAATAGGAAATACTATATATATATAATTTTAAAAAAATGATACATATTCGCATTTGTTTACGAGGGGGGCTAAATCAGTGTTGCATGATGTTTATTTGTTTTGCATTAATTGCTTTTAAAAACATCGCTTCTTCATATTTACCTATATTAAAGGATTAATTACAAATTAAATGATAAAGGAGAAAATAATTAATCAATAATAACAAATTTTTAATTACTAAAAGCCTTTGACGATTTCTTACACGTAAATAAATATAAAATTGGTATAGACGAATAAAAAATTCATTTCGATAAAAAAACGTATAACAGAGTCAATATTGAATAATATGTTAATCAATAGAAGTAGTAATAAGAATTAAAATAAAAATAATTTATTTTCATCTTTTGTAGAAAATGGAGGGCACCGGTAGAGGAAGAGCTAGTCTCTTGGACAGATTAAAACAGCAACAAGCTCAAGTGAGACAAGCTGAAGAGACAATTGATGAACCCAAGGAATCGCAAGATGTTTCTCCGGTTGTAACCATAGGACGTGGACGGGGTATTGCCTCTCTTCTTGCGTCCGTTGAAGCTGCTAAACCACAAGAAGCACCACCACCACCAAGCCTAGGTGGCGGTCGAGGTAGAGCAAGTTTCATATTACCCCCTGAATCGACAGCTGCGTCGTCGACCGTTGCATCGATATTTGGTCGTGGAAGAGGATCTGCTCCTTCGTTGGTCTCAGTCAAGTACGTAAAAATTATTATTTTTATCTCAAAATTTGCATTTCAAAGATACATTTTTTCATTTCAGATCTACAACAACAACCACAACGTCATCAGGTTCAACGCCAACAACATCAACAACTTCCCGAGATGTGTCTGGTGTTGTAGCACCTCTAGAAGCGTTGAACATCACCGAGACGAAATCTTCCGAACCAGATATTGTCTCGCGACAGGGAGAAAGTGGCAGACCGTAATATTATTTTATTTCCTTTTTACCATGAAACTAAAGACAAAAAATTAATTTTTTCAAGTTAATTCATCTTAAATTTTTATGTATTTTTTTCAGAGAATAGTTAACCACAAAGAATTTAAAATGACAAAAATTATTAATTTTTTATTTTTAAAAACCTAAAACTTAAAAAAATCAATTTTATTTTTTCAGAATTCACTTAACTTCCAATTACATTAACTTGAGCATAGAGCCTGGAAAGGAACTCAACATGTACGAAGTTAAATATAATCCTGACATTGATTCTCGTCCTTTGCGAAATAGATTACTACTTCAGCACACAAATGTTATTGGAACGACGAAAAATTTTGATGGTTCACTATTATATCTTCCGCGAAAATTAGAAAAAGAGGTACAGTACATTTACAATTGTATTCATTTTTATTTTTTAGAATACTAAAATAATTAAATGGGATTGCCAGGGAATTTTTATCAGAATCCTGAAAACTGTTTTCTAAAGTTATTATAATGGATTTATAGAAGAATTTTAAAAGCACTAAAAGAAATTGAATTTTGGAGCAGTCACAAATAGTTGCAGAAATTCAATTATTTTCAAAATGGTAAAATTCTTGGCAAAATTTCAAAAATTTTCCTCAATTCAATGATTTCAAATACCTACTATTTTAATCAAATTTTCCAAAATAATTCAATTATTTAATAAAATTCTACGCAAACATATAATTATTTTCATTAATAATACAAATTTCACAGCAAATCAATTATTTACAAATTTTTTATAAATTTCTTCGTAATAATTCAATTATTTTCATAAATAATCAAATTAATTCTTTTTCGGAATTCAACTATTTTCATAAATAATAAAACTCATGGCAGAATTTCAATTATTTTTAATACAATTTTAATGTAATTCCTCGAAAAATGAAATTATTTTTAAAAATTTTATTATCAATATTCGTCATAAGAATTTTAATTATTTTAAAAAGCTTTGCTATAATTTATTTATTAGAATTTAAGTATGATTGTCAATACATTTTTAATTAAATTTCTTTAAAGAATTAAATTATTTTCAAAACTTTTAATGAAATTTTTCGTAGAAATTTAAATAATTTCAATAATTTATCAAAATTCAATTATTTTTAATATCTACTACTTCAATAAAATTTCACAAAAAAATTCAATTATTTAAAAAAATAAAAATTGAATATAATACTACGCAAATATTTAATTATTTTCATAAATAATAAAAATTTAATAGGAATTCAATTATTTACAAATTTTTTATGTCTCTTCACAATAACTTCATTTTCATAATTACCCAAATTTTTTACAGTGATTCAACTATTTTTAATGCAATTTGAATCTAATTTCTCGAAAAATGAAATTATTCTTATAACATTTTATCAATATTCGTCATAAGAATTTTAATTATTTAAAAATTTGTTGCCAAAATTCTTTATGAGAGTTCAATTTAAAGAAACATTCAATTATTCAATAAATTATTTATTTTTGTATTTAAATAATTGAATTCTCGTAGAATTTTTTCGTGACTTTTTGCTTTCGAACTAGCAGATTTTACTAAATAAATAGTCGTTTCTACTAATTTAATAGTAAAATTTACTAATTCAAAAGTAAAAAGTCAGTCACTACCTATTTTCAATTAGTAAACATTTTTACTAAATGAAATTTATTTATTTATTTAGTTTCAAATTATAATTTTTGAAAGTTTGAATTTTTCATACTTTTAATTAAAAATTGTGTAGATTTAATTTTTTTGAAAAAGTTTTATGGAATTTTTTTGAACATGAAGAAATTGATCAGTTGTTGAATTTGCAAAAAGTTGAAATATGATTGAGTAATAAATAGATAAATATAATAATGCAACTCTGTTAAATGAAAACTTTTTTAGGTAACAGTATTAGATTCTACACATCCGGCGGATGAATCGAAAGTCAGGTTACAAATAATATTTAAAAAAACTCAAAAAATGCATGAGAATGTGACATTTTTCAACATTCTCATAAATCGTGTGATGAAAGCACTGCAGTTAGTGAAAGTTGGTCGAAAAACGTTTAATCCGGCTTGCGGACACGTGGTTCAACAGCATCGATTGGAAATTTGGCCTGGATATGTTACGGCTATCAATGAATATGAAGGTGGTCTGAAATTGTGCATAGATTCAAGTCATCGAGTTATGCGAACTGACACTGTTCGCGATTTCATGTAATTTTTTTCCAATTTTTTACTTTATCTTTACTTGCATTTTTTCATTACAATAATCAAGTTTTTAATTCCCTTATACAGGAGAGATATTAGTAAAAAAGATCCGAAAAATTTCAAGGATAAAGTAGTTAATGAACTGCTTGGTACTTCAGTACTTACAAGATATAACAACCAAACTTACAGAATTGATGATATTGCTTGGGATAAATCGCCGAAATTTAGTTTCAATCGTAAGGGACAAGATATTTCTCTAGTCGATTATTATAAGACACAGTGGAATTTAATTATTCAAGATTATGACCAGCCTCTTTTAGTGAATCGTTCAAAAGAACGTACTTCGGATGGACAGGTTTGTTTCTACTTGTTAACAATTTTTTCTTACTTCTATTCTTTTAATACCTTGAAAATGTTTCTTATCAATAGACTATTGAGAGAATGCTTCTTCTGATTCCTGAATTTTGTTATTTGACGGGAATTACGGACGCAATGCGCAGTGACTTTAGAATAATGAAGGACATTCAACAAGTGACGGGAATGAATCCATCGGCGCGACGTGATGTGATTAGAAAATTTGTTGCAAAAGTGAAGGAAACCGATGTTACTAGAGAACTTTTGGCGGGTTGGGGTTTGAGAATGGAAGCAGATACCATTAAAATTACTGGTAGAGCTTTAGATCCAGAAATGTTAATTTTTGGAAACAACAAAACATTGTCGGCCGGACCAAAAGCTAATTGGCCTGGAGCAACGAAGATGCCAGTTTTACGCACTGTTAGTAGTTTTCATTTCTAAAATGAGTTTAATTTGAAATTTCTTTTTAAGGTCATGTTATTCAGTGGTCACGTGCTCCATATACTTCACTATGGGAACACGTGACCACTGAATAACATGACCTTAATGCATTTCTCTTTTTTTTTTAGCCTCACTTGGAAACTTGGTGTCTTTTGTTTGATAAGAGAGACGAGAAAAAGGCGAAAGACTTTGTGCAAACTCTAAAATTTGTTGGCAAGGCGGTCGACATGACAATAAGAGAACCACAAATGATTGCTTTACCAAATGATCGTACAGAAAGTTTCTTGGTCAAATTGAAAGAGATTATACGGCCAAATATTGATATTGTAGTATTGATTTTCCCCGCTCAACGACAGGATCGTTATGCTGCAGTAAAAAAGTAAAATTCTCTCCTAAATTAATTTCAAACATTTAAATTTTTTCAGTAATCATAAATTCATTTTATTGTATAGTTATTCTGGTAAATTAATTAATTAAATTTTCTAATCAACGTTCACTTTCAGACTCTGCTGTGTGGATATGCCAGTTCCTTCACAAGTTATTTTATCAAAAACGATTGGAATGGATCCGAAGAAAACAAAGAGCGCTGTCGAAAAAATTGCTTTACAAATTAATTGTAAACTCGGTGGAGCTCTCTGGGCTTTAAAGATTCCATTTGTTAGTGTTTCTTTTTTAATTTGAAGAATTTTACATCTTTTTTTTTATCATTCCCCTTTATAAAATTTGGATTTTATTTACTTGTAGGATAAATGTATGGTATGCGGAGTCGACGTCTATCATGCTGGACCTGGAAAAGTGACGCATGGAAGTGCCGCTGGTTTTGTGGCCAGTATGGATAAAGGTCTCACTTCCTGGTATTCAAAAATATGTATACAAACCAGAAATCAGGAGCTTGTTGATTTATTGAAAATATGTTTAGTTTCTGCTGTTAAAGCTTATCATCAGGTACGATTTTTTTCATTTTTCATTTTTCCTTTCTCACTATACTTGATCAATCAACATTCTAAGACTAATTTTTTTTCCCTTCATAGAAAAATGGATTTTATCCCGACAGAATATTCCTATACCGCGATGGGGTGGGCGATGGTCAATTAGAAGTAGTTACCAAGTATGAAGTTAAGCAGTTACTTTCAGCTTTCTCCCTCATTAGCACGGACTATTCTCCCAAATTGACAATTATAATTGTTCAAAAGCGAATTAATACAAGAATTTTAGCAATTCAAGTAAGTATTGTAATTGGAAAAAAATATTTATTTAATTCTAAAAATTATGTTTAAAATTAATTAAACGATTTTATTTTATTTTATTTTATTTTATTTTATTTTATTTTATTTTATTTTATTTTATTTTATTTTATTTTATTTTATTTTATTTTATTTTAGCAAAGAGAACTTGAAAATCCACCACCAGGAACAATTGTGGACAGCGACGTGACTAAAAGAAATTACTATGATTTCTATCTAATTTCTCAACACGTGGGCCGAGGAACTGTTTCACCCACACACTACATAATCATTCATGACAGTGCAAACATGAAAACTGATCATCTTCAACGATTGACGTATAAATTATGTCACCTTTATTACAATTGGTGCGGCACAGTGAGAGTACCAGCGCCATGTATGTACGCTCATAAATTAGCGTATCTCGTTGGCCAAAGTCTTCAAATTGAACCAAGTGAAAAATTGGCTCATCACTTATATTATCTTTAAATTTTCAGATTTTTTTTCCATTATGATATAATTAATCGTTAAATACGGAAGAAATCGTTAAAATTAGTGTTTATTTAAGAAATTATTAATGATAATTAATAGTTGAAGATTTATTATTTAGTCTATTAAATATTCTCTTTCGTTGAGTATATGAAATAGTTTATTGAAACTGAAAAAAATAATTCTTTTTTTTTGGTTTTTTCAATCTATAATGATGAACAGTATTAATGAACGAAATGTTCAATATGTTTTTTGATTACTCTAAGTTGTAAAGTAAAATGAAAAAATGTCATTTAATTTAAATAATCGTTTTTATTTTTATTTGCGAAACATCTCTATTTGATACGAGACTATACTGTAAGTTAACGAACAAATTTTTGTATTTTTATACTTATAATTGTGCAAATAAAAAACGATATAAAAACTTTAGTTTTATTACAGACTTTACCTCAATAGATATACTTATTTAGAATAAAAACACGCGAACAAAATACATAACAAATATTCGTAATTCTTGTTGTTCAAGTAAAGGTTTTTTCAATAAAAATTTTAATTATTATCGTTTGTATTTTAAAAAATTTTAATATATGTAAATATTCTTGGCATGCGAAGGCAAGAATTCAATTATTTTCAAAAAATAAAATTTAATAAAATTTCACAAAAAAATTTAATTATTTTCTAAAATTGTAATAAATCCAACGAAATAATAAAATTATTTTTAATTAATACAATAATTGTTGGAAAATTTCATGAAAGAATTCAATTTTTTCGAAAAAATTCAATTATATATTCTAAAATTAAAAAAAAAAATCCTTCAAAACAATTATATTATTTTTATTATTACCTACATAGTAAAATCTTTGCAAAAATTCAATTATTTTTAATAAATTTCAATTCAAGAAAAAATTCAATTTTTTTCTTAATTCCTTAGGGAGCGTTCACAAATTACGTAACATTATAAAGGGGAGGGGGGGGTCTAGCTATTTGTTATGTACAGCAGAAAAATTGGCGCTAATGTATGTAACAGTGTGTTACATGGGGGGAGGGGGGGGGGTCAAAATTTTCAAAAATTAGCGTTACGTAATTTGTGAACGCTCCCTTATAAAATTTCACAAAAAAAATCAATTATTTTTATAAGTAGTAAAATTCATCGCAAGAATTAAATTATTTTCATAAATAATAAAACTCAATTATTCTCAAATTCTTTGAAAGAATTTAATGAAAATAAAAAAAAATTGTTGATACATGTATTTATATATATAGTTTTTTTTATTTAAATCTTACAATATTGTAATACACAGGTATAATTGAAGAATAATGTGTATCTATTAATTAATTTTAGTAACTATATCGTCGTCTTATTATTAAAATAGTTTTTTTGTATAGATTTGATAGCACTACCTATTTTTAAGAACTAATAGATATTTGTCATTATATAGGATCGAAATGTGTGATGAGAGCCTATTATTAAAGATATTTCTAATAATTAATTTTGTTTAATTTTCTAAACTTACACAATTTTTATCCCATTATTTAGAAATTATAGTAAATAATTTTTATAAATGAAATTATAATTTGGGTTTACATTAAATATGTATATGTTGGGGGTTTTGTATATTTACACTTTCGGCAAATCCTCTTGTTAAAGTGCATTGGATACTTTATAAAGATGGAATGATATAAATGTAGAAGATTTTTAAATAATCAAAATTAGATATTATAATATATTATGAATATTTCTTACATTATTGTTAATTGCATGATGAAAATGATGTATTAAATAATCAATTTTTATATTTTGCACATCTGATCATTGAGGATTTATACATATATGTAGTCTTTGAAACTCAAAATACTATTCTGATTAACATATTTTTTTTCAATTTTTTGTATTTAGTGTAAACAATTAACACTATTTATTAAAATGTTTCTTCAATTGAAAATAAAAATAGATTAATGAGTTGCAATTACATATTACACTTAAATATGTATCTATATACAATTAACGATGAATTGCAAATTTTTTAGATATACAAAAGTTAATTGAAAAAGTAAATTCTTTTTATCCAGTATCATTATCATCATGTTTTGTTTAATTATTTTTTTAATTCATTCAATTTGTTTCGCAGTATATTTTTTAATGGCTACTTGACATTCATCTGAACACCACTGATTTACTAATATATGGGTTTCAGATTCTAGAGCGTCATTTAACTTATTTCGTAGACTTTGACGTAAAAGAGCCTTCGTTGCTTCCATTGACTGTAACATAAGAAATTAAATTAATTATTAAAAGTAAACTATATTAAAATACTAAGACTTGAATTTCGTTTAAAGTGCAATGAAATAAACGAGAAATTACACAATCAAATATCTGAATAAATTACAATATAAAGAAAGGTGTGTATTGCTTAACGTCACCTTTTAAGAATCGTGGGTGAAATGAATACTACCTACACATGATTTTATTTACTTTTTTCTAACACAAATAAGTTTACTAACTTTCAGAAAATTGTGCGAAAGTAGTTTTAAAAGTTTAAAGCAATGCTTATTTTTTCCATTTTAGTACTACTTAAATATTGTAAAATATTTTTTACACTTTTATTATTAGCAGAAGGTAGAGAAGTTGTTATTAAAAGCAAAGAGAGCACAGTTGTTTTTGCATATAGACCTGGTGTAAGTGGTGTTACGTAGTTTTTGCATTCAAGAAATACAATAGGGTAAATGAAAATAAATATAAAAAAATGTTTTCATTATTAGATTGAAGGTGAGAGTGGACTTGATGTCTGTGAACCTAATCAGGCATGTAATATTGTTCACAACCGTTTTTGGCTTCCAACATTGACGGAAAGATTATGTCGATGTTCAGAAGGACAAGAATGTCCTTGGCACTGGAATTATATTAAAATTTCAAATAGCAGTACTAGTGAGTCTTCAATTATAATTAATAATAGATCGGTACTTCAGGTAAGCTTTATTTTTATCATTTAAATAATTTTTTAACAATTTGCAATTGAAAATTTTCTATTTTATTTTTTAAAGTTTTGCAGTTCAAAGGATTTGAAAAATATGAAAATATGTTCCACTAATGAATCAGCAATTACTCTACTGGGAAAAAGTAATTCCAATAATACATTAATACACTCACTTTCAATAAAAGTTAAATGTAAATGTCAGAATCCATTTTTTTGGAAACTTCATAAAGCAAAGTATATGAAAAGTCAAACGGTTTTGCAAGATTACAAATGTGCTACAGTAAGTACTTAAAATTTAAACTATCATCATTATCATTAAAAACATTTTCATTTTACAATTATGGTTGAATTTGTTTTCAGCAATGGATGTGTGACTCACTTGACTTTTGTGGTCATGTTAGAACTGATTTCTTTTCTGTTTATTATCGTTGTACTTGTCCACAAAATCATTGGTGCATTTTCCGAACAAATGAACAAGAATACAAAACCTACGTACATGAGCTTGCTTATACAGGAACAGCTTTTAAAGCCTATTGCATTCCACACACCTAATATTTTATTTATCTTTTTCTTTACTAATTATTTTATTGATAAATAAAATAATAAACTATTGCTTTAGAAAAAAGATGACAAACAACATCTATTGTGACTATTACTTAATATATATCCTTTTAAAACTATTAGACAATTAGAAACAGAAAAATTCCAGGGTTGTCACAAATTTTCTTTTTTCCAGATAAACTTTAATTAAGAGTGATTAGATACTTAAAAAAATGTCCTACTACATTTTGTCCTACTACGAATTTCTTTAATTGTAAAATTATTCGAAAACATCAATAACTTCTTTTTTAAGTTGATCTATTTATGCGAATATTGTAAACGCAACTCTTTTAAAATTCAATTAATTTTGAAATTTTCAAGTAAAATTATTCATTAAATAATTTATAAGTGATAATTTTATGATAGTTATTTGAAAAGAAATTATTGTCAGAAATTGAAGAAATTGGAGGTTCTTCCCTGATTTCCCTGAATTCATTATGTATTAATTTTTTAAATACCTGAGAAGACTGCTCACTCATTGCCTTTACTAAAGGAAGTAGTTCTAATGGAAATCTTTCTGGCCACAATACCCTTGTAACTAGACCTGCCCTCAATGCTTCACTGGCTGTTAAGGTCCTTCCTCCAAGTAGTAATTCACTTGCCTGCATTTGAATGTTTAACAGTTGTAATCAATGAATAAAATAAAAATCATGTTCTTACATATTGCATACAATAATAGTTAATTCTTTAATCCATCTTTTTTTCATATCCTATTTTTTTTTACTTACAACTGCACTTCCATGAACATGTGAAAGGGTCATTATCGCCGCTCCCTCTGGTATTTGTCCCAGCTTGCCATAAGGGGTATAAAATGTTGCTTTATCACTAGCTATTACCAAATCAAATAAAGGTAGGATTGTCACACCTAAACCGACAGCAGCTCCTTGAACTCCAGCCACAAGGGGCTTATTAAATGTCGCCAAGCATTTTATAAATTCCCTGTAAGAAAAATGGTAAAATTTGTATTTTTTAAATAAAACTTTTTAAATTTTTGCTTAAATATTTCAAAGTAATCAACTTTTTAGAAATTAACAGGGCTCGAACTAGGTCCGTAAATCCCGTAAAAGTCAGTTTTTTTGAAAAAAGGTTCGTGAATTCTATAATTTGATTGAAAAAGAACGAAAAGTTTGTAAATTGTACGATATAATTTGGAGAATTTTAGAGAAATTATAAATTGTTACAAATTATATTCAAAGATTTTTAAAAATTCTCGTAGAAATTTCAATTATCTTTAGAAATAATAAAATGCTTCTCCGAAATTCAATTATTTTCAAAAATTTTGGTAAATAAAATTGTTGGCAAAATTTCAATTATTCTCAAAAATTTTCCTCTTTTTCAATGATTTTCAATATCTACTATTTTAATAAAATTTTCCAAAAGAATTGTTGTCATAAAATAATAAAAACTTCACAGGAATTCAATTATTTACAAATTGTTTATAAATTCCTTCGCAACAATTCAATTATTCTCATAAATAATAAAATTTTTACAGGGATTCAAATTATTTTCGTAAATAATCAAATTCTTTTTCGGAATTCAACTATTTTCATAAATTTAGATATAATAAAACTTATCGCAGAATTTAAATTATTTTTAATACAATTTTAATGTAATTTCTCGAAAAATGTAATTATTCTTAAAAATTTCATTAGAATTTAAGTATTATTGTCAATACATTTTTAATTAAATTTCTTGAAAAAATTAAATTATTTTCAAAATTTTTAATGAAATTCTTTCTATAAATTTAAATGGTAATTTAAATAATTTATCAAAATTCAATTATTTTTAATATCTACTATTTCAATAAAATTTCACAAAAGAATTCAATTATTTAAAAAGAAATATTTTAAAATTTTGTTCCAGGAATTTAATTATTTTCAAAAATTTTAATAAAATTCTTGTCAAAATTTCAATTATTTTTCAAAGCTTTTCTCAATTCAATGATTTTTAATATCTAGTACTTTAATAAAATTTCACAAAAGAATTCAATTATTTAAAAAAAATTTAATATAATTCTACGCAAATATTCAATTATTTTGATAAATAATAAAAATTTCACAGGAATTCAATTATTTACAAATTTTTTATGTCTCTTCACAATAATTTCATTATTTTGATATTTAATCAAATTTTGTACAGTGATTCAACTATTTTTAATGCAATTTGAATCTATTTTCTCGAAAAATGAAATTATTCTTAAAAATTATATTAAAATTCATCGAAGCATTTCAATTATTTTAAAAAGCCATCGTAATAATTTATTTATTAGAATTTAAGTATTATTGTCAATAGATTTTTAATTAAAACTCTTGAAAGAATTAAATTGTTTTCGAAAATTTTAATGAAATTCTTTTTAACAAATCAATTTTTTTCCAAAATAATTTTAATAAAATTCTTCACAGAAACTAATTAATTTGAATAATTTATCAAAATTCAATTATTTTCAATATCTACTATTTCAATAAAATTTCACAAAACAATTCAATTAGGTATTTAAAAGTTCGTCTCAAGAATTCAATTATTTTCAAAAGTAATAAAATTGTTCGCAAAAATTCAATTATGGTCAAAAGTTTAAAAAAATTCTCTTTAAAATTTCAATTATCTTTATAAATAATAAACTTTTTCTCCAAAATTCAATTATTTTCAAAAATTTAAAAAAATTCTTGGCAAAATTTCAATTATTTTCGAAACCTTTTCTCAATTCAATCAAATTTTTTACAGAGATTCAATTATTTTTAATTCAATTTTAATCTAATTTATCGAAAAATGAAATTATTCTTAAAATGTTATTAAAATTCGTGAAAAGAATTTTAATTACCCATTTAAAAATCTGTTGATAAAATTCTTTATGGGAATTTTTAGAATTTTTAGAAATAATTGAATTTTGAAAGTAATTTTTTTGAGAAAGTTTAATTGCTGATTCTTTAAAAATATTATTTCAAGTTTTTATTTTGTAATATATACATTTAATTGAAGAATTTACGAATAATTGAAATTTCGTAAAATTGAATATTGTAAACAAATTAATGGATTTGAAAAATGTCAAAGAACTTTTTGGAAAATTATTAAAAATAATTGATTTAAAGAAGAATTTTAGTTAAAAATTTTTGAAAATCCTAATAATTGAATTCATTTTATCACTCGGTCATCTTTAATTATTATAAAACATGAAGAAATCGATCTCGGAGTTATCGTTATCTTCATGTTTTATAGAATTATGAAAAATTAAATTTATAGTTTTAAGTAAAATGTTCTCTAATTTGACTCGGACTGTTTATATTTTTGTCAGTAAATGGTCCGAAATTTGTTACTTTTTTTAGGTCCGTAAAGTCCGTATTACTTTCACTAGTTGAAGAAACGAATTGAAGAAATCAATCTTCTCCTGCTGTACAATCGAAATATCTTTTTTTATGAAAAGAATAAACTACTTACTTAACAGCATTTGCCATTTCTTGGGCATAAATTTTTCGTTTTTCCTTATTAGCGTGTATCAAAGTGGAAAGATCCAGGCCTTCACAGAAACTTGTTCCGCCATTAGATGTAAAGAGAACAACGCGACATTCCTCATCGGTTTTCAATATTGATAGAGTATTACATAATTCTTGCATCACCTGTAAAATCAAAATACTCTGACATTCTTTCTTTTCTTCTTCTTCTTCTTCTTCTTCTTCTTATTATTATTATTATTATTATTATTATTATTATTATTATAGAAAATTACCTCAAGAGTAGAATTCCTAAAAGAAATATTAAAAATTCGGATGAGTTTAATAACGAATTTCAGAAATACCTTTAATGTGATTCCGTTAGTTAATTTTGTTGTCGAAGGAGTTAATATTAATTGCACAAGATTTCCGTTTCGAGAGACGCCTATTTCTTTGTTGTCACTGAAAAGTCGTGAATTCAATGATGTATCACTATGTGTTGGGTCACTGCTACTATTACAACTATTGTATTTATCGCTCTGCTTTTTAACATCATTTGTGAGGGCTGAAAATTAAAATTATTTTTATTTCTCGTTCTTGCATTTATGTAACTTTTTTACTTAAAATTATACAATACCTTTATTTTTTCGACCCATTGAATTTGCAGTACTTGAATGTTTACCGTGTTCAATTTCACTGCTCTCTGTATCACAATTAGTATTAGTATTACTAGTAACAGATAAAAGAGCCGTTGCTGCTTCTGCTAAACAAGCAGATAATTTATCTTGATTTTTACACGATTCCTCTTGTCTTGTGTCAGAAACTTTGTCATTATTGTTGTTGGACGTTAAGGAAGTGGACTTTTCTTTAACAATTCTTTTCTTGTTTTGGCTGTTGGGTGTTTTTTTAAGAGCTGCACTATTACTGCCACTTGATCTAGTAGTAATTTTATCAGTTGTTTCCAAATTGTTTGTATTCTCATCAGCGGCATCTTGATTCAAATTTGAATTCTTGATAAGTTTTTTATTTCCTTCATTAATATCTACAGTTTTACTTTGTTTTTTTATTGAATCTATTCTAGTATCTTTATCTTTATCTTCAGATTTGAGAGTCGACGATGACGGTTGAGTAATATTTATTTTACAAGATTTTGGACTCTTGTTACTAGGGGGTAGTGGTGTATTTGTAGAAGATTGTTGTTTATTGCGTTTTGCCTCTAAAATGTTATGCTTTGTACTTGCTTTATCAGAAGATGACTGTTTCCTCTTTGTTGTTGATCTTAATCCGTGATTATTCTCATCATTAGATTGTTGTTGTCCTGTTTCCAAAGGACTGTCAATACTAACTCTTGGACTACCTGAAACACTTGAAAATGAACTAGAGGAATGTCTTCTCACAATTATTGAAGCATCAGCTGCATTTCTAATTTTTGCTGGATAAATAAATTCAGTGTTCATTTCAGTAGAATTTTTTCTCTTGTCATTTGCGGCAGAAGAGGAGGAAGCAGAAGAAGAAGAAGAAGAACAAATATCTTCTGGATGATGATGATGATGATGATGATTATTATTATTATTATTAAGAGTATCTTTGGGAGGACTTGTTCGTCGTTTTGTACGATAAGCAATTTTATTCAATTTAATATCAGAATCTCGTAAACCAAGAACTGTACTTTTAACAAGCTTCTTGCGAAGGTCTAAATCTCGTTCTGCTTTTTCTATATCCATCACTTTTTTTTGTGATTTTGTAATTGGAATCAAACGTTTTTTTCTTGGCTGTCCCACATCGTACAATAGATTAACCACACCTTCATCTTGTAATAGTTTATCAATTTCTTTAATACCAGACCTTCTCTTTCTTTTGGGTTTTAGAGTTTCCGTTTTTTTGAAAGCCGATCTCTCTTTCACCAATAATCTCTTGGGAACATTGATTTTAGCGGGCCTACCTACTGGTCTTTTATGCAATGATGACATTGTTGCGGTTGTTGGTGATATTTTTTTTTGTACATTTGTCGCCTTTTTTGTTTGATGTTTTAACAATCTTGGTGATAAGAATCTTTTTGTAAGAATTGTTGCTGTTGTTGACTTCCGAGTACGAGTTTCTTCCAAGGATGTTGTAGGTGATGAAAAATTATCTTTTTCTTTTTTCCCAAGATCTGGTGTTTTTGCATTTTTATCCATTTTTCTAATATTGCTTGATGGTGATTTAGAAGATATCAAATTATTATCTGTGGCTTGTGAGTCTTCTTTTGATCCTCCTTCAACATTAGTGATTATTGCAGCATCAGAAATTGAAACTTGTTCAGAATTTGATTTTTTCCTTTTCGTCGGGGTAGAAACAGTCGCATTAAGTATTTGATTTATTTGTTTATCTGCTTTTATATCAGAGTCAACTTTTGGAGACGAGTTTGTTTTAAACATTCTCTGTCGCTTAGAAGCATATTGCTCAAGTGCTTTTTCAGTTGGTTTTCGTTTTCTTCCGGATCTTGTTTCATCAGTTGGACGAATTTCTACATTTAATGTTGTTGTTGTTGGCGTTGGTGTTGCTGTTGTTGGCTTTAATTGTGTATTTTGAGAATCGTTTTCTTTTAGTGATTTTTGAGCAGGTGATAACGACGTTCTTTTTGGCTTTGTTAACGATGACGGCGATGTCGATAATTTTGCTGCTGAAGTGCTTCTTTTTTGTTTAATAGTGTCCACTTTTTTTTTATTTAAATTTCCATCTTTAGGCTTTAATTTTTCTTCTTGTACAGTTAACGGTGATTTTTCCACGACGTCTTTTTCTGCTGCTTGTTTATTTGAATGAACTTTTAAATTCTTTTTCTTTAGTCTTTTATTTCCTTTGGATAAAGTTTCATCAAGTTGTTTTAAAGCAAGTTCTCTTGTCAGAGATTGAGGTTTCGACCAATCTGGATCAACATCTCCTTCTAGAATAGCAAGCAATTCTCTATTGTCAGAATTATCGTTTGAGTTAATGGTTGTGTTATTAATAACAGAACTGCTGTCCACACGTTCAAGACTGTCACGAGATTGTTGTATTGGAATTAATGCAGGAACAGGCATTGTGCCACCTGCACATATTTTACTTGCGAATCTTTGAGTTAGTTTTTTAACAAACACAATATCTGCACCTTGAGGACTTTCCAAATTCTTTTGTTTTTCTCGAAGTCGTTCTTTTAAAACTTCTGTAACTTCCGCAGGTGTTGCAATTTGACTTTTTAAATGTCGGCTTGGTACTTTTACTCCTAATCTCGGAGACTGTAATTTTTTTCTTGAATTTAACTCTTCATATTCACCGTCTTGATCATGATGTAATGAAGATGCAGATAATTCTGATGAATACGTTCCTCGAACATATGGTTGAACAAAACTTGGAATGTCGTCTTTAGCACGTGTTAAATCTCTAGTAATTTTCTTTGCCGGAACTGAAATCGAAGATGAAGATGAAGAAGGTATTGAAGATGTGGAGGATGTTGTCACACTATTGCTAGGGTTTCGAGTTTCCTCTTGCGGATTTTTAACATTTACATTTTTCTTGTTCATTGAAATAACAGTACTACTATCATAATCATTATTATCATTTTCGATATTAGAATTTTCATTTTGTATTATTTCTTTATTTGTCGTTAATGGTTTCTTTTTTATATTATCATCATTGAGAAGATTATTCAATTCAATTTCTACTGTATCTTGAATTTTAGTTGAAAATATTTGATTATCTTCATCAGCATTTTCATCTCCCCAATCATCAAAAATATCTTGTATAACATTTCTCGACTTTTCTACAATATTATTTGAATTTTTCACTACACTTTTTCTACTTGTTTTTGAAAAATAGTTTGTACTTTCTTCTTCTTCTTCTGCTTCTTCTTCTTCATCATCTTCTTCTCCTTCTTCTTCTTCTTCTTCAATTTGTTCTTCTTCATCATCATCATCATCCTCCTCCTCATTATCAATATTTTCATTTTGATTATCATTTTGTTGAATTTTTTCATTAATATTATTTATATTTTTCTCTTCATAATTATTATCATTACAGCCATCAACATCTTGAATAAAATATATTTCTTCTATAACTTCACTTGTACCTTCATCTTCATCTCCTCCTTCTTTTTCAATCATAATTATTTGTCCATCATGATTGCAAACTAATTCATCGTTACACAAATCACGTTCACTATTTTCAATATTTATACTTTCTTGAATTACAGATGTTTTTTCATTTTCATTGTCATTTATTTGCTTTTCTTCTTGATTTTCCTCTGGAATTTTATCCGGTTCTCCATCTTGAATATCAATATTTGCAGACACAGCAGCTATATTTATTAAATTTTTTTTCCGACAATCAACAGCATTTAAATTTAGTTTATCATTTTCGTCGTTATGAATTTGAATTGTGTTCTCTTCTGTATTACTCGAATATACTTCATAATCCGATGTTTGATTAGGCGAAATAAGATCCTTATTAGAATCCAGTGAATGATGATGTGCATCATCAGTTAAATCTTGTGTTGCATTTGATAATTGAATCTCAGGTGGATTTGTTAAATGAGTGTATTCGTCATTCAACTCACATTCAGAATTACTGTTTTCTAAAAATTCTGCTCCTTTATTATTATCAATAAGACTTTCATCACAATAATCGGCAATTGTTTCTTTATGTATTGTTTCGTCTTCGAATTGATCAACACTTAACGACAATTGACATTCTTCACTGTTTTCATCATTATTTTGTAAATTTTCCTCAATATCGTAATTATCCTCTAAAATAGTTTCATCAAGTACTTCATTTTTATTATTCTTCTTTTCATTTTCTTTCTCTTCTTGTTCGACTATGTGAGAATTTAAATTTTCATCGTCAATGTATTCATTCGCGAGATTAGATTCATCAAAATGTAATGTTTCCATAGTTTGAATTATAACTTGATCTTGATGTACATTAATTACTTGATTTTCCTGTAACTCGAGGTCTTGAATTTGATCATTTGCTTCTTCTTCTTCTCCTCCTCCTTCTTCTTCATCTTCTTGAATTACTGTAACATTAATTACTCGAATATTACTCAATTCCACAATTTTATTATAACTCACTTCAGACTTTGGAAAATTATTTAAAAGTTCACCTTCATCATTTTGATGGTTCTCATCAGTATATTGGTAGATATTTTGTTTTGAACTTTCATATGCTGCTACCATATTATCACCATTTTTCTCCTCATGTTGAATAGAAGATTCAAGGGTTGGTAACATAATATCAATACATTCAAGTGCACCATTGTCATCACCACCTGCAGATGAAAGTGCTATGTGGCCATTTTCATCTTGTTCGGATTTATCTTGTAAGAAATTCAAAGAATTTGTCGTTTGCTCTATATTTTCATGCAATTTAACAGCTTCTTCTTTTTCTGTCATACAATTTGATGATACAATATTATCCATAGTGTTAGTGTGTATAATTTTAATCCTTTTACCTGCAAAGTAAATTTCAAAATTTTATTTCAAATTTATATACCACGCACTATAACTTAAGTTACCGAGACTAAATTAACGTTATATTCAATTGTATAAGGATCTTGGAAAATTTTATCCAAATTTATTTATCAGAGGATACATTTTTTCTTTTTATTAAAAGCATTGAAAAATAATTTTTAAAATTAAAACCAACAACATTTTTTTTTTTTAACAAATTACGTTTAACGTGACTCAAAATATGTTTAATGTTCCGTAAATTTACAATTAGAAAGAGTTTTCCGCATCTTTATTTCAATTGATGGAATTATTCGATTTAATTAAACTTTAAACATGTAAGTTAGCTTAGTTTCCATTAAAAATAAATATAAAAAAATTGTAACACTTACAGCAGTATCAAACAGAAATCATAATTAACAGCAGACAACAAACATCACAGTTTACTCAATTAAAGTAAAATTGATAAATCGGCTTTACTTTGTTAATAATGTATTGTAGGTTTTAAATGCTTTTGTGTTTCCACGGTACGACTGCTGCTGCAACATAAAGATAAAAATTTTGATTAAACTCGAAAAATCATTGTTATGCTATCAGTGTAAACTCATACATGTCCCCAAGATAAATAATATAAACACCAATTTCTTAAAGTAGAATTTAAGTAAATATTAAATCCACTTTGAAGAAAAAATCATAAAAATATTGATATAACATACCTTCAGATTACAATTGCTATTTTATCTAATACAAAATTTCACTTGTGTGATTTTCCTTACAAAAAATTGTAGGATAATAAAAAAATGGTAGCCATTTTCAATTTTCATTTGGTTTTGTGGATGATTAAAGGTTAATCCAGAATGGACTTTTCTAAAGGTCTTTTAACAATAGAATAGATTGGTATTGTAGCAACACCATAAGGTTATTGGAAAACTAAAAAGTGTTGTCACATTTCGAAGGTTTCTCTCTCTTCAAAATACCAGCACCTTTATATCCTAATTTTTTTTTAAGTAAGACAGAGAGAGAGAGAGAGAGAAAAGAATGTAAATATATTCTGTCCTTTTCTAGAAAAAGGCAAACGATCATCTCATAATTACAATCTACTCAAATGTGAATACACCCTAATTTGTAAATGTACCTTGTGCTTACGAATGCTTATAGGAATGTTTCCATGGAAACGTACGAGTGCGACACGTTCGTCCGAGGAAGGCATTCCTGAGCAGCAGCAATGTGATTCTCTTATTCCTATCTATTAATATTTCTATGTTTATGGTTTCCGTAACAAAAGTAATGGCGATCCTGTACTAAGAAATTATCATGTGCTTTCATTTAAAAAGTGGCCTTTTCGGCTGAATTTTAAATAATACATTATTAAATTATATATTATTATATTCGTAGTAAACAATTGTATTATTATAAATGTGACTTATTGTCTCTTTTGTTTAAAAATTTAAATTCAAATTGTGAAACTGATTTATTTGGTGAAGTTCATTTTTTCATCTTAACAATCTTATGATCTCAAAGGGTGCAAATATACCGGAGCCTCATGTTTCTTTATTCATCATTTTTTAACAACTTTTTCTAAAAATTGAGTTCAGAATGGATTCAAAAAGCAAGGTATAAAATATTTATGTATTTTTGAATAAAAATGCATCGGGTTTAATTTGTTTGCACATTTTATTTAAAATGAAAAACATTTATCATTTGAGGTTAAACCTTGAATTGTTCTGCGAGATTTATAGTTTATCGATACCGGTATTTTCATTTAATTACATAATTTACAATGTAAAATAAATTTTAATTTTTGTTTCTTTTCTCCACAACTTTAAAGAATCATTGATATTTCTGATTATTACATAATACAAATTATATATTTATATTTTAAAAGGATTTTTATTTATTAATTTTTTAATGTGTTCAATCCTAATGATACGTTTTAGTGTTTTGTAGTAATAAACTTGAAGCATGATATAAATTTTCTTCTTGTTTTCAGATTGAATATGAATTCTTAGATTTTAATGGAGGAGATTTAGATGACAATGAAAGAGAAAAGTTACGAACTTATTTGCAATTGAATCCATCGTCAGATATTTTAAAATTGCCGTGGGATGTGGGAGATAATGATTGCAATGATAATATTGTGTCTGATCAAGAAACGGAATTAAATAAGCCCTGGGTGGCTTACAGTAAGTATTCTTTATTGTATAATGAAATGTTTATTTATTTTCTTGTTGTTGTTGTTATTATTATTATTAATCTGTAGGTCATGACGAGGACATGATGAAATACACTTTACCGCAAGCTACTCCATCTCCCATTTTTCCAGTGGTAATAACTTATCCCAGCGAGTGGGCAAATTGTGTTTATCAGGTTCCAAGTGAAATGAGCATGCAGTACACTACTGGCATTCAACCAGTAGCCCCTTATTCACCTTACATTAATCCTGCTGGAAATGAGAACCAAGATATTCATTCTGGACGAGAGAATAATAGAAGAAGCGGTGTTAGAGGACGTGGCCTAAAAAGAGGAGGGGGAGAGAATTACAATCATCGCAGTAGTCAAAATAACGATATTCCATTCTACTCTGTTCCTTGCATTGGCGATCAATATCCTTCTGTGTATTGTCCAAATAGTTATCCAGACCATACTATGATGTCTCAACAGCATCCGGCAGCTGGTCAACCTGTGTTTGTGAATCCACAACAAATTTATTCACAACAAACAGCAACCATGCACATACAATCTCACACAAATTTCCCCCAATATCATCATCAACATCATTCTTCTCCTTCCTCATCCTCTCAAAGCAACATTATGAAATATAATCGTCAATCACAATCGTCATCGATTCAGTCAAACGGTGGAGAAACCATGAAGAATACTTTAAAATCTTTTGATAAGCGTGGACAGAATAATAATGCTAATTCTAAATCCTCACGACAAAATGTAAATGATGATAAAAGTTCAAAACAAACCATAAGGACTACAGTTATTGTAAATAACAGTAATATGGAACCATTTGTAAATAATGCGGACAGTAATGCAGCAATGAACAACAACAACAACAACAACAACAACAATAGTAATAATAGCAATAGTATAATTAACAATACTAGTAAAGTTGTTGCTCCTTTTAACGTAAAAATTGATTATAACTTTGTTGCAACCAGAAATGAAACTTATGGTGGAACTGAGAAAAATGATGGGCCATGTGTGAACATTAAAAGTAGCATTGAAATAGAACAAAATGGTGAAAATGATAGTGATAGTAAGAAAGAAAAGACAGTATCAACCTCGTCTCATATACAAACAACCGTCTTAAAGACTCAGTCTTCAGTATCAAAGACTGTGGAAGACGATAATGTTGATGCTGCTGTTGCTGCTGATGCTGACGATGATGGTGATGATGATGATGATGAAGAAGAAGAGAATGTAGTTGAAAATGATTGTGATGTGCATCAACTGACTTCCATGAAATCACAACAATCTAATATTCCAGTGGATGATTCACCAAAAATTAAAACTTGGGCTAATGTGTTGAAAGATGCAACATCATTGACTACTGTCACTACAAAACCTACGGCTTTTATAAATCCAACGGTAACTGCTGTAGATTCCTCAGATGTCTTGTCGAATGACGCTTTTCTTTATACGCCAACACGCGAATGCCAACCACATGCGGAGCAAAAAGTCATTCAAAATAATGTCATATCTGAGGCATTGGAAAAAAATATAGGACCACAGACAAAACATAAAACTTCACTTGTAAATACAACTGCTCAACAACATGATTTTGATGATCCTCTTACGTATAGAATGGGTGGTAAGTTTTTAAATTAATAATCTATACAATTTTAATTATTTAGTTAATGTTAATTTTTATCAGTATTAACAGAAAATTAAAAATTAAATAAAAAATTTTTCATTTTATAGAATTTTTCATAAACTTTCAAATGGATAAACAGACTGTGAGTTTACTCCCTCGAGGATTAACGAACAGGAGCAATTATTGTTATATTAATAGTATTTTACAAGCTCTTCTCGCTTGTCCACCATTTTATAACTTATTAAAGGCATTACCATTTTCTGAAAATCTAAGAAGAAGTTGTTCACGTACTCCTCTTATTGATAATATGTAAGTACAGCAATTTTTGTTTTGTGACATGCAATTTATTATTATTATTATTATTATTATTATTATTATTATTATTATTATTATGCAAATTACAACAATTTTTATTTTCAAATATGAATTTTTGAATAATTTCATATTCAAACTTTAAAAAAAATCCAATTATTAACTAATTTACTAATAAATTATTCTTGTTTATTAACTTGAAAAATTTTAATCAAATTCTTCCCAATAATTCAATTATTTTCGTCAATATAATAACATTCTTCGTAAGAATTCAATTCAATTATTTTTATAAATAGTAACATTTTTTGCAGTAATCCAATTTTTTAAACAACATTTTTATAAAATTCTTTGGAAGAATTCAATTATTTTCCCAGATAATAAAGTTCTTCACTGGAATTTAATTATTTTCAAAAATTTTTATAAATTTATTGCAAAAATTCAATTATTTTCCAAAAAAATTTCACGAAAGAATTCAATTTTTTCAATTAATTTGTTATAAATTTTTTAAAAGAATTCAATTATTTTCTAAAGTTTGAATAAAATTCAATAATTAAATGTTCAATTTCAATTATTAACAAACACGATTATTTTAAAAACTTGAAAGAAATTGTTCATAAAATCCAATTATTTTCAAAAATTGTAATTAAAATTATTAAAGAAACTCCATTATTAAAAAAAAATTCAAAGAAATTCTTCAAAAAGAATGTATTTGGAATTTAAATAAATTTTAACAAAATTCTTCGCGATAATTCAATTATTTTCCTAAATAATAAAATTCTTCCAAGGAATTCTATTATTATCAAATGTTTTGACAAAATTCTTTGCAACAATTCGATGATATTCAATACATTAATTTTAAAATTGAAAATATTTAAAAAGTAAAATTATTCAACAAGTTAAGAAACAAAAAAGCAAACAACTAACTTCAAACTGCGAACAGATTACCGGAATAGAACAATTATTATTAATATGGCTGCGTCTACAACAGAAAAAATAATGTGTAGAAAATTGTGTAATATATAGTGTAATTGCCCTAACAGTTGTCAATGCTAAAAACAATACACATTACACTACAAATTACACATTATTTTTTTCTATTGTAGACTTGTAGACGCAGCCTATAGAAGATAATAAAAAAAAGTTTTATTTTAGTGTCATATTTTCTTTTTACTATTTTTGATTTTTTGTTATAACATAAGTATTGGATTGGAGATTACAGGGTGTCCAGCGGTCAAGGAATTTCATTTACTATTTTTGTTACTTTCATTTGATATTAATTTATTATATTTTTATTCCAAGAAAGCAGAAATAAGTTTAGTGAAATGTCAGAGTTTTTTTTCTCAATCCTTGCTGGATACCCTGCTGATTAGTATTATTTTGTTAAAGTAACTTTTTTTTTAATAACTTGTTAATAAACTTTACAATTAGGACAAAGTTTGTACACGAATTTACCCCTTTGTCTGAAGCTGCTCGTATGCCCAGAAAAGATAGAGGTAGTAGACGAGGTAATGAAGATACTCTAACCGATGTACATTGTGGAATACCTTTTGAACCCTCATATGTGTACACAGTATTGAAAAATACTTCATCAGCTGGAGTATTTTCCATTGAAGGAAGACAAGAAGATGCTGAAGAATTTTTATCATGTTTACTTAACGGAATAAGTGATGAAATGTTAGAAGTATGGTTTTTACTTTTTTCATTCTAATTTTTATTATCATTATTAATATTGCTTTAAGATTATCATATTTGTTTAATTAAACATTCTAGGTAATGAAATTGGTAAATAGCGACAAAAATTCAAACAATAACTCAAACATGAATTTAAATTCTGAACAACAACAACAAGAAGAAGAGTGGCAGGTACGTAAATTAATATTCAAGTTTCAAATATTAGTTTTTGTGACTGTATATGCATAATTCTTTCAAATTCACAGATAATGGGTCCAAAGAATAAAGGTTCAATCACTCGATGCACAGATTTTGGGCGTACACCTCTTTCCGACATATTTCGAGGTCAATTAAGATCTCGAGTTCATCGTGCTGGTGAACAACCAACAGATTATGTTCAACCATTCTTTACTTTACAACTAGACATTGAAGTAAATGATCAAACTTTTTTTTATTATGCACATTTTTAGTTTGTTACTATATATTATTCTTTCTTTTCTTATTTTTAAAAAATGGGCAATTATTGACTTTAGTATGTCAAAGTGATGTATGTCAAAATTAGTTATATTTTACAAAATTAAATAATTAGTCATTATAATTTAAAATGGTTATAAAACATGAAGAAATCGATCACTCAGAGTCGAAGACTCGGACCAATCAATATCTTCATGTTTTATAATAATTAAAATTGACCGACTGATAAAATCACTATTTTATATTATATAAGAATATTTTTACTGTAAATTATTCAAACTTACTTTCATTACTTCAATTCAATTATTGTTTTCCACAATTTTTAACTAAAATTCTTCTTTAAATTCATTATTTTTAATAATTAAATTTCGGAAATTCTTGAATTAAAAATATATTAGAAAATAAAAACTTCAAATAACTTGAAAAAATTCAATTAAACTTTTTAAAAAAAATTAAATCTACACAATTTTCAGTTAAAAGTATGAAAAATTCAAACATTTAAAGATTATGATTTGAAACCTTTTCAAAATTCAATTATTTATAAAAATTCACGCTGTAATACTTTCTCTCTAAATTTGAATTAGTAAAAATGTTTACTAATTGGAATTAATGACTGACCTTTTGCTGCTTTTGAATTAGTAAATTTTACTATTAAATTAGTAGAAACAACTATTTATTAGTAAAATCTGCTATTCAAAAGCAAAAAGTCAGTCACTAATTCAAATTAGAAACCTTTTTTACTAATTCAAATTTAGGGAGTTTAATATTCAACTATTATCTAAAATTTTAACTAAAGTTCATATTTAATTCAATTTTTATTACGAGCATTCAAAAATGTAAATACAAAAATAAATAATTTATTGAAGAATTGAATGTTTCTTAAAATTCAATTCCCATACAGAATTTTATCAACAGATTTTTAAATAGGTAATTAAAATTCTTTTCACGAATTGTAATAAAATTTTAAGAATAATTTCATTTTTCGAGAAATTCCATTAAAATTGTATTAAAAATAATTGGAATTCTGCGACGAGTTTTATTATTATTTAAGACGTAGAGTGTTTTCAGGACCTTAATTTTTGTCAAATAAAATTATTTATTTAAGAATTTAAGAAAATAATTGAAAAACTATAAAGTTTTTTATTATTTATGAAAGTAATTGAATCCCTTTAAAAAATTTGATTATTTATTTGGAATAGTAGGTAAAAAAAAAATTAAAATCAACTCGGATGTAAAAGCTTATTCAGTATTGATTATTTATGAAAATAATTGAATTATTGCGAAGAAATTTATAAAGAATTTTTAAATAATAGAATTCCTGTGAAATTTTTATTATTTAATTAATTTATTGAAAATTGAAATTTTACAGAATTTCAAATTGAAACCTTTTAAAGTTTACCTATTTATGAAAATTGTAAACGCAACTTTAAAAATTGAATTAATTTTGAAATATTTAAGAAAAACTAGATTTCAAGAATAAGCACAATAAGTAACTTTAGAAAATAATAATTTTCCAGGATTCCTGACTTTTCCAGGTTTTTCAGGTTGCGTGGCAACCCTGTAAATCTAATATATTTTTTCTTTCAGTAATTCGTAATTGTCTTCTTCCTTCATAATAGTAAATGACTATTTTTTTTTCTTGTTTTAGAAAGCCGAGTCAGTAAGAAGTGCACTTGAAATTTTAGTCGGTAAAGATCAGTTGGAGGGTATGACATGCAGTAAAACCAAACAACAGATTGAAGCTTGGAAGCAAGTTACATTAGAAGAGCTTCCTGTAATTCTTATTCTTCACCTAAAATGGTTTGATTATAAGCTTGACGGTTGTTCAAAAATACTTAAAAATGTCGAATTTCCTGTGGATTTAAAAATAGATCCAAGTAAGAATACACATTAAAAAGTAATTTAATTTGACGATAATAATATTGCGATTTAATCTATTCTAATAAAAATGATATTTCACACTTTTCAGAATTCTTATCACCAAATGCATCAAAGAAATTTTTAGCAAAACAAAAACAGTACAAGTTATTTGCCGTTACTTATCATGATGGGAAAGAAGCAACGAAAGGACATTATGTAACTGATGCTTTTCATGTTGGCTATGGAGGTTGGGTACGATATGATGATAGTTCGTTGAAAGGTATATCTGAAAATAATGTACTAAATCCTCAGCTTCCTAGAGTGCCCTATCTACTTTACTACAGAAGATGTGATACTATTGGGAATAATCAGTCAAATGTTGTTAAATCACGATAAGTAGATAATATATACAAGGCATATAGTTGAATATCTTTCTATTGTTTAAAAAACATTTAAAAGACGAAAAAGAAATGTGCATTTGACATTTTTTAAATTTACACCAATGTTTTTGTATTTAAAAATTGAACAGCAAATTATAATGTTATATTGTACCTAAAAGAAAAAAAGAATGTTATCTTGTATGTCATATTTTTCATTGTAACAAAGTTCTAACAAAAAGAATAATAATAATTAATAATATATACCTTATCATGAATGTTTCATGTTTAAAAATCAGAGAAATTTGACATTACACGCGAAAGCTGATATTATTGTGTGAATATAGATGACATTTAGATAAGAGTTGATTTGTTTGTGCTATAAAGTAATTTGAAAAATTTCTCACGAAAGTATTCGTAAAAACTACATATTTCAAAGTTGTTTTCATTTATAATTAACATACTTTGAATACATATAAAAAAAGAGTAAATGTAACAATTAATTGCTTTCGAAGATTAAGTAATATGCCGTATTGATAAATTCTTTTTCATCATAAAAAACTAATGTTTAAAGTAGTTTATACACAACAGATATGTGCGTGAATGTGTGTGTGTGTGTGTGTGTGTGTATGTATTGTGTGTACTGATGAGTGATTTCGCAAAGTTACATTGAAAAAGATAGTTTGCAAATGTTTGCTATTAAATATATTTGGAAATATTATAATTAAAAATGTACGTCCTACATAATTTTGAAAAGTTCATCTCTCTAATTATAACATTTCAGTATCTGATTTTCAGGTTTTTAATGAAATTTTAATAGTATGTATTTGTAGAATTTATTTTGTATCTTGAATTTTGTGTTTTAAGAATTAAACTACATTGATCGCATATAATAACACACCGTTCATTTTTCTCCACATTACATTACGGATAGTGTTAATTACAATGTTTCATTCCTCCATAAAACTGATCATATTATGTATTTATGATTATTTAGCTGTTTATGTAAAATATAAAAAGTTACTGATAGTCGTGGTTTTAAAAGTAAAATATTGAAATAATATTTCATTCTTTTGGATTATACTTGATATACTTATTTTCTAATGTCATAAAAAGTTTCATAAAAGACGTTCTTCTTGTTATACCTATACAGTTGCACATTAAACATTCTTGTAGAATTGACAATTATGGTTGATATGTAATAATAATTTCTTAAGGTTAGGATATATAAAAATATTATTCGTCATTTTAAAGTGAAATATATAATAATTAATATAGTTGAAGAAAATATTTCTCATGATGAGGTTTAATAAATTCTACGCATACAATTGGGAAAAGATGAGTCTGAATAATGCATTTTATTTATAACATAAAATTAAACTTGAAACTAATACTGTTGTATTTTGTCACGCAGATGTCAATTAAACAAATAATTTTCAAATCACAATCTTATATTGTTTAATGCACTAGGTAGGATCTACATTTTAATAAAAGAAGATTCATCATACCGATACTGAGAAATTTTATACTTGAAAATTTTTGAAATTTAGATTTCATTCTTTTGAAATGAATTAATGATTATACATAATGTGGAATACTGAATACTTGATAATTATAGTAAAGTATAATTCAAAATACTGATTATATGCCATACGACTAAAAGTTCCAGTAGGTAAATACAATATTTTTTCTTTATTTATAATCAAATATTTATTTAAGTATATAGATACATAAAATTATATATTTACAATAGTATTCTATATTTACAATGAAATGCTTAATATTTAAAAAATAAATAAACACATAAATTATCAATTGTTAAATTAATTATACTACATAGGTAGGTATTATAAAAAGGCATTTAATTTGTAAAAAAAAATTAATGCAGTTTAAAATTTTTAAAAACGATCATCTACTGTGATCGAAACAATATAATGTAAATTTTAAATCCATTGTACTATGTATACCTATATTATTTAATATTAAAATTTTCTAATAATTTGGTATGTTTAAGTATTTTGAAATTACTTATTTATATACATAATACTTATTGGGAAGATTGTTAAAAATAAAGCTAAAAGTGTGGTAAACATACTTTTCCAGCAAATAATTCTGAAATGACTGTAATCCATAAAGCTAAAACAAACAATATATATGAAATTCCAACCTGATGAGAGTTTGGCAATTGATATGGCTGACCACCAATTTGGTCTATATGGAAGCCCATAGGAAATATTACAGCAGCGAAACAAAATAAAACCACTGAAAGAAATTGTTGATTATGTAATTTTTTTTAAGTAACAGGTGTAAGTTGCATTGTGTAAAACTTACTTGCAGTAAATCCAACCCAGCGTGCGTATGGAATAACATTTCTATCCCAATGGGAACTTGCTAAAAGTATTACAGTTGTAGTTATCAAAATACAACCAACAAATATGCAAACTAAAGCCATTAACCATTCAGGCTGTAAATCTGGTGTATAACACACTTGTGGTCTATTGTAAAGAGTCATACATGACCACATTAATCCCAGTCTTGTATCGCCTAAGTAAATAAAAATTTTACTAAAATAACAACAACATTTTTTATATTTCAAAATGAACAAAACGAACATTTTTTTTTTACTCGACTTGAGAATAACAATAAAAAACATTATATTTACCCCCAACATCGGTTATAATCCAATCAGGCATGGCAAGACTCACTATTGCAAACATATCAGCTGCCAAAAATAATGTACCAGAGATTAAAGTTAATTTATCCATTGCTATCGTCAGTTACAATGTTAAACTTGAAACATTATTGAAATATTTCCTTTTCTTCTTTTTCTTCTTATACAGTCTTTATTATTAATTTCTTTAAGAAATTCAGGAAAGACATTCTTGTTGTTACAATTTCAGATTAAAGGTGCTTACATACCTACCTATATTATTATCAAACTAAGGTCGAGTTCACAATAGACAAATATTTCTTAATAGTCGTCTGTCTGCGCTCAGCCCAACTCAGCCGCTCAGGGTGCAATCCCATGTGAGCAGAATACGTCGACCGAAAGCAGAAAATCATGAGTGCAAAAGAGATAGGTAGATATTGTTGTTCTTTTCACTCTCATAATTTTCTGCTTTCGGTCGACGTATTCTGCTCACATGGGATCGCACCCTTACACTGTGACATTAAGGGAGCGTTCAGACCATGATCCAAGTAACAAGGTCTCGCCAAAGTCGGGCTCAATTTTAACTCGGTTCGCGCACCATAAAAAAGCCGACCAATCATAGCGATTACCTGAAGCGACGACCATATTGAAGCGCTAAATTTTGAATCAAATACAGAAACAAATTTAAAGAACATAAAGAATAATAAATTAAAAGTAAAATAATTCTTTATTAAATATTAATATTTTTTATTAAATACTTATTATTAACTTGATACATAACATTCACATATATTTATTTATATATTTAAAAACATTACATTTATCTCTAATGCTGCAAGAACTGAAGGGACAATTTCTTTTCAATTTTCAGTGGATAAATGATGAGATAAATTTTGAGCCAGATTAACTAAGACAACCTTTTTTTATTTTTTGTATGTGTTTATATTTTCTCTCTTTAATAAAAAATTAAACTAAAAGAATTATGCAGTCACAAATATACAGTCACATATTATTATTATGCATATCACTTTTAACTTTCAATATATATACTGAGACGAAACTCCAGTAAGGACTAAACTGCTGCGTGGCACAGATTCACTTCGGTACAGAATTTAAATCATTAAAAGGTGATTAGTTGGCCACGTTTCTAGGTGAATCAGAGTATTTTCACTCTATTTTCACCTGGAAAACCTTAAAAATTTAGGGAATATTATAAATCTGAAAGAAACCTGGAAGAGCCAGTGAATGTTGCTTGGAATCTTGAAAATCAAATTACTATTTATTGCAATATTTATTATTATTATTAATAACTTTATATTTATTAATATTAATACTAATTAAAAATAATAATTATTATTAAAAATAAAATAACATTCATAATAATTTATTAATATTAATTACCATTTATTGTAATATTTATTATTATTATTATCAATAATTTTATACGTATTAATATTAATAATAACAATTAATAATATTTATTATTAAAAATAAAAATATATTAATAACAATAACAATCTTATTTTCTGGATTTGAAACACATTTAAAAATACGCGGCTAGACTTTCAATATGGTCGTCACTTCGTCCGCATTCTGATTGGTGCTTGGTTCCACGTTTTTTTTGCCTGCGCGTGGCGAGACCTTGTTACTTGGATCATGGTTCAGACCCCCGCATGCAAAACTTTTGCTTGCAGGCAGGTTGCCATAGTAGGGCAGAATCATTTTATCAAATGTTGAGAAATTTAATTATTTTAGGTATTTTATGTATATTATTATTGTCAAAAAATTCCAATTCTCAAAAATTAGAGCAAAGTTATAAAAACAATATGACAGGAATACATTCTGTTGCTTATGTCACAGTACCAACAATAGAAATTGCCAAGAAATTGGCTCAGTAAGTATATATGAAAATGAAAAACATATTTTTAATACCATATATTGAAAATAATAAAAATTTTAATATTATGATTTTTAGTGGAATAGTTAAAGGTAAATTGGCAGCCTGTGTAAACATAATACCTCAAATAACGTCTGTGTAAGTATCTTTATTAAAATTTTAATGATATTTTCACCCAGAATAGTGAACTTTTTTATTAATAAATTGTTATTTACAAGCATTACAATATTAATGTTAATTTTTCATATATAATTTCAGTTACGAGTGGAAGAATGAAATCAAAGAAGATGATGAATTGTTATTGGCAAGTAACATTATTTTTTTCAATTTTTCAAAGAAATATATTCCATCCAAGCAGGAAAAAAAACCGCATATTATTGTACTACCTATATATTATCTAAATTGAACAAAAATAAGACTGGAAGTTCAAAGTTTCTTTTTTTACAGATGATAAAAACAAGAACGGAAACTATCGATGCTCTTACCAAGTACGTAAAGTGAGTAAAAATATTATAGAATGATTAGAATTTAAGCGTATTTACAAGTTATTTATATATCAAATAACATTTGTCGATTGGTTATTTCCTTTAGAGAAAATCATCCGTATGAAGTGTGTGAAGTTATATCATTACCTGTAAGTAATAATTTTTAAAAACTAATTTAAATCTTTACTCTCTAAATCTGATTAAGTTAAAAGTCTTCCTTGTAAAAAAATAAGTGCTTACACACTTGATATTTTTTTGTTTAAATACTGCATGCATAACTTGTGTATACAGGTTGCCATGGTACCGTTCAAGAGTGAGAGAGATGAAAATAATTTCCCATTTCTCTCTCACTCTTGAACGCTACCATGGCAACCTGAATGCACCATAAGGGATGATATATAATATTATATAATAGGTCTTCTTTCTTTTAGATTCAGAATGGAAACAAGCAGTATTTGGACTGGATAAGTGAAATTGTACCGAAATCTTCAAAGTAAGGACAAACTAAATTAGAAGATTTTAATCTTAATCATCAAAATATTTTGCAGACTTTAAATTTATCTCTTTATTTCTCTATTATATAATTCATATATATATTTTTCACATTTGGTTCACAACCATGAAAACCATATTTCAAATAATTAGCAAATACAATAATCATGTTTACAAACATTAATTGTATCTTTTATGTTTATAATAAAAAATTTTAAAAAGAATAACTTATTTATACATGAAAGTTTTCGAACCGTACGGCTGGAGTCCCATGACAGCGTTTTGCGTTGCGTTTTGTAACTAGGCAATGAGTGCAAATATAGCAAACATATATTTTCATCTCTCTCACACTCATGGCCTAGTTACAAAACGCAACGCAATACGCTGCCATGGGACTCCACCCTAAGAATGGAAAGTTAGAAAAGGGCAAAGATATAATAATAATAGAGCTGACCGAACATTAAGCCGAGTTCATTATGCTAAGCATTGTAGTATGTATGGAACCTATTGTAGAATGAGCTTAAAAAAGGTAAAGAAGAAGAAGAAGAAGAAGAAATTTTTTGTGTGTATTTGTATACTATTGTGATGATATTACAAAATGGCTGCAGAAATTTATTCGACATAGATTAAATGTGCTTGGTGTACTTTGAAAATACGTTTAAATATATTTTCACATTTTTCATGGGTGAAACGCGGTAAGTTTTACAATAACGCATCCCATTAAGTATGTAGAAATTTAAATTATGAGTTGGGTGTTTCGTCCTCATGATGTTTTGAAAAAATATATTTTACAAGCCGGGCTTTTATATATGACATTATGTTTCATTTTTTCTTCTATTGAGGAATTTAAACTTTTTGTTATCGTCTTGTATTCTTGATTAATTGTATATAATGTTGTGTTTTTAAACTTTTTGTAATATCGTTTTTATTTGAACAGAAAGATATATTGAAAACACATTTTGTTCTATATGACGCATACCATTTGGAAACGAAATCGATTTAACTCAATATCAAACCTTTTGTGCTTTGTTAATCCTGTACTTTTGTTAATATTCATCTCTCTCAAAGCAAAACGAATAACTTCTTTTTAACATTATCTTTATAATTTTAATGTTATAATTTAATAATTTACATATAATGTTTATCCAATATATTTATATAAAAATTTACTGAATTTTCTAGAGAAATTATTCCTCATCACATTTTAAATAATATAGTATCAATGATTAATAGTAAAAAAAAAAAAAAGAAGAAAATATCTTGATTTATATCATTATTGTAATTTCTTAGTGTTGTAAGATTCGGTAAGATTGAATTTTTAGTTTTTTCGATGAAATTTTCCTATCGGAAAATAACTTTTTCTGTTACTCTGGTGTATATATATGTGTTGTAAAGTTAAATTCTTAACTTTGCTTCAAGCGAACGTAAGTTTTGTTTTTGTGACACTAGTGTTTCCAGAGACTGACATTATTAAAATAACTACATTCAATTAATTGGTAAGTAGCTGGAGAAATGTGGTTTATTTCCAGCGATCTTTTTAAGAGACAACTTGTATCGTGTTTCATTTCCTTCACACACACTCATTCTCTCTTTAAAATAAAAAGATAGAAATATTGATAATTGCGAAATATCAGTTGCAATTCGAGTTGCCAAATACATAATATAGCATTCTCATAAAGCTCTCTTTATGAGCTTTATGTATATTATAGAGATGTTGCAAGTTTATTACTATTGTAATGAAACATCAAGTTTTTAGTACGTTGTTCTAAAATGCTGGTTAGTGATTTTGTTCAATGTCTGTGGTTAGAAATATTCTCAAATAGGTAGTAAAATTTACAGTGATGTAAATTTAAAAAAAAATTATACAAATTTTGTCTATTTTTTGTTTATTGAAATGATGATGGTAAGTAAGTAGAAAAAATTGTGGTTAACTCCGTTATCAGCGTTAACATTTTTTTTGTAAAACAGTCCCGAATCAAATAATTATATTTTCTTTTTCTAAAAATTTACGTGGATTATATTTTTTGCAGATAAGATTGTATTGATACTGAAAAATTTGAGGATTCACAATGCAGAACTTTGATGATCTTGACATTGAGGGGAGAAATCCAAGCCACCAGTCTGAAGAGGAAAGAGAAAAGGTAAAACAATAATAAAACAAGTTTACTTATTTTTTTAATACCTAATATAATATTTTTCAAGTATTAGCTTCATTTAAAAGTTAAAGTTGAAATAATTTTTTCTTTGAAACGATCCTTACCAAAAGTGCAAAAGAAAATAAGAATTAAAATCTCTTATCTTTTCAGAGATTAGAATTAATAATAAGATAATAAAAAAGATGTTTATTTAATAATAGCATAGAAATATTTTTAATGTATCTCTAAGAGAAATATAGTTTACTAATTTGACTAATGATAACCAAAACTAAGACAAGAATGAAACTAAAATTTGTCTAATTGAACAGTCTTTAATTTTTGCTTTCTTAAAATATTTCTCTTACCTTTTCCTAGAATTAAAAAAATAGTTTATCGTGTCTTTTTATTCATAAAAGTACAACTATAAAACCATGTTAAAAAATTAAATTTTTTTCCATATGTAAAAATGAATTTAATTTTTTTAAAAAACCTTTACATCTTATATTTTTAATTAAAAAATTTTATGTGAAATTGTTTGATCAAATATCATCTTAAAATGTACAATTTTAATAATAATAATTACTATTAACTGAAACATATATAGAAATATTACAATCATTAAGCGAATTATTGACATAAATATAATAAACATTTAGTATTTATAATTTATCGACATGTATAAAATTTTACATTTATAAAGTAATAAATTCAACTATTGCTTCTAATTCCTATGGAGTAATTAATTTTCTGATATGCATCACTTTTACTTACTATTTACAGGTGAAATTGATACGTCTAAATGAAATATCTTTGCTTACTTTTCAGCAATTTTTTTTCGTTTCAAATAATTGTCAGTAATTTATTGTATAATCATTAATTATATAAAAAACATTTCAACAAAATTTATTCTTGACTTAATTTCAAGAAACAATTTTACAACTTTTTTGTCAATTTTTAATAATATATAATATGAAGAAAAAAAACGGGTCAGTGTAATTTTCTAAAGAAGTGATTTATTGAATATTATTTTGATCTAGTGAATAAGTGAAATAAAAATTTACGGATGATTCAACAAATAATTTCACCACTTTGCAGTAAGTTTGTTTGAAAATAATGACTACCACAGTTGGCATTATTTTCTACTTGAGAAACATGGGTGTTGGAGTTTAAGTTGTTGAATGTTGTGTGTGCTTCAAACGACAAATGAGAATATTCATTCACGTATTCTTTTCTCTAATTTTCCATGTAAGAAAAAAATTATAAATTGAATAGTTGATTTGTAAAAGTGAATGTAGAAACTAAAAGTGACTCCACATTTCATTTATAGTGAATGTTTTTATTTATCACTTTTCTTTTCTTATATCCTTAATAATAATATGTATCAGCAGAGCATCATAGACCATATATACACTTGAAATAAAATGAGCTGATTAATTTAAAATATATTATACATATAGGAAAAATGTTTTGAAATAATGTTAAATTGTTATTTATTTATTTTTTTCTAAAGGAGGAACATGATCGCAAGCGATTGATGAGAACGAGCGTGACTGCCGAGGATGGAACTTTAAGACCAGTATATTCCGAAACTGATGATGGTGACATTTGGTGTCATATTTGTAATGTAGCTCTCTTTGGAGCTCACAAGTTACTCAGTCACAATATCTGCAATCGTCATAAAATTAAATTAGACGAATGGCCATATCCCGTATTGTTGTGGTCAAAAAAATCGGACACATTGAATAAATGTGTAATTAAACCTAACCCAGGATCTTTAGCACCAGGAGAGCCACTTCCTCCAGGAATGGAAGATCAGATTGTAAGGAACACGAGCATACAAGTCAGCCTGGACCGTCATCGTAGTTCACCTCTTGTTGGTTTAGAATATCTACTCGAATTGGTAGATAACGATAGTTGTGAGCCAAGTTACACATGTGTTTTGTGTGATAAGCGAGGAGATCCACGAACAGTAATGGCACATATCACCAGTTACAATCATCGTATGGCTTATTTGAACAGGCATTTCCCTACGATTTCACGGGCAATTATGGAGTTGCCCCGCACGCCGAACTACAAACGCGGAGCAAATGAGATTTTGGTGTTGGTTGCAAAGAAAATTGAAGAGCAATTGGGTAGACTGCAACCTCAGTTGGTGGACAAGGGTCAATTTGAAAAGAACAAGATGCAGTTTATTAAAAAAGTCTATCAGGACTATCACTTTAGGTAAGTTTAAAGTGTAATTCAAAGCAAATTATATTTTTTTCAACTTTTTATATTTCAATTATATAATTCATTTTTTGGAATATATATAGCAGTAATATTTCACTTTTGTATTTATCGTTGGTCGTGTTTCCTACGTGTGTGTGCAGGGAAACGCCCGAGTTTACGTTAATGGAAATTTACGATGTGCGATGGGTGACGAATTTTGAAGAAAAGATGGCAGAAGTTTTGAAAGAGACAAAAAAAGGTGAGTATTATTATTATTACAGAATCTGAAATATTTATTTTGATTATTTTTTTCCTTTTTATAATGGTGTCTGCAATATATACATATATATTTTTTGTTTCTTCCCGAAGAAGATCCACAACTTGAAGATAATAATAAGGTTCTAGAAGAGGTGGAAAAGTTGGAAGAGTTGGAGAAGGAAAAAGGGAAAGAATTGGAGAGGGAGAGAGAAAAGGAAATAAGAGGAGGAGGGGGAGAGAAGGAAAAGGAAAAAATAAAACTTAAGGAAAGAGGAGGAGGAGGAGAGAAGGAAAAAGAAAAAAGAAGAAGTGATGGCTACAGAGATGGAAAAGAGAGAGAATTGAAAAAAAGAGAATCCAGGTCTGACTACAATAAGGAGAGCAAGTAAGTATATAGTGATCATAAAAAAGAAATTTTTTTATCTATATTAATTTCAACAAGATATTTTTCAGCGAAAACAATTTATATTTAACAATTCAAGATTAAAATTGAAATGAAAAAAAAAAAATTTCCATAAAAAAACAAAATTTCACCATGAATTTTACCTTTAATTCAAATTTATAATCTTTTTTAATATGTTTCTCATTTAATTAATTATTTTAATCAAGTTTATAATTATTTGATGAATCTAAACTTTTGGAAATGATGATTGTTTTGTAGGAATTACAAAATTCGAATATTGACCAAGGACAAGATCAACAAAAAAGTAGAGAAATCACCGCTCAAAGAGAAATTGTTGTCGAGCAAGCCAGATGATTTAAGATCTCTATCATCGTTGTCGAGTATTTCCAGTAGTCCATCACCAGTTCGCTCAAGATCTCGTGAACGTTCGCGTAGTCGCGGTAGGTCAAATGCCTTTGATAAAGGTTACAGCAAATCACGGCGCGTTAATCGTCCACGATCACGTGGTCGTTCACGTTCACGTTCAGTTGAATTAGTTCGGGAGCGCGATAAATGGGACAAATACAAAGAGCAGATCAGGCGAGCCGAGGAAACACTGGAGAGAGCATTGAAGTTTCATGAAAAAAATCCCGAGAAACATCCCGCTTATCCAGACGAGTGGAAGAAATTTTGGAATCGTCGATACAAGGAACTGCAATCGGAAGGTAAAGATCCAAGTAAACACGACTTTAAGCCCGAATGGATTGAATTTTGGAATAAGCGAATGCGCGAGCTGCATAACGAACAAGTGAATCAACGTAAGGAAGAAATACGTAAAAGACTCGAACTTCCTGAGGAGAAACCGACGACGGCGACGACTACGACGACTACGACGACAGAAAAACAACATACTGCAACAACAAGCACATCGAGGAAAAATAAGGAAAGATCACCGAGTCCCAAGCGTCGACATCAAGAGAGTGATGACGAAGTTGAATACGTAGGGACAATGAAGATTAGGCCTGATTTTCATGATCGTTATGATATTGTCAGGGAGAGAGAAAGAGATCGAGAGCGTGAACGTGAACGTGAGAGGGAAAGAGAGAGAGAACGTGAGAGGGATCGCGAGAAGGATCGCGAGAGAGAAAGAGAGCGCGTGAGGGATAGAGAATTGGAGAGGGACCGAGAAAGAGATTACTATGTTTCTTATTCCAGAGGCCGAGGGTATAGACCACCTGCTATTCCACCGTATTATGGACCTCCTAGAATCGCGACAACCAGACCGAGATATCATTCATCCCCTTATCCACCAGCTGAAAAATCACCTAGTCCCGTTAAGGAAGAGATTCTCAGTGAAGATCTCGAAATTGTTGGATTACTTCGTCTGCTCACTGCTCTTGAGGGACAGTTGGGCTCATTAGGTCCCAAAATTGTTTCTCTTTTATCGAAAGCATTAGCGGCAGAGAAAGTGAAACCAAATTCTGCAGAGGAATTGCTCTACGATGAAGAAGTCAGCGTCATGTTTGAAACTGTAAAAGAAAAATTGAAGGGTCAACTTTTTGCAGGAATGATTGAAAAAATGGCGATTGCTCCGACTAAAACGGCGATTCAAAATATCGCTCAACTTTTACATAAGGCAGCCGAAAACAAAAAGAAACTCGAGGAGGAAAAGAGAAAGCAAAAGGAGCTTTTGGAACTCTCTAAATCCATGAATATCTTTAACAGATCCTATCCCCGGCTCACAGATATGAAAACAACAACTCTCAAGTCGGAACCCGTCAGCGTTCCTGGCGTCGGCGCTATTGATAAAATTGCCATCGCGCAACAAATTGCCGCAGCATTAGTTGCTCAAGGTAGATCGAACGTCTCACAAGAAGAACTCGAGACATTAATCAATGCTGTTGTTGGAATGGCGGAAGCTTCGAAACAAAGTAATAAGCCCGTAACTACCGCTGACTTTGTGAAAGGCTTGACAACTACCGACTCAGCCTCTCCTGCACAAGATTCCCCTCCACCTCCGCCTCGAGCTCCTAGTCCTGCACCACCGATTGCCGTTAAAAAAATTGCCGTTGAAAAATCTGTCGAGTCTCAAGCCAAAAAAATGGAGAGTTTGTCAGATGAAGATCTTAAAGCTCTATTACAGAACTTTAAGGAATTGGGAACTGAGGAACAACACGGTCTTATAAGTTTTCTAAAAAAGTTGGAAGCCACCGATCTTGCTCGTGTCGAGAAGCTTCGTGCTTATGTCAATCTGGGAGCACCACCTTCATCCTCGTCGACAAAATCCAAAGAGAAAAGTCTCACTCCTGAAATTGAGACTAATGTCAAAGGCCGCAGAAGCATTTCACCTTTCTCGACTCGAAAGGGCAATCAAAATCCACCCGACGATGAGAACAAGTGGAAGCCAAAATTGGACATGTTTGCTGCTGACGAGGAAACAACAAAGAATCATGACGATAAGAGGAAACTCGAATTTTCAGACGATGATGATGATGATTATACCTTTGAAGATATCTACAAAGCAGCTGATAAAAATGTCAATGAAAATCAGAAGGCAAAATGTTCAAGATCACGATCAAATTCACCGAGGTCTTGGTCAAATCAGAGATCGATATCAAGGTCCAGATCTAGATCACCAGTTAAAATTAAAGAACCCCCCAAGACCAGTGATCCAAATGCGATTTTGAATGAGACAAAACGATTAATTGCAAATATTATGGGTGATTTGCCCAATAAATATTCTTCGCATATGACGTCAAACAATGAAGGACAATCATCACCAAACCCTGGGAAAAATAATTCTGATGACGGAGGTCCGTATAGCCATAATTATGGACGTAATTTGACTCAAGTAAATTCTATCGGCTGCGGCGGCGGCGGCGGCACCGGTTCATCTTTAAATCCACCAAGTAATTATCCACCAATGAATCAATTTTCAAATTATCCAGCACAATCCACAATGTTTAATTCAAATCAAGGCTACATGAACAATGGATACAGTAATTATAATCAAGGCTTTCCTCCAAATCCAAACCAATTTGGTGTTGGTGGAGGTGGTGGTCCCCCGAATCAGTATTCACAACAGTCTTCTTATGGTCAAAATCAATTTTCTGGACCACCTGGAATTGGTCCACCTGGATATCCTCCTCAACAATTCAATAATTATCCTCAACAGCAGCGATTTTATTAATTTTTTCAGTAATTTTAATAAAGTAAGCAGGGGCTGTGAAAACTTGGCTGGAGAATTTCGCAAATCAATTAACATAAATAGTTTCACTTACGTGATGAGTATTTCGTTTGGAATAATCAATTTTCTTTGGTTTATAAATATTAATTTCGCAATTTAAGAAATTTCTTTTCTTATGTATAACATTGAAACAATTCATATTCAACAAACGCTCAATTATGTAACCGCAAATTATTTCTATTATCCGCTATAATTTTTTTATATTGTTAATATATGCATTTTTTCAATTAGTTAAATTGTCAGTTTTTATTATATTTAAAATTAAAACCGATCGTAAGAGAAACAATAAGTACAACAGAAGGAAATGCTACAATAAATTTAGTACTAATTTTGGATTTGTTAAAAATAATACCCCAGCATGTATTCCAAGAAAAATGTTTCCATTAAAATTTCAAATTTTCCAACATGTTAATTTTGATTTTATTTGGATAAAAGTTTACATGAAAATTGTGCATCGTTATTTTTTGTGATAATCATATAATCTGAATTATTGTCATTTTCATTTATTTCTAACAGCATTATTTGTGAAATTTTCTATTACCAAGTGAAAAAATCAACTTTTTTTCTCTCGAATTAAAAGAAAATTATTAAAATATTTTGTTTTATAAAATTAGTTACAAATGAGGTGGTTTTTTCTTTTTTTAACTTTTTGTCAACTGTGCTGATACTTCAAATCTACAGAAATGTATAAGAATTATTACGAAAATAAAAATAATTAAACCAATAAAAAAAAAATACAAGATGACAAATTTTTACACTAATTTTAAGAAAGAATTTTTCACAGTTTCATTCACGATAAAGTTTGTATGAAAAAATTTGGTCACTTTACAAGCGACTTTGATTGTATGTAAGTATTTTTTTCTTTTCTTTTTTTTTATATTACGAAAATTACCTTAATTGTATAAATATTCGCTTCTTGTGAGTCAAAATATTGTATCTTTCAAATTATAAGAATTATTTAAAATTTGTATCTAAACATTCTATTTTTACATAATTATTACGGTTTTAGATTCAGAATGTAATTAGATTTGTTTAGTGTGTATAAATAAATAAAACAATAAGTAAATAAGTAATGAGAATTGAGACTTTTGGCAATGTATACTAAAACTATTTGTTATTAATTCTATACATATTTTTTGGGCTAAAATTAAAAATGCTTTATTTCACATCATTATCTTTGATAAAATGGAACAAATTTTAAACAAATAAAATTTACATTCTTATAGAAAAAACTTAATTTTCTTTGTTGGATTACTCTTCTATTTTATTTGTTTAAAATCTTTTAAAAATAAAATTTCGATAAAAAATGTAGTAGCCTATATCTATATATATATATATGTATAAGTTGAAAGTGCAAGTACTGTGAACTTTTTTTTATTAAATTATAATTATAAGATGAAATAATAATTATTATTGTAAATTTTAAAGAATTTTCAACAATATTTCGACTTATTTTTATTGTATTCGTGATAAATGATTATTATACATTATCAAAGAACACTATTAAAAATTGTACTTTTTTAATTTTTCAAGAATACAATTTCTATTCAAGTCTATTATTTTCAATTCAAGTTTTTTTTTCATGAATATTATAAATTAATGATTAGAAGGATTTAGTTAATTTTCATTATCGCAGTTAAAAACTTGATTGAAATATTTTATTGATAAAAATTTTTAATTTTCTTTAATATGTATTATACATAACATTTTTTGTAAATGTGATTATTAAAAAATACACAAAATTTTTTAAAATAGACTATTAATTTATTGATTTGTTTTTGCTAAGTTGATCTTTTGAATCCTTAATTTTTGAATGAAAGAAATGAAAATATTGAAGGACTATTAAAAATAATAGTCTTTATGGAAAATAAAAATTTCTTACTTTATTATAAATTTTTTTTTGCAATTGTCAGGTGTTCATTTTTGTGATTTAATTATTAATTGAAAATTTGGATAAATGTTATAAATAAATTTAAAGAATTAAATTTTTTCTCGGGAAAGTAAAAGAAAAAATAACTCAATACAATGTCATTTAAAGTTTATTTCAACAATTACGTTCAATGGTTGACACCAAATATATTTTAAAATAAGCTTGTTGACTAGAAAGCAGTTAACATTTCAGTCTAAATAATCATACATCATTCGCCGCCGCATTCGTGTCTGAAAGTTTTATCAAAATATCACAAATAAGAAAAAGAAGAAGAAGAAGAAGAAGAAGAAGAAAGGAACAAACTACAATTAGTCTAACTGAAAAAATTCAAGTCTATTCTTATTTACAAAAGAGTTTCATTTTTTAGTGAAAGTAGATGGGCGAAGTACTGTGCTAACTATTTAGGTACTAATCCTCTAGTCTTTGGATAAATTTGAGCTGACATTTGTTGATAAACTGGTGTCGGAATTTGTTGCATTTTTCCAACACTTTTAGGCCGAATCCTTGTTGCCGATTGTAATCGAGTTTTTGATCTTAATTTAACATTCGATGCATCAACATCTATATCACCTTCATCTCGCAAAGCTTCTTCCAAAACAGCCTGAATAGTTGGAGCAATAGCTGGTCCCTGATACTCTAGAGTGGTTCTTGCAGGCATGTCAAGTTCCAAATTCAAAATGTTTTCTCCTGCATAACGATGACCTTTACCCATTGCAAGAGCAAGTTTCGCATGCTCAGTAATAGGACGTCTACCTCCAGGAATTGAAATCGGTCGCTTAATCAATTCGACACTCGATGGCTCAATGGTTTCCTTTAAAATCCAACAATCCTCGTCTTCGTCAAATTGAACTCTTGACAAAATTTTGTGTTTCTCTTCCACTGGAATGAAATTATCAATAATGAGATACTTGAGTTTCAATTCCTTCATTAATTCGTGTTGTGTTTGCTCAAGATCTCGTCTATCTCTATTATATTCATTTGTCACATCGTCAAGATCCTGTTTAAGACCTTGTAATTTAGCGAAGCATTTCCTTAGTTTTCTCGACTTGACATCGACCTCCTGTTGAAGAGTCGTATATGTTTCCTTGACACCCATAGTCGTCACTTCCTCGTCGTCGAGCTTTTGTTGCATTTCCACCTCTCGCTTCTTTCGCTCGGCAATTTCAACAGCGCGTTGCTCTAAAGCTCTTTGCTGTTCATTTGTATGATCAATAATATTCTTCCCACCACAGAGCATTTTACTCTCGAGATCTCCAATTCTTTGTACCAAATTCTCCGTCTCTTGCTTTT
This sequence comes from Leptopilina heterotoma, assembly GCF_015476425.1. NCBI lineage: Eukaryota > Metazoa > Arthropoda > Insecta > Hymenoptera > Figitidae > Leptopilina > Leptopilina heterotoma. The sequence continues at coordinate 1,133,047 of NW_025110932.1, forward strand.
CTGCTTTTAATTGTTCTGAAATTTGCTTTTTGTCTGCTTCTGAAATTTTATTATCATCCCTACTGTTGTCCTCTGTTTCTGACTCGGACTCTAAATCATCCTCTTTCCTCTTTTTTGGTAGCTTCTTCTTTTTCTTTTTACTTTGGACGGCGGCGGCGGCGGCGGTTCCCTTTTGAGCAAGCTTTTCCTTCAGACGACTAATCTCTTCTTGATATTGTCTTAATAGAGCGTCCTTGGCATCCTCATTTATTCGCGGCTTATTCTTGATATTCTTTGCTCGATTTGCATAGCGTAAAGTTGTCAATGTTTCATCGTAGTTGTAACTCGCGGGTCCAATGTTGGCCACCATAATTGTTTTTGAGTTACCACCTAGGGAATCTTGAAGTAGTCGAGTTAACTTTGAGTCCCTGTAGGGCACGTGCGTTGTTTTTCCATCGACAAGAGCAGAAATCACGTTACCCAAAGCAGATAAACTCAAGTTAATTTTGCTTGCTTCCTTCAGTCTCTCACCTGATGATCCAGTTTTACTTTGCCTTTCGCTTCCAGCCAAATCAACAAGATTTAAACGACCCACACGAATCCCACCATTGTCAGCTAAAGAACCCATTTCTATCGTGATGATGAAAATTGCGTGAGATCGAGAACTATGTTCATTCATATTTGTTGCACCGATTGTTCTGTTTTGATTGCCAGTATTCATTAAATGTTGAATTTCCGCAGCACTCTTACAAACTGCTGACGAGAGATCTTTAACAAATATACCAGTGTCGGGTCTTTCCTTTAATTCGAATCGCAAACTCTGATCAACATGCAATAAATCACGAATTTCTTCCTGATAAATCTCCAAATAACTTGCTCTTACGAGGTATTGCATATTTTCCGATCTGCTAATATGACTGAAAATATGTTCGAAAGAACGAGGAATTATACCACGTTTCTTTGCCTCAATTTTTGAACCCTCCATTGTGTAGGTTTTGCCAGTTCCAGTCTGACCATAGGCAAAAATTGTCCCATTAAAACCGTCAAGAACTGATGATACCAATGGCCTCACTGTTTCCTCGTAAAGGTCCTGCTGACTTGACTGACCATCGTACACGGCGTCGAATGTGAAAACCTTGATATTGTCACGTGATGAAGGATCTTCTCGAGGATTACGTATTTCCACAACTCCACGAGACGGTACAACATCGACAACACGAGAAAAACCACGAGCACTCTCCTTCTCGTCCATTGGACGACAACGAACAACAACTTGAACGCATTGGGTGCCTCCATCGGAAGATATTAGAGATCTTGATGTTCTTTTCTTTGAGATTTTCAGCTGATTATCGCTTTTATCGCTTTTTTCCATTGTTACCAATAATGACGACACGTTTTCTTCCTAAATAGAGAAAACAATATATTTATGAATAAATATAACTCTTTCCAGTACACGTTATAAATGGTAGGTATATAATTCATACTAAAAAAAAAATAAAAGTTTTATTTACCTGCTACTTTAATATTACAAGGTTATTTAGCTTTTAAAACAATTAATAACCAACAATTTAAATTTTGCTAATGTCATCGGTGGACGATTCCATTAGAATTGACACTTTGTATTTTATATGAAAAAGTAAGACACGTGAATTTATGGTTCTACTTTTTTTTAAATATAAACAATTATTGATTTTTTCATGCAGTCTAAATATTGATGACCAATATTATCAATAAATTTCTATATTACTTGTTATTTTCTCAAAAATAAAAATTTTATCAATATATTTTAATTTCGTAAATTATTAGGTACATTACACCATTGAACATTTGAGAGAGATATTGGTGAAAAAATATGAAAACAGATGACATATACGAATAAAAAGCCGGCTAAATTATTTGGAAAAAATTAGAAATTTCAATTTCATATACAGAGAATATTTTAATAAACATAAAAGATTCTTTGGAAAGTTATCATTTGAAAATTTAATCTTTTATCGTGGAAAAGGTGTTACGGAACAATAAAAAGAAGGTTGAATATTTGCCGTGCCTGGTGGTGGTGGTGGTGGTGGTTACCCTCCTCCGCAAGGTATTGGTATTGATCCATTGTTTGGCTTCAGAGAAATGTCTTGGCGTTGTATAATAAATTTATTATTTAATATTTTACTATTTTTTCTTCCTCTGCAACAGAGAAAGTGAAATCGTTACAGCTGTATCCCTCAGCAATTATCTCCAACTTTATAATGAATAAATTGATCACAAAAATACAACAGGCTTGTTGTTGGCGAAAATACAGACACATCACATCACCGCATTTTTTTGACAAGTATAAAAAAAACATTTGCCTGCATCGAGTATGCGCACTGAAGTTGAAACCAGTTGAAAACATCGTCATGCACATTATGCAATAAAGGAAACTATTGCTTAGTTCCGGTCATGACCGGTAAAACACAATTTTCAAATTGATTATAAAACGTTTGGATGTAAATGTTTCGTTTTACATTATTAATTATATTTTTCCATAATACAATAAATTCATGGTACAATTTTTCTATAAAAATAAATTCAATTTAATTTCAAGAGATGAATCCACATATACCAAAACGAATTGCACATAATGACTATTACGTCGAATTCACAACCTCAGAATCTATATACGAATTTATTTTTATCGAATTTTAAATGTAAGGAAATTTTATTTTCTGGAATTAACATTTTACCGAAAATGAATATGAGAGAATAATTTATGATCGAATCGACATGTGCTGTAATTATAAATTATCATAATTTCTGTTTGTCTGAATTTTAACATAACCTAATGGAACCGAAATGTAATATAGAGTAAAGGCATTTTCATAGAATTAGTTTTAAGGATAATAATTATATACACGAATAATAAAGAAATCTATTTTCAAATATAAATAATAACTGTTGAAACGAATTTTTTTTTCCAGATTTATAATCTGACATAATTTCTATTTGCACAAAAATATATTAAAATTAACAGAATTTAGAATGGTCGATTTTTCATTGAGCCGAAAGTTGAAATAGTCGAAATTAAATTAAACCGAATTTTATTTTAAAATTGACCAATCAAAATTCTGTTAATTATATTTTTGTGCAAATAGAAATTATGTCAGATTATAAATCTGGAAAAACAAATTCGTTTCAACAGTTATTATTTACATTTGAAAATAGATTTCTTTATTATTCGTGTATATAATTATTAGGCCGCAGTCCCATGGCAGCGTTTTGCGTTGCGTTTTAATGAGAGAGAATGCAGCAAACGTATATTTGCGTCTTTTTCTCTCCCATTACAACGCAACGCAAAACGCTGTCATGGGATTCCACCCTTATCCTCAAAACTAAAGGCCAACGCAGAATAGATCTGTAACCGGAACCGCAATCGTAACCGTAAGCATAAGAATGAGTTAGAGAAGGATAAACAATATACCTATCCTTCTTTAACTCATTCTTACGGTTACGCTTTCGATTGCGGTTCCGGTTACAGATCTATTCTGCGTTGGCCTTTAAGGCCTAAGCACAACTGGTTCGGTTTCGGGATATGTAAAGGTACACTCTCACCTCTACTGCCTGCTTGCCTGCGCAGGCAGGCGCCGTAAGAGTGAGAGAGAAAAAACATTTAAATTGAATTTTCTGACTCTCTTACTCTAATGTGTTACCATGTCAACCTGCAGGCAGGCAGTAGGAGCTGTGCTAGCGCCTTTAGATTTACATATATTTTGAGGTTAGGAAGCCCATATCCCGAAACCGTCTCCCGAAACCGAACCAGTTGTGCTTAGGCCTTAATTCTATAAAAATGCCTTTAAGGCCAACGCACAACTGCTTCGCGAACGTCGTTCGCGAATGTAAAGCATGAGTTAGAAAAGGACACAAATATATCTCTGTCCTTCCATCTTCCATCTTCCTTAAGGTGCTTCTATACCTCCGGTGGATTGGTCAAGCAATCGGCTCGATGAATTTTCACGGTCGGAAAATGTACTTTCATGGCGGGTATTTTTGAATAAGTAAATGTTGAAAAGGTTTTTACTTGAAAATTTATTTAAAAAAATGATTTTATCATAGAAATTCTTTTGAAAGTAATGTTAAAAAACATGTTTTATTTTAAAAGTTATCAAATTTTAATTCAAAATGTTTTAATTTTCCAAAGAAGTGTAAAAAGCCTAATGCTTTTGAAATGCTAGTACAGACGGTACAGACTGTTTGTTATGAATGTACATAACCTAGCGTAGTGTTATCGTGCTTGTGATATTATTATATTCTAAATTTAATGATTTAATTATATTAAATAATAATGAACAGACAACACAACGCTAGGTTATGTACATTCATAACAAACAGTCTGCACCGTCTGTACTAGCATTTCAAAAACATTAGGCTTTTTACACTTCTTTGGAAAATTAAAACATTTTGAATTAAAATTTGATAACTTTTAAAATAAAACATGTTTTTTTAACATTACTTTCAAAAGAATTTCTACCTATGATAAAATCATTTTTTAAAATAAATTTTCAAGTAAAAACCATTTCAACATTTACTTATTCAAAAATACCCGCCATGAAAGTACATTTTCCGACCGTGAAAATTCATCAAGCCGATTGCTTGACCAATCCACCGGAGGTATAGAAGCACCTTTACAAACTTTAATCAGACAAACAGAAATTATGATAATTTATAATTACAGCACATGTCGATTCGATCATAAATTATTCTCTCATATTCATTTTCGGTAAAATGTTAATTCCAGAAAATAAAATTTCCTTAGGCTGCGGTTACACCTCTGCAGGCTGCCTGCCTGCGCAGGCAGGAGCAACGAGAGTAAGGGAGAAGTTTGAAATCAGTGACTCTCTTACTCTTGTACGTTACCATGACAACCTGCAGGCAGGCAGGCTGCCTGCAGAGGTGTAACCGCAGCCTTACATTTAAAATTCGATAAAAATAAATTATTCTGAGGTTGTGAATTCGACGTAATAGTCATTATGTGCAATTCATTTTGGTATATGTATATGGATTCATCTCAATTTCAAAGGGTTGCATACATTTGTATCAGAATGAAAAGAGCAGAATGACTATTATGTCGAATTCACAAACGTAGAATCTGTAACTTTACGAATTTGTTTTTATCGAATACAAAATTTAAGAAAATTATTTTCACGAATTAACATTGACATAATTTTTATTTTCACTAAACAATAATTGATAGAATTTTAAAATAGGTCGATTTCTTATTTAGTCGAAAGTTTAAAAATCCGAAATTTAATTAAACCTAATTTTATTTTGTCGAATGGTGGTTCAATATAATGTGAATATTAACGAAATTTATTATAGCCGAATTTATAACTAACCTAAATGTAACTGAACCGAAAAGTAATATTACATATTCTTTATTCTATAGAAATTAAAAGTGTTCGAATTATCATTTAATCGAATATTTATTATATAGAATTAATTTTAATCGATATTTCGAAATCTCGAAATGCAAATTAATCTAAACTAATTTTTAAGGAAAATACAACTAAGCGAATTTCTAATTATCCGAAAACTAATTTGGTAGAAAATTTTTGTGGGTGAATTTAATTTGAGCCAAAAAGCAAGTAGCCGAAACGTCATCTATTATAATCTTAAAATGGCGAAAAAGCTATTTGTAAGCATGGTTAAATAGTCGAAACGCCATCTATTCGAATTGTCCAGTAGACGATTCGTAATTTAGCCGAATGGAAAAAACGTCGAATGGACAAAACGTCGAATTTTGAAAACATCGAATTGTCAATTCATCGAATTCTCAAAACATTGAATTGTCAATACGTCGAATGTTTAAAACGTCGAATGATAAAAACGTCGAATGCAAAAAACATCGAATCGTCAAAAGTTCGACAAAATTTGTTTGATCTAAGTAAACATTAACTTAAAACAAAGAAATCTTTACTTTTTGGCTCAAATTAAATTCACCCACAAAAATTTTCTACCAAATTAGTTTTCGGATAATTAGAAATTCGCTTAGTTGTATTTTCCTTAAAAATTAGTTTAGATTAATTTGCATTTCGAGATTTCGAAATATCGATTAAAATTAATTCTATATAATAAATATTCGATTAAATGATAATTCGAACACTTTTAATTTCTATAGTTTAAAGAATATGTAATATTACTTTTCGGTTCAGTTACATTTAGGTTAGTTATAAATTCGGCTATAATAAATTTCGTTAATATTCACATTATATTGAACCACCATTCGACAAAATAAAATTAGGTTTAATTAAATTTCGGATTTTTAAACTTTCGACTAAATAAGAAATCGACCTATTTTAAAATTCTATCAATTATTGTTTAGTGAAAATAAAAATTATGTCAATGTTAATTCGTGAAAATAATTTTCTTAAATTTTGTATTCGATAAAAACAAATTCGTAAAGTTACAGATTCTACGTTTGTGAATTCGACATAATAGTCATTCTGCTCTTTTCATTCTGATACAAATGTATGCAACCCATTTCAAATGGTAAATTCTTGTACCTTCCTAACCCTGCTTGGAAATATAAGCATGTTGAAACAATAGGGTTTAAGGAAAGTTTAAGCATCACACTATACCATTATTATTATTATTATTATTAAAAAAAAAATTGAACAATTTCCGTTCATAAAATTCTTATCGGAAAATAAATGAACGATGATTTTCTCATTTGTTATTAATCACTGTAGGATTAATACAATCATTACATTATTTTAAAGAAAAAATTTTTTTTATAAAATGAAAATTTGTTTTATTTCTTTCTAAAACAAAATTGATTAATACTGTCAGATCAAAATTTTTTTTTATTAAATTACGATAATTGAAATATATTAATTTTTTTAAAACTTTCAGAAATACCCAGCGGGCACACTTCTCTTTTTGATAACTTCAAGTTATCGCGTTTTGAGTATAGATGTTAACATTTTAATGCCTTTTAGTTATCGTGTGCCCCTTGGGTAGAGAAGACAAGGTTTTTTATTTTAAATAATTAAACAAATGGTGAATATTAATCAACTTTTTGAAAAAATATTTTTGCAATAAATTTTATACATTTTTATTATAGCTTGATTTAAAAATTATGTACTTGTGATTCCGCGCAATTTAAAATATAATTCGTGGTCCTTCTTTGTACGCATATAAAATGTATTCCGTGGATCTCTGGGAGATAGATAAGAACACTAAAAGAAAGAAAGAAATATTAATAAATTTTTCAAATAAATCAATTGAAAGAAATTATAAAAGTAATATTATTAGAAAAAAACTTGAAAATAACAATACTTGCCCCAACATTATTTCTTAATGCAATAGCATTAGGCATTAGCTCATTCAAGTGTTTTTCTCGATCTCCATGATCAGGATGAGTGGATAATATTGGAGGTATGTCTTTTTCAATTTTTAATTCAGTTAACATTCTCATTATACCCCAAAATACCACTGCTTCCCGGACATCAAAACATGCCTGTTTAAAAATAAATTACTATTATTATTGTCATCTTTTAATATAATTATGTTTTAGAATACAACTTTTCTTGTTAAATTTTAATAAAAATCTAATTTATACGAAAACAATTTTTATTAAAAAGTTGTTTACTTTGGCTGCAAGTATTAATCCAACATCATCAGCTTCAGATTCTAAAGCTCTACTATATGGCAAATGGTGAAAAATATTAATCACCGATGCACCCAAAATTTGAAAAATTGCCGCTACGGCATCTGGAAAAATTGCCCATAAAAGAACAATGGGTAAAGCCAAAAGCATATCTAAAATTACTCCTCTTGATACTTGTTCCATCTAGAAAAAAAAAAACAAATTTAGAAACTGAAAAATAAAAATCATTATTATTTTAAGTATAGTGAAAACTTTTATATTACCGAGTGGTTTAATAATTCGTGAGCCATTTCGTGAGCTAGAATAATCGCAAGCTGATCGTCATTTTCCACCAAATGAAGAGCTCCCAAAAATACAAAAATATGTCCTCCCTAAAAAGCATATATATTAACAAATATTAAACGATAAAAATAAAATTAGAGCAAAATAAAAATTTATTTTATTTCAATAATCTATTTGATTATCATTTATTTTCAGCCAACAGAAAATAGAAAAAAACAATCCTTTGGGAGCATTTATAATTGCCTTTTTTAAATGAAGTAAAAATTTTATTTTCCACGTTAATTCCTGCAGGAATCAATGCGACCAACACTCAACTTGCTGTACAAGTTTAATTTATTTATTAAAAAAGAATATGCTCAGCAAATAGTCCTTTACCGGAAGAACGTACGCATTTTTTAATGCACCATCAACTACTGTAAGACTCCATTGTTTATCTTTTACAGATTGCAAATCCATATTTGCATTTAATAATCGTTTAGTGATCCTGGTAAGCCTCATATAAACTGGATGATTCTCTGGTACAATATGTCCCTTATTCTCTTCTAAATGCTTAAAAAAAAATTAATCATTTATCACCTTAAAATTAATTTTTTAAATATTTTAAATATTAATAATATATAAAATAATAAACTGTACGTACTATTTGTAGAGTTAATTTTGCAAATAATTCTTGTTGTTCTTTGGTGAATATGATAAATCTTGGTCGCTTTGTTATTGGATCAATTTGTAAGTGAGTTACATAATAAAGAAATAGTGCAAATAAAAAAAAGCCAAGGAAACCTGTAATGAAAAATTTGTAATTTTTTAATAATTATTAAAAGAAAAAACAGAATATTTAATTGCAATAGACAAAAAAAATTATTTATTCCAAACATAATGTTTTAGTACCAAAAAAGGCATTTTTCCGACTTTTCAACCAATTTATATAAACTTTTTGTTCTTCTGGTGTTTTCTTCTTCCACCATTTTTTAAATGCTCTTCCAAATACAAATGCTCCAATTTGAACTAGTGGCCGAATTATAATTGCCACAATCGGTGGTATTCTACGAGGTTCAGATGTATGGAATTCATGCCGTTGAAAAATTTCAATTTGACTATAATGCTTCAAAGGAATTCGTTTCAATTGGACTGTTGTTGAATATTGTCTCGTGAAATATTGTTTCGACACAATAAGAAATGAATTTCTTCTTTTATTGATCAAGTTGTTATTGACGGAAGAAATTATTCTCAAAGTATTCAACATATTGAAATCACAAAATATTTTTAGTACCATTAAAATATCGATAATTTTTGTTCAGGCTGGGCAGATAAAATTTACATGTGATTACATTAATCAATTGTGGAAATTAAAAACTTGATCAGGTGTTTCATCTTTCAAATCTTAATGTGCAAAATGTCAATCGGATAAAATCTTACAACATGTATCGATTCTGCAAAATAATTTTTTCTTTTAATAAAAAAAAGTATAATTAAACATTTTACAAGATTGCTATATATAAATTTCTTAAAATAATACATGTTCAACATGTCAGTAATATTTAATTTATTTTTATTAAATTTCATTAATCATTTATAATTAACATTATTATATAGAAGGTATTGTGATTGTCTGATAAAAGACAAGTGGAAATATAACATTGAAACTTGAAAAAATGCAAGTATAAATAAAAATAATAAAAGAAATTAAATAATGAAACAAAATAATAACCTATAAAACTTGGAGGTATATTAAATTTTCATAATTAAACAGGTATCTTCCAAATGGTTAACACACAATGAATAGACTGTTGGAATATAAAATTATTGTTTGAATTTTTTGTTTCATCTGATTAAATTCTTATTAAAAACAAACTACCAGAACAGCTGTAGTATGCTTCTCACAAATGTTTTGTAATGTTATGACATTAAGGTGCTTACACATCTTTAGAACATCAATTATAAGATTAAGTCCACAATATTGTTAATATTTCTTAAGGTGCTTCTATACCTCCGGTGGATTGTACGGAAGCGCCTATGCGCCACGAGGCAAAGAGAGGAAACCTGTTTCTGCTAATGTCGTTTTAGCTTGTGAAACATAGGAACACGTTCGATGGTTCGCTGGTTCGGTGGTTCGATGATGTGATTGTTACTAAATAAAAAATTTAAAATAATAAATAAAAATGAACCAAATTAATTGAAATTGACAATTTTAATGTAATAAAATATTTTTTAGGTATTATTTATAACAGATATTAGTTACGAGGTAAATTAGGTGCTTTTAAAAATCATAAATTTTGAGGTTATAAAATGTTATCACATTTAAGGCCTAATGTTGACATTTTTCCATTACTTTTTCATAACACACTTTATAACCTCAAAATTTATGATTTTTAAAAGCACCTAATTTACCTCGTAATTAATATCTGTTATAAATAATACCTTAGAAATATTTTATTACATCAAAATTGTCAATTTCAATTAATTTGGTTCATTTTTATTTTTCATTTTAAATTTTTTATTTAGTAACAATCACATCATCGAACCACCGAACCAGCGAACCATCGAACGTGTTCCTATGTTTCACAAGCTAAAACGACATTAGCAGATACAGGTCTCCTCTCTTTGCCTCGTGGCGCGTAGGCGCTTCCGTAATAGAAGCACCTTTAGGGTGCGATCCCGTGAGCAGAATACGTCGACCGAAAGCAGAAAATGATGAGAGTGAAAAGAACAACAATATCTACCCATCTCTTTTGCACTCGTGATTTTCTGCTTTCGGTCGACGTATTGGGATCCGAAATCATGTGAAACTGACCCACCCCTGTACCCACTTGCGTCCGACATCTTGGTTTTTTATCTCTTTTTTTTACATATGTTAGAGAGAGACGAAATGAAAAGACAACTACCGCAAGTGGGTCGACCATAGAGGTATAAGAATAGAGTGCGCAACAGGTTTGAAAGTGTGACATCTCGGTAGAAGGAGAGATCACTGTTCTCTTGTCCCCTGTTCTATCCTTGTCTACGTGCAAACTTTATGGAGACAAGGAAAGAAAAGGGACGAGAGACAACTACTTATCTCTTTCTATCGAGGTGGCTCCACTTCGCATGGGAAATACATGGACTAGCGCGCTCTATTCTTATATCTCTATGGGGTCGACACCAGAGGGCCTACGCAGCTCTGCGGTTCCCAATTCTGCTCACATAGAATCGCACCCTAAGAATGAGTTAAAGAAGGATAGGTATATTGTTTATCCTTTTCTAACTCATTCTTACGCTTACGGTTAGGGTGCGATCCCATGAATGCAGAATACGTCGACCGAAAACAGAAAATCATGAGTGCGAAAGAGATAGATAGATATTGTTCTTTTCACTCTCATGATTTTCTGCTTTCGGTCGACCTATTCTGCATTCATGGGATCGCACCCTTACGATTGGTAAGGTTCCGGTTAGGGAGCATTTACACCTTTGGTAAACATTTCCCGTTCTGGAAATTTTTAATTGGAGTAAGAGAGACAGACTGTGTATCTGACTCTCTTACTCCAATGCAAATTTTCCTTTCTGGACAATTTTTACAGAAGGTGTAAACATTTAATTAAAATTTTCCGACTCTCTTACTCTTATGGGTTGTTATTACATACCATGACAACCTGCAGGCAGTAGAGCTGTGTAAACGTCTTAACACGTGACGAAACCTTGAGGGTACGTTCACACGACTTTTGGAAAAACAGCTCTTGTCTTTCTCTCTTCTATGATAGAAGCATAAGTTTGTCTCATGGAGCGTTTACACCTTTTGTAAAAATTTTCCGTTCTGGAAATTTTTACCGAAGGTGTAAATGCTCCCTCACTCCATATTTTCTGTTTTTGGAAAAAGTAAGAAAATGTAGAGTGAGACAAACTTTATGCCTCTGTTATATAGGAGAGAGAGAGAAAGACAAGAATGGTTTTTCCAAAAGTCGTGTGAACGTTCCCTCAGTTCGAAGTAGAGTAAGGGTGCAGTCACAAATGTGAACCAAAAGCGTTAAAATCGTATACTGAAGAATGAGTTGGAGAAGGATAGGTATATTTTTTATCCTTGTTCAACTCATTCTCCTTGTTGGCGTAAAAGGTCACTGTCTCGCTCACTCACATTATACTTGAACGACAACGCTTGAACGCTTTGACGTTTTTACACGCTTATTACATGGGACGGAGAAGCTTTAAGCTTTATTTTATTATTATTTATTTATTATCTAGGCCTTCTCATTTCTCAACAAATTAATTAATACGGTCAAACAAAAATTACAAACTTTAAGCTTTATATTTACTTTCTTGAAACAGTTTTTACTTTTTAATTTATTCATTAATGTTTTCGGTAATCCGAAATGAAAAATAATTGTCACCTTTTTTCCAATTTCTTAAAAATTTGACTTTTTTTTAAAAATTGCAAATTCTATCCAATTTTTTTTTTTTTTGGGAATTGTGCAAGCAAATTTTGGCTATACGAGTATTTAAACAAATGTGTTTTTTTTTAAACTGTTCTCCGTGTTGAATTTTAGTATTTGAAACTGTGACGAAAAATTAACAACATTTTTCTATATAATTGCTTGAAAAATCTACTTTTCATTTCTTAATTACAAATTTTAACCGATTTAAAAGCAATTTTGCAAGCAAGTTTTAATTTACGGTGCTAATACGCAGCTGCGTATTTATAATTCAGTTATTTTTAATTTATAAACGAAATGCAGAATGTGAGAAATTTCTCGTACAAGAATAATAAAAACATATAACATGAATAAGATGAAAAAATTTAAAATGGCTAAAACTTTAGAAAATGAGTAATTTTGCTTCGCAAAGAAATTTGATGTAAATGAATAATTTTTGTTAAAAAAGTAGTCACTTGCAAGATTTTCTATACTTGATGTTTAAACTTTTATCAAGTATGTTTAAAAAATTTTAATTAAATAAATATTTTATACTTGATAAAAGTTTAAACAAGTAGAAATTCTTTCAAGTGACTATATTTCTTTTTAACAAAAATTCATTTACATATTCTTTTAAGCAAAATTACTTATTTTCTAAAGATTCAACCGCATTTTAAATTTTTTCAACATTATGTTTTTACTATATTCTTTTACGAGAAAATTCTCACATTCTGCAATTCGGTAATAAATTAAAAATATAACTGTGACTTTGGGATTAATTTCAATTTAATAATAATTTACTCAAATTGAAATTAAAATAATTGCTGTTCAGACATATTAATAATCTCCCGCAGTTCATGCTTTGGTTGAAAATAATACACTGAGAAAAATGAGTTTGCTATTATAAGGATAGCGAATGTTTAGCTATTACAGCTTATAATTAGCTGTTTTAGCAAAAAAAGTTGGCTAATTATTAGCAGCGTTAGCTAACAATAATTGCTATCCATACACGGAAAGAAAAAGTCCGTCAATCATTAATAGACTAGTATATTACTTTGAGACGGGACACAAAATCATTGAATGCATAACATACTTTGAGTCACAATCAGTGACGAGTTGCTTGCTAAAATTTAGAAAACTGTCATCAATATATAAAACTCGTTCACTAAAATTTAGAAAACTGTCTATTAAATTTTCTATGACTATCAAAAGCATTCAAAAAATTCAACTTCTTTCAGAATTATCCCTAATTTTAGACACTATTTGGTACAGAATGAACACATTTTTTTCGTTGCACAGTTCCGATATTTTATTTACACTCTTAGACGCTTTAGACCAACACATTTTCGCACTTATAATAACTACACGTAGAAACGCACACTTATAACATTTTAAGTTTAGAAGCGAACTGTTCTTATATACCAAATAACAAAATTTTTCACAACTTGTGAGAAATGATTTTGCACTAATAACTACTTTTTAATTAGCGAGAAATATAAAAGAAAATATATTTTTATCGAGGTCAATTTCTAGACGCAATTCAACTGCAAATTATTAGTTAAGTTAAATATTCACATTACACATAATAGTATATAGGGATATGTATAGCAGACAGCAAAAACACATGGACTATAGAGAAACCGGAAGAAATGCGCATCGGTACACTGCGCAACAATGCGCTAGTGAAGAGCGCCGATTTAGAATACGAGTCAACTAACGTTTCACAAACTTTCACTAATGATTCGTAAACATTCAAACAGCCATTGATAACAATTCAGCATTAAATCTAAAACAATTGGTCACATACTGGCATTCTAATCAATCCATGACTCGTTTTCAATCGTTAAGGGCATTTGAACCTTGATGACGTCACACATGCTTTGCACAATCTGTAACGTCATCAAGGTTCAAATGCCCTTAAGTAAAGTTAAGTAACCATCAACGGAAAAAGAGTCCCGTCTCAAAGTAATATACTAATCCATTAATGGTTGACGGACTTTTTCTTTCCGTGTATAATAGCATTTAAGGTTAGCTAAGGTAGCTAAAAATTAGCTAAAATAGCTAACCATTTTTCTCCATAATATTGTTATTATTATTAATAAGAACGCCTCATTTAATTGCTTTCAAATGTGTTTTCCATGCATTCTAAAAACAAACACCTGTTGAATATTTTTTAAACAGGTTAAAAATAATTCTCAACATTTAATAATTTACTATATACATTTCAAAGGCGATTTATCGTTTTATGTTCCAGTGACATGCCCTTATGTGTTTCCATTTTTCGAATCGCTCAAAAGAGAGAGAGAGAGAGATACGCTTGGGAATGTTATTGGCCCGCCTTGGGTCCGCCTCTCCTTACAACGCCATTACATGAATTCATCCCCACTCCTTCCATACCACTCACTCGGCAATAGACCCGCGGTGAGAGAGAAAGAGAGTTTGCAGGTTCAGTCTTGTTTTAGCCGCGCTCGTAAATGGTCGCGTAAACGCGTTTTAAATATTCTCTTGAAAAGAATATAATGTACAAAAGTATCGTTTTTTAAAAGTGTGTTTTTTAAGCTTGAAGATTTTTTATACGAGTATTAATTGCGGTTATGTGTATTGTGGTTGCAGTATAATTTTAGTTTATTTTTTTAGCAATTTTAAACATTTTTGCTTCAAGTGAACAATAGTGTTTTCAAAATTGGAGGGGAGTGTTTTTGATCGGAAAGTGTCTGTTTTTTAAAATTCGAAACGCATTTTAGGGAAACAAATTTCCGTTAGTAGTTATTTTCTTTACTATCTATATATGTGAATAATTAATTTATTTTACGGGTGTTTTTGTGGAAATGTGTGTGTGTTTCACTTTTTTAAACGGAATTTGGGATTTGAGATGGCGGTTAGTGTGTGTGAGTGAAACTATATAAGCACCTGTAAGTATATTCTTCTTTCCCGAGAAATTTATAATTCTGTTTTAGTAATTACAAATTTTTACCTATATTTTCTCAACTTTTTTGCAAGCAACTTTAAAAATTCACTGTTAAAATATAACTACATTTTAATTTTTTTAAATTAATGTTCTTTCCGGATTTTGATTTTCTTTTTCAGTAGTAATCAAACAATTTTTTCATAACGCGGTGCAAAAAAGGGCACTTTTTTGCACCTTGTTATGAAAAATATCGTTCGTAACTAGTGCTAGTTACGATAAATTTATTTTAGATTTTTTACCAAAGAGTCGAGACTCTTTAATAAGTAAAGTATTTTCCAAGAGCACAAAAATAATGAAGCTAAATCCCATAAAAGAGAGGAAAAATGTTAAATTTAAAGAAATTCGAATTTTTGATAATTTTCGATAATTTTAGATTTTTTACCAAAGAGTCGAGACTATTTAATAAGTAAAGTATTTTCCAAGAGCACAAAAATAATGAAGCTAAATCCCATAAATGAGACGAAAAAATGTTTAATTTTAAAAAATTCGGATTTTTGAATGTTTGACAATTTTCGATAATTTTAGATTTTTCACCAAAGAGCCGAGGCTATTTAATAAGTAAAGTATTTTCCAAGAGCACAAAAATAATGAAGCTAAATCCCATAAAAGAGAGGAAAAAATGTTAAATTTAAAGAAATTCGAATTTTTGATAATTTTCGATAATTTTAGATTTTTTACCAAAGAGTCGAGGCTATTTAATAAGTAAAGTATTTTCCAAGAGCACAAAAATAATGATGCTAAATCCCATAAAAGAGAGGAAAAAATGTTGAATTTTAAGAAATTCGGATTTTTGAATGTTTGATAATTTTCGATAATTATAGATTTTTCACCAAAGAGTCGAGGCTATTTAATAAGTAAAGTATTTTCCAAAAGCACAAAAATAATGAAGCTAAATCCCATAAAAGAGAGGAAAAAATGTTGAATTTTAAGAAATTCGGATTTTTGAATTTTTGATAATTTTCGATAATTTTAGATTTTTTACCAAAGCGTCGAGACTATTTTATAAGTAAAGTATTTTCCAAGAGCACAAAAATAACTAAGCTAAATCCCATAAAAAAGAGAAAAAATGTTGAATTTTAAGAAATTCGGTTTTTTGAATTTTTGATAATTTTCGATAATTTTAGATTTTTCACCAAAGAGTCGAGGCTATTTAATAAGTAAAGTATTTTCCAAGAGCACAAAAATAATGAAGCTATATCCCATAAAAGAGAGGAAAAAATGTTGAATTTTAAGAAATTCGGATTTTTGAATTTTTGATAATTTTCGATAATTTTAGATTTATTGCCAAATAATGGTAACTATTAATTAAGTAAAGTATTTTCCAAGAGCACAAAAATAATGAAGCTAAATCCCATAAAAGAGAGAAAAAAAAGTTGAATTTTAAGAAATTCGGATTTTTGAATGTTTGATAATTTTCGATAATTTTAGATTTTTCACCAAAGAGTCGAGGCTATTTAATAAGTAAAGTATTTTCCAAGAGCACAAAAATAATGAAGCTAAATCCCATAAAAAAGAGGAAAAAATGTTAAATTTAAAGAAATTCGAATTTTTGATAATTTTCGATAATTTTAGATTTTTTACCAAAGAGTCGAGGCTATTTAATAAGTAAAGTATTTTCCAAGAGCACAAAAATAATGAAGCTATATCCCATAAAAGAGAGGAAAAAATGTTGAATTTTAAGAAATTCGGATTTTTGAATTTTTGATAATTTTCGATAATTTTAGATTTATTGCCAAATAATGGTAACTATTAATTAAGTAAAGTATTTTCCAAGAGCACAAAAATAATGAAGCTAAATCCCATAAAAGAGAGAAAAAAAAGTTAAATTTTAAGAAATTCGGATTTTTGAATGTTTGACAATTTTCGATAATTTTAGATTTTTCACCAAAGAGTCGAGGCTATTTAATAAGTAAAGTATTTTCCAAGAGCACAAAAATAATGAAGCTAAATCCCATAAAAGAGAGGAAAAAATGTTAAATTTAAAGAAATTCGAATTTTTGATAATTTTCGATAATTTTAGATTTTTTACCAAAGCGTCGAGACTATTTTATAAGTAAAGTATTTTCCAAGAGCACAAAAATAGCTAAGCTAAATCCCATAAAAGAGAGAAAAAAATGTTGAATTTTAAGAAATTCGGTTTTTTGAATTTTTGATAATTTTCGATAATTTTAGATTTTTCACCAAAGAGTCGAGGTTATTTAATAAGTAAAGTATTTTCCAAGAGCACAAAAATAATGAAGCTATATCCCATAAAAGAGAGGAAAAAATGTTGAATTTTAAGATATTCGGATTTTTGAATTTTTGATAATTTTCGATAATTTTAGATTTATTGCCAAATAATGGTAACTATTAATTAAGTAAAGTATTTTCCAAGAGCACAAAAATAATGAAGCTAAATCCCATAAAAGAGAGAAAAAAAAGTTGAATTTTAAGAAATTCGGATTTTTGAATGTTTGATAATTTTCGATAATTTTAGATTTTTTACCAAAGAGTCGAGGCTATTTAATAAGTAAAGTATTTTCCAAGAGCACAAAAATAATGAAGCTAAATCCCATAAAAGAGAGGAAAAAATGTTAAATTTAAAGAAATTCGAATTTTTGATAATTTTCGATAATTTTAGATTTTTTACCAAAGAGTCGAGGCTATTTAATAAGTAAAGTATTTTCCAAGAGCACAAAAATAATGAAGCTATATCCCATAAAAGAGAGGAAAAAATGTTGAATTTTAAGAAATTCGGATTTTTGAATTTTTGATAATTTTCGATAATTTTAGATTTATTGCCAAATAATGGTAACTATTAATTAAGTAAAGTATTTTCCAAGAGCACAAAAATAATGAAGCTAAATCCCATAAAAGAGAGAAAAAAAAGTTGAATTTTAAGAAATTCGGATTTTTGAATGTTTGACAATTTTCGATAATTTTAGATTTTTCACCAAAGAGTCGAGGCTATTTAATAAGTAAAGTATTTTCCAAGAGCACAAAAATAATGAAGCTAAATCCCATAAAAGAGAGGAAAAAATGTTAAATTTAAAGAAATTCGAATTTTTGATAATTTTCGATAATTTTAGATTTTTTACCAAAGAGTCGAGGCTATTTAATAAGTAAAGTATTTTCCAAGAGCACAAAAATAACTAAGCTAAATCCTATAAAAGAGAGGAAAAAATGTTGAATTTTAAGAAATTCGGATTTTTGAATTTTTGATAATTTTCGATAATTTTAGATTTTTCACCAAAGAGTCGAGGCTATTTAATAAGTAAAGTATTTTCCAAGAGCTCAAAAATAATGAAGCTTATCCCATAAAAGAGAGGAAAAAATGTTGAATTTTAAGAAATTCGGATTTGGCGCGATTTCTTATCCCATATAGATGATTTACTAGAATATTTGCGAGATATTATTTTATTTCTCAAAACATCACTTTAGTATAATTTTAGCTCTAAAAAATAATTGTAAGACAGAATGCTTATAGGTAAATAATGTCTTATTAAGTAATGAATCATTAATCAAATTTTAAGTAAAAATACTTTTTAAACAACATAAGTCTTAATTGAAAGAATTTTTTAGAATAAGAATAATAATTAAACAAAAATATCTTTAAAACTAAAATAGATTTGAACGATATTTTATAGAAAAAGATTACAATTTGTAAAAAAATTTGTTAAGCAAATATTTAAAGTCTCAAATTCTTTGTTTAATAGAATATTTATGTGCCAATCTTTCAATTTTCAAAAAATCTTATTTATTGGAATATATGTTTAAATAAACTATTATTAATACAATGTATTATTTAGAAAAAATGATATATGAAAAAATGTATAATTTAATTAACTCTTGTATGACAAAAATTTTTCTTAGGCAAATGGTAATTTTATAGAATGTTAATTAAAAAGAATATTAATTTACAAGAAATGAAAGTGAAACGAATTCTAATTTAATAGAATACTTAAATGTCTGAATTATAATTTGGCAGAATGTCAATTCGATCGATTTTATATTTGTAAGAAATTCAATTTGACATAATATCAATTTATAAGAAACACTTTTTCGTAGAATTTTAATTTATCAGAATTGTAATTTTGTAGAATATTAATATTGACAAATCTAATTTTAGTAGAAATCTGCTTTATCAGAATGATCAAATGTTCGAATCTTCAAAATTTCTAATTTCATTTTTACCTACAATCAATGTGACATAAATATTTGGCGCAAATTTAAAAATTCACCAATCAGAAATTAAATTTTTAAAATTTGCGCCAAATATTTATGTCACATTGATTTTGGGTAGAAATGAAATTAGAAATTTTGGGGATTCGAACATTTGATCATTCTGATAAAGCAGATTTCTACTAAAATTAGATTTGGCAATATTAATATTCTACAAAATTACAATTCTGATAAATTAAAATTCTAC
This sequence comes from Leptopilina heterotoma, assembly GCF_015476425.1. Classification (NCBI taxonomy): domain Eukaryota; kingdom Metazoa; phylum Arthropoda; class Insecta; order Hymenoptera; family Figitidae; genus Leptopilina; species Leptopilina heterotoma. The sequence continues at coordinate 1,152,696 of NW_025110932.1, forward strand.
GAAAAAGTGTTTCTTATAAATTGATATTATGTCAAATTGAATTTCTTACAAATATAAAATCGATCGAATTGACATGCTGCCAAATTATAATTCAGACATTTAAGTATTCTATTAAATTAGAATTCGTTTCACTTTCATTTCTTGTAAATTAATATTCTTTTTAATTAACATTCTATAAAATTACCATTTGCCTAAGAAAAATTTTTGTCATACAAGAGTTAATTAAATTATACATTTTTTCATATATCATTTTTTCTAAATAATACATTGTATTAATAAAAGTTTATTTAAACATATATTCCAATAAATAAGATTTTTTGAAAATTGAAAGATTGGCACATAAATATTCTATTAAACAAAGAATTTGAGACTTTAAATATTTGCTTAACAAATTTTTTTACAAATTGTAATCTTTTTCTATAAAATATCGTTCAAATCTATTTTAGTTTTAAAGATATTTTTGTTTAATTATTATTCTTATTCTAAAAAATTCTTTCAATTAAGACTCATGTTGTTTAAAAAGTATTTTTACTTAAAATTTGATTAATGATTCATTACTTAATAAGACATTATTTACCTATAAGCATTCTGTCTTACAATTATTTTTTAGAGCTAAAATTATACTAAAGTGATGTTTTGAGAAATAAAATAATATCTCGCAAATATTCTAGTAAATCATCTATATGGGATAAGAAGTCGCGCCTCGGATTTTTGAATGTTTGATAATTTTCGATAATTATAGATTTTTCACCAAAGAGTCGAGGCTATTTAATAAGTAAAGTATTTTCCAAAAGCACAAAAATAATTAAGCTAAATCCCATAAAAGAGAGGAAAAAATGTTGAATTTTAAGAAATTAGGATTTTTGAATTTTTGATAATTTTCGATAATTTGAGATTTTTTACCAACAGGTCGAGACTATTAATTAAGTAAAGTATTTTCCAAGAGCACAAAAATAATGAAGCTAAATCCTATAAAAGAGAGGAAAAAATGTTGAATTTTAAGAAATTCGGATTTTTGAATTTTTGATAATTTTCGATAATTTTAGATTTTTCACCAAAGAGTCGAGGCTATTTAATAAGTAAAGTATTTTCCAAGAGCACAATAATAATGAAGCTATATCCCATAAAAGAGAGGAAAAAATGTTGAATTTTAAGAAATTCGGATTTTTGAATTTTTGATAATTTTCGATAATTTTAGATTTATTGCCAAATAATGGTAACTATTAATTAAGTAAAGTATTTTCCAAGAGCACAAAAATAATGAAGCTAAATCCCATAAAAGAGAAAAAAAAAGTTGAATTTTAAGAAATTAGGATTTTTGAATGTTTGATAATTTTCGATAATTTTAGATTTTTCACCAAAGAGTCGAGGCTATTTAATAAGTAAAATATTTTCCAAGAGCACAAAAATAATGATGCTAAATCCCATAAAAGAGAGAAAAAAATGTTGAATTTTAAGAAATTCGGATTTTTGAATTTTTGATAATTTTCGATAATTTTAGATTTATTGCCAAATAATGGTAACTATTAATTAAGTAAAGTATTATCAAAGAGCTCAAAAATAGTGAAGCTAAATCCCATAAAAGAGAGGAAAAAATGTTGAATTTTAAGAAATTCGGATTTATGAATTTTTGATAATTTTCGATAATTTTAGAATTTTTACCAAAGCGTCGAGACTATTTAATAAGTAAAGTATTTTCCAAGAGCACAAAAATAATGAAGCTATATCCCATAAAAGAGAGGAAAAAATGTTGAATTTTAAGAAATTCGGATTTTTGAATGTTTGATAATTTTCGATAATTTTAGATTTTTCACCAAAGAGTCGAGGCTATTTAATAAGTACAGTATTTTCCAAGAGCACAAAAATTTTGAAGCTAAATCCCATAAAAGAGAGGAAAAAATGTTAAATTTAAAGAAATTCGAATTTTTGATAATTTTCGATAATTTTAGATTTTTTACCAAAGAGTCGAGGCTATTTAATAAGTAAAGTATTTTCCAAGAGCACAAAAATAATGAAGCTATATCCCATAAAAGAGAGGAAAAAATGTTGAATTTTAAGAAATTCGGATTTTTGAATTTTTGATAATTTTCGATAATTTTAGATTTATTGCCAAATAATGGTAACTATTAATTAAGTAAAGTATTTTCCAAGAGCACAAAAATAATGAAGCTAAATCCCATAAAAGAGAGAAAAAAAAGTTGAATTTTAAGAAATTCGGATTTTTGAATGTTTGACAATTTTCGATAATTATAGATTTTTCACCAAAGAGTCGAGGCTATTTAATAAGTAAAGTATTTTCCAAAAGCACAAAAATAATTAAGCTAAATCCCATAAAAGAGAGGAAAAAATGTTGAATTTTAAGAAATTAGGATTTTTGAATTTTTGATAATTTTCGATAATTTTAGATTTTTCACCAAAGAGTCGAGGCTATTTAATAAGTAAAGTATTTTCCAAGAGCTCAAAAATAATGAAGCTTATCCCATAAAAGAGAGAAAAAAAAGTTGAATTTTAAGAAATTCGGATTATTGAATTTTTGATAATTTTCGATAATTTTAGATTTTTTACCAAAGCGTCGAGACTATTTTATAAGTAAAGTATTTTCCAAGAGCTCAAAAATAATGAAGCTTATCCCATAAAAGAGAGGAAAAAATGTTGAATTTTAAGAAATTCGGATTTTTGAATTTTTGATAATTTTCGATAATTTTAGATTTTTTACCAACAGGTCGAGACTATTAATAAAGTAAAGTATTTTCCAAGAGCACAAAAATAATGAAGCTAAATCCTATAAAAGAGAGGAAAAAATGTTGAATTTTAAGAAATTCGGATTTTTGAATTTTTGATAATTTTCGATAATTTTAGATTTTTCACCAAAGAGTCGAGGCTATTTAATAAGTAAAGTATTTTTCAAGAGCACAATAATAATGAAGCTATATCCCATAAAAGAGAGGAAAAAATGTTGAATTTTAAGAAATTCGGATTTTTGAATTTTTGATAATTTTCGATAATTTTAGATTTATTGCCAAATAATGGTAACTATTAATTAAGTAAAGTATTTTCCAAGAGCACAAAAATAATGTTGCTAAATCCCATAAAAGAGAAAAAAAAAGTTGAATTTTAAGAAATTAGGATTTTTGAATGTTTGATAATTTTCGATAATTTTAGATTTTTCACCAAAGAGTCGAGGCTATTTAATAAGTAAAATATTTTCCAAGAGCACAAAAATAATGATGCTAAATCCCATAAAAGAGAGAAAAAAATGTTGAATTTTAAGAAATTCGGATTTTTGAATTTTTGATAATTTTCGATAATTTTAGATTTATTGCCAAATAATGGTAACTATTAATTAAGTAAAGTATTATCAAAGAGCTCAAAAATAGTGAAGCTAAATCCCATAAAAGAGAGGAAAAAATGTTGAATTTTAAGAAATTCGGATTTATGAATTTTTGATAATTTTCGATAATTTTAGAATTTTTACCAAAGCGTCGAGACTATTTAATAAGTAAAGTATTTTCCAAAAGCACAAAAATAATGAAGCTAAATCCTATAAAAGAGAGGAAAAAATGTTGAATTTTAAGAAATTCGGATTTTTGAATGTTTGATAATTTTCGATAATTTTAGATTTTTTACCAAAGAGTCGAGGCTATTTAATAAGTAAAGTATTTTCCAAGAGCACAAAAATAATAATGCTAAATCCCATAAAAGAGAGGAAAAAATGTTGAATTTTAAGAAATTCAGATTTATGAATTTTTGATAATTTTCGATAATTTTAGATTTTTTACCAAAGCGTCGAGAATATTTAATAAGTAAAGTATTTTCCAAAAGCACAAAAATAATGAAGCTAAATCCCATAAAAGAGAGAAAATAATGTTGAATTTTAAGAAATTCGGTTTTTTGAATTTTTGAAAATTTTCGATAATTTTAGATTTTTTACCAAAGATTCGAGACTGTTAAATAAGTAAAGTATTTTCCAAAAGCACAAAAATAACTAAGCTAAATCCTATAAAAGAGAGGAAAAAATGTTGAATTTTAAGAAATTCGGTTTTTTGAATTTTTTAAAATTTTCGATAATTTTCGATTTTTTATCAAAGGTTGGAGACTATCAAATAAGTAAAGTGTTCTTGAAAAGCACAAAAATAACTAAGCTAAATCCTATAAAAGAGAGGAAAAAATGTTGAATTCTAAGAAATTCGGTTTTTTGAATTTTTGAAAATTTTGGATAATTTTAGATTTTTTACCAAAGAGTCGAGGCTATTTAATAAGTAAAGTATTTTTCAAGAGCACAAAAATAATGATGCTAAATCCTATAAAAGAGAGGAAAAAATGTTGTATTTTAAGAAATTCGGATTTTTGAATTTTTGATAATTTTCGATAATTTTAGATTTATTGCCAAAAAAAGGTAACTATTAATTAAGTAAAGTATTTTCCAAGAGCACAAAAATAATGAAGCTAAATCCCATAAAAGAGACGAAAAAATGTTTAATTTTAAGAAATTCGGATTTTTGAATGTTTGATAATTTTCGATAATTTTAGATTTTTTACCAAAGAGTCGAGGCTATTTAATAAGTAAAGTATTTTCCAAGAGCACAAAAATAATAATGCTAAATCCCATAAAAGAGAGGAAAAAATGTTGAATTTTAAGAAATTCAGATTTATGAATTTTTGATAATTTTCGATAATTTTAGATTTTTTACCAAAGCGTCGAGAATATTTAATAAGTAAAGTATTTTCCAAAAGCACAAAAATAATGAAGCTAAATCCCATAAAAGAGAGAAAATAATGTTGAATTTTAAGAAATTCGGTTTTTTGAATTTTGAAAATTTTCGATAATTTTAGATTTTTTACCAAAGATTCGAGACTGTTAAATAAGTAAAGTATTTTCCAAAAGCACAAAAATAACTAAGCTAAATCCTATAAAAGAGAGGAAAAAATGTTGAATTTTAAGAAATTCGGTTTTTTGAATTTTTTAAAATTTTCGATAATTTTCGATTTTTTATCAAAGGTTGGAGACTATCAAATAAGTAAAGTGTTCTTGAAAAGCACAAAAATAACTAAGCTAAATCCTATAAAAGAGAGGAAAAAATGTTGAATTCTAAGAAATTCGGTTTTTTGAATTTTTGAAAATTTTGGATAATTTTAGATTTTTTACCAAAGAGTCGAGGCTATTTAATAAGTAAAGTATTTTTCAAGAGCACAAAAATAATGATGCTAAATCCTATAAAAGAGAGGAAAAAATGTTGTATTTTAAGAAATTCGGATTTTTGAATTTTTGATAATTTTCGATAATTTTAGATTTATTGCCAAAAAAAGGTAACTATTAATTAAGTAAAGTATTTTCCAAGAGCACAAAAATAATGAAGCTAAATCCCATAAAAGAGACGAAAAAATGTTTAATTTTAAGAAATTCGGATTTTTGAATGTTTGATAATTTTCGATAATTTTAGATTTTTCACCAAAGAGTCGAGGCTATTTAATAAGTAAAGTATTTTCCAAAAGCACAAAAATAATGAAGCTAAATCCCATAAAAGAGTGGAAAAAATGTTGAATTTTAAGAAATTCGGATTTTTGAATTTTTGATAATTTTCGATAATTTTAGATTTATTGCCAAATAATGGTAACTATTAATTAAGTAAAGTATTTTCCAAGAGCACAAAAATAATGAAGCTAAATCCCATAAAAGAGATGATAAATGTTAAATTTAAAGAAATTCGAATGTTTGATAATTTTCGATAATTTTAGATTTTTTACCAAAGAGTCGAGACTATTAAATAAGTAAAGTATTTTCCAAGAGCACAAAAATAATAAAGCTAAATCCCATAAATGAGACGAAAAAATGTTTAATTTTAAAAAATTCGGATTTTTGAATGTTTGACAATTTTCGATAATTTTAGATTTTTCACCAAAGAGTCGAGGCTATTTAATAAGTAAAGTATTTTCCAAGAGCACAAAAATAATGAAGCTAAATCCCATAAAAGAGAGGAAAAAATGTTAAATTTAAAGAAATTCGAATTTTTGATAATTTTCGATAATTTTAGATTTTTTACCAAAGAGTCGAGGCTATTTAATAAGTAAAGTATTTTCCAAGAGCACAAAAATAATGAAGCTAAATCCCATAAAAGAGAAAAAAAAAGTTGAATTTTAAGAAATTAGGATTTTTGAATGTTTGATAATTTTCGATAATTTTAGATTTTTTACCAAAGCGTCGAGAATATTTAATAAGTAAAGTATTTTCCAAAAGCACAAAAATAATGAAGCTAAATCCCATAAAAGAGAGAAAATAATGTTGAATTTTAAGAAATTCGGTTTTTTGAATTTTTGAAAATTTTCGATAATTTTAGATTTTTTACCAAAGATTCGAGACTGTTAAATAAGTAAAGTATTTTCCAAAAGCACAAAAATAACTAAGCTAAATCCTATAAAAGAGAGGAAAAAATGTTGAATTTTAAGAAATTCGGTTTTTTGAATTTTTTAAAATTTTCGATAATTTTCGATTTTTTATCAAAGGTTGGAGACTATCAAATAAGTAAAGTGTTCTTGAAAAGCACAAAAATAACTAAGCTAAATCCTATAAAAGAGAGGAAAAAATGTTGAATTCTAAGAAATTCGGTTTTTTGAATTTTTGAAAATTTTGGATAATTTTAGATTTTTTACCAAAGAGTCGAGGCTATTTAATAAGTAAAGTATTTTCCAAGAGCACAAAAATAATGATGCTAAATCCTATAAAAGAGAGGAAAAAATGTTGAATTTTAAGAAATTCGGATTTTTGAATTTTTGATAATTTTCGATAATTTTAGATTTATTGCCAAAAAAAGGTAACTATTAATTAAGTAAAGTATTTTCCAAGAGCACAAAAATAATGAAGCTAAATCCCATAAAAGAGAGAAAAAAAAGTTGAATTTTAAGAAATTCGGATTTTTGAATTTTTGATAATTTTCGATAATTTTAGATTTTTCACCAAAGAGTCGAGACTATTTAATAAGTAAAGTATTTTCCAAGAGCACAAAAATAATTAAGCTAAATCCCATAAAAGAGAGGAAAAAATGTTGAATTTTAAGAAATTCGGATTTTTGAATTTTTGATAATTTTCGATAATTTTAGATTTATTGCCAAATAATGGTAACTATTAATTAAGTAAAGTATTTTCCAAGAGCACAAAAATAATGAAGCTAAATCCCATAAAAGAGAGAAAAAAAAGTTGAATTTTAAGAAATTCGGATTTTTGAATGTTTGACAATTTTCGATAATTTTAGATTTTTCACCAAAGAGTCGAGGCTATTTAATAAGTAAAGTATTTTCCAAGAGCACAAAAATAATGAAGCTAAATCCCATAAAAGAGAGGAAAAAATGTTAAATTTAAAGAAATTCGAATTTTTGATAATTTTCGATAATTTTAGATTTTTTACCAAAGCGTCGAGACTATTTTATAAGTAAAGTATTTTCCAAGAGCACAAAAATAGCTAAGCTAAATCCCATAAAAGAGAGAAAAAAATGTTGAATTTTAAGAAATTCGGTTTTTTGAATTTTTGATAATTTTCGATAATTTTAGATTTTTCACCAAAGAGTCGAGGTTATTTAATAAGTAAAGTATTTTCCAAGAGCACAAAAATAATGAAGCTATATCCCATAAAAGAGAGGAAAAAATGTTGAATTTTAAGATATTCGGATTTTTGAATTTTTGATAATTTTCGATAATTTTAGATTTATTGCCAAATAATGGTAACTATTAATTAAGTAAAGTATTTTCCAAGAGCACAAAAATAATGAAGCTAAATCCCATAAAAGAGAGAAAAAAAAGTTGAATTTTAAGAAATTCGGATTTTTGAATGTTTGATAATTTTCGATAATTTTAGATTTTTTACCAAAGAGTCGAGGCTATTTAATAAGTAAAGTATTTTCCAAGAGCACAAAAATAATGAAGCTAAATCCCATAAAAGAGAGGAAAAAATGTTAAATTTAAAGAAATTCGAATTTTTGATAATTTTCGATAATTTTAGATTTTTTACCAAAGAGTCGAGGCTATTTAATAAGTAAAGTATTTTCCAAGAGCACAAAAATAATGAAGCTATATCCCATAAAAGAGAGGAAAAAATGTTGAATTTTAAGAAATTCGGATTTTTGAATTTTTGATAATTTTCGATAATTTTAGATTTATTGCCAAATAATGGTAACTATTAATTAAGTAAAGTATTTTCCAAGAGCACAAAAATAATGAAGCTAAATCCCATAAAAGAGAGAAAAAAAAGTTGAATTTTAAGAAATTCGGATTTTTGAATGTTTGACAATTTTCGATAATTTTAGATTTTTCACCAAAGAGTCGAGGCTATTTAATAAGTAAAGTATTTTCCAAGAGCACAAAAATAATGAAGCTAAATCCCATAAAAGAGAGGAAAAAATGTTAAATTTAAAGAAATTCGAATTTTTGATAATTTTCGATAATTTTAGATTTTTTACCAAAGAGTCGAGGCTATTTAATAAGTAAAGTATTTTCCAAGAGCTCAAAAATAATGAAGCTTATCCCATAAAAGAGAGAAAAAAAAGTTGAATTTTAAGAAATTCGGATTATTGAATTTTTGATAATTTTCGATAATTTTAGATTTTTTACCAAAGCGTCGAGACTATTTTATAAGTAAAGTATTTTCCAAGAGCTCAAAAATAATGAAGCTTATCCCATAAAAGAGAGGAAAAAATGTTGAATTTTAAGAAATTCGGATTTTTGAATTTTTGATAATTTTCGATAATTTTAGATTTTTTACCAACAGGTCGAGACTATTAATAAAGTAAAGTATTTTCCAAGAGCACAAAAATAATGAAGCTAAATCCTATAAAAGAGAGGAAAAAATGTTGAATTTTAAGAAATTCGGATTTTTGAATTTTTGATAATTTTCGATAATTTTAGATTTTTCACCAAAGAGTCGAGGCTATTTAATAAGTAAAGTATTTTTCAAGAGCACAATAATAATGAAGCTATATCCCATAAAAGAGAGGAAAAAATGTTGAATTTTAAGAAATTCGGATTTTTGAATTTTTGATAATTTTCGATAATTTTAGATTTATTGCCAAATAATGGTAACTATTAATTAAGTAAAGTATTTTCCAAGAGCACAAAAATAATGTTGCTAAATCCCATAAAAGAGAAAAAAAAGTTGAATTTTAAGAAATTAGGATTTTTGAATGTTTGATAATTTTCGATAATTTTAGATTTTTCACCAAAGAGTCGAGGCTATTTAATAAGTAAAATATTTTCCAAGAGCACAAAAATAATGATGCTAAATCCCATAAAAGAGAGAAAAAAATGTTGAATTTTAAGAAATTCGGATTTTTGAATTTTTGATAATTTTCGATAATTTTAGATTTATTGCCAAATAATGGTAACTATTAATTAAGTAAAGTATTATCAAAGAGCTCAAAAATAGTGAAGCTAAATCCCATAAAAGAGAGGAAAAAATGTTGAATTTTAAGAAATTCGGATTTTTGAATGTTTGATAATTTTCGATAATTTTAGATTTTTCACCAAAGAGTCGAGGCTATTTAATAAGTAAAGTATTTTCCAAGAGCTCAAAAATAATGATGCTAAATCCCATAAAAGAGAGAAAAAAATGTTGAATTTTAAGAAATTCGGATTTTTGAATTTTTGATAATTTTCGATAATTTTAGATTTATTGCCAAATAATGGTAACTATTAATTAAGTAAAGTATTATCAAAGAGCTCAAAAATAGTGAAGCTAAATCCCATAAAAGAGAGGAAAAAATGTTGAATTTTAAGAAATTCGGATTTATGAATTTTTGATAATTTTCGATAATTTTAGAATTTTTACCAAAGCGTCGAGACTATTTAATAAGTAAAGTATTTTCCAAAAGCACAAAAATAATGAAGCTAAATCCTATAAAAGAGAGGAAAAAATGTTGAATTTTAAGAAATTCGGATTTTTGAATGTTTGATAATTTTCGATAATTTTAGATTTTTTACCAAAGAGTCGAGGCTATTTAATAAGTAAAGTATTTTCCAAGAGCACAAAAATAATAATGCTAAATCCCATAAAAGAGAGGAAAAAATGTTGAATTTTAAGAAATTCAGATTTATGAATTTTTGATAATTTTCGATAATTTTAGATTTTTTACCAAAGCGTCGAGAATATTTAATAAGTAAAGTATTTTCCAAAAGCACAAAAATAATGAAGCTAAATCCCATAAAAGAGAGAAAATAATGTTGAATTTTAAGAAATTCGGTTTTTTGAATTTTTGAAAATTTTCGATAATTTTAGATTTTTTACCAAAGATTCGAGACTGTTAAATAAGTAAAGTATTTTCCAAAAGCACAAAAATAACTAAGCTAAATCCTATAAAAGAGAGGAAAAAATGTTGAATTTTAAGAAATTCGGTTTTTTGAATTTTTTAAAATTTTCGATAATTTTCGATTTTTTATCAAAGGTTGGAGACTATCAAATAAGTAAAGTGTTCTTGAAAAGCACAAAAATAACTAAGCTAAATCCTATAAAAGAGAGGAAAAAATGTTGAATTCTAAGAAATTCGGTTTTTTGAATTTTTGAAAATTTTGGATAATTTTAGATTTTTTACCAAAGAGTCGAGGCTATTTAATAAGTAAAGTATTTTTCAAGAGCACAAAAATAATGATGCTAAATCCTATAAAAGAGAGGAAAAAATGTTGTATTTTAAGAAATTCGGATTTTTGAATTTTTGATAATTTTCGATAATTTTAGATTTATTGCCAAAAAAAGGTAACTATTAATTAAGTAAAGTATTTTCCAAGAGCACAAAAATAATGAAGCTAAATCCCATAAAAGAGACGAAAAAATGTTTAATTTTAAGAAATTCGGATTTTTGAATGTTTGATAATTTTCGATAATTTTAGATTTTTCACCAAAGAGTCGAGGCTATTTAATAAGTAAAGTATTTTCCAAAAGCACAAAAATAATGAAGCTAAATCCCATAAAAGAGTGGAAAAAATGTTGAATTTTAAGAAATTCGGATTTTTGAATTTTTGATAATTTTCGATAATTTTAGATTTATTGCCAAATAATGGTAACTATTAATTAAGTAAAGTATTTTCCAAGAGCACAAAAATAATGAAGCTAAATCCCATAAAAGAGATGATAAATGTTAAATTTAAAGAAATTCGAATTTTTGATAATTTTCGATAATTTTAGATTTTTTACCAAAGAGTCGAGACTATTAAATAAGTAAAGTATTTTCCAAGAGCACAAAAATAATAAAGCTAAATCCCATAAATGAGACGAAAAAATGTTTAATTTTAAAAAATTCGGATTTTTGAATGTTTGACAATTTTCGATAATTTTAGATTTTTCACCAAAGAGTCGAGGCTATTTAATAAGTAAAGTATTTTCCAAGAGCACAAAAATAATGAAGCTAAATCCCATAAAAGAGAGGAAAAAATGTTAAATTTAAAGAAATTCGAATTTTTGATAATTTTCGATAATTTTAGATTTTTTACCAAAGAGTCGAGGCTATTTAATAAGTAAAGTATTTTCCAAGAGCACAAAAATAATGATGCTAAATCCCATAAAAGAGAGGAAAAAATGTTGAATTTTAAGAAATTCAGATTTATGAATTTTTGATAATTTTCGATAATTTTAGATTTTTTACCAAAGCGTCGAGAATATTTAATAAGTAAAGTATTTTCCAAAAGCACAAAAATAATGAAGCTAAATCCCATAAAAGAGAGAAAATAATGTTGAATTTTAAGAAATTCGGTTTTTTGAATTTTTGAAAATTTTCGATAATTTTAGATTTTTTACCAAAGATTCGAGACTGTTAAATAAGTAAAGTATTTTCCAAAAGCACAAAAATAACTAAGCTAAATCCTATAAAAGAGAGGAAAAAATGTTGAATTTTAAGAAATTCGGTTTTTTGAATTTTTTAAAATTTTCGATAATTTTCGATTTTTTATCAAAGGTTGGAGACTATCAAATAAGTAAAGTGTTCTTGAAAAGCACAAAAATAACTAAGCTAAATCCTATAAAAGAGAGGAAAAAATGTTGAATTCTAAGAAATTCGGTTTTTTGAATTTTTGAAAATTTTGGATAATTTTAGATTTTTTACCAAAGAGTCGAGGCTATTTAATAAGTAAAGTATTTTCCAAGAGCACAAAAATAATGATGCTAAATCCTATAAAAGAGAGGAAAAAATGTTGAATTTTAAGAAATTCGGATTTTTGAATTTTTGATAATTTTCGATAATTTTAGATTTATTGCCAAAAAAGGTAACTATTAATTAAGTAAAGTATTTTCCAAGAGCACAAAAATAATGAAGCTAAATCCCATAAAAGAGAGAAAAAAAAGTTGAATTTTAAGAAATTCGGATTTTTGAATGTTTGATAATTTTCGATAATTTTAGATTTTTCACCAAAGAGTCGAGGCTATTTAATAAGTAAAGTATTTTCCAAGAGCTCAAAAATAATGAAGCTTATCCCATAAAAGAGAGGAAAAAATGTTGAATTTTCAGAAATTCGGATTTTTGAATTTTTGATAATTTTCGATAATTTTAAATTTTTTACCAACAGGTCGAGACTATTAATTAAGTAAAGTATTTTCCAAGAGCACAAAAATAATAAAGCTAAATCCTATAAAAGAGAGGAAAAAATGTTGAATTTTAAGAAATTCGGATTTTTGAATTTTTGATAATTTTCGATAATTTTAGATTTTTCACCAAAGAGTCGAGGCTATTTAATAAGTAAAGTATTTTCCAAGAGCACAAAAATAATGAAGCTAAATCCCATAAAAGAGAGGAAAAAATGTTAAATTTAAAGAAATTCGAATTTTTGATAATTTTCGATAATTTTAGATTTTTTACCAAAGAGTCGAGGCTATTTAATAAGTAAAGTATTTTCCAAGAGCACAAAAATAATGATGCTAAATCCCATAAAAGAGAGGAAAAAATGGTGAATTTTAAGAAATTCGGATTTTTGAATTTTTGATAATTTTCGATAATTTTAGATTTATTGCCAAATAATGGTAACTATTAATTAAGTAAAGTATTTTCCAAGAGCACAAAAATAATGAAGCTAAATCCCATAAAAGAGAGAAAAAAAAGTTGAATTTTAAGAAATTCGGATTTTTGAATGTTTGACAATTTTCGATAATTTTAGATTTTTCACCAAAGAGTCGAGGCTATTTAATAAGTAAAGTATTTTCCAAGAGCACAAAAATAATGAAGCTAAATCCCATAAAAGAGAGGAAAAAATGTTAAATTTAAAGAAATTCGAATTTTTGATAATTTTCGATAATTTTAGATTTTTTACCAAAGCGTCGAGACTATTTTATAAGTAAAGTATTTTCCAAGAGCACAAAAATAGCTAAGCTAAATCCCATAAAAGAGAGAAAAAAATGTTGAATTTTAAGAAATTCGGTTTTTTGAATTTTTGATAATTTTCGATAATTTTAGATTTTTCACCAAAGAGTCGAGGTTATTTAATAAGTAAAGTATTTTCCAAGAGCACAAAAATAATGAAGCTATATCCCATAAAAGAGAGGAAAAAATGTTGAATTTTAAGATATTCGGATTTTTGAATTTTTGATAATTTTCGATAATTTTAGATTTATTGCCAAATAATGGTAACTATTAATTAAGTAAAGTATTTTCCAAGAGCACAAAAATAATGAAGCTAAATCCCATAAAAGAGAGAAAAAAAAGTTGAATTTTAAGAAATTCGGATTTTTGAATGTTTGATAATTTTCGATAATTTTAGATTTTTTACCAAAGAGTCGAGGCTATTTAATAAGTAAAGTATTTTCCAAGAGCACAAAAATAATGAAGCTAAATCCCATAAAAGAGAGGAAAAAATGTTAAATTTAAAGAAATTCGAATTTTTGATAATTTTCGATAATTTTAGATTTTTTACCAAAGAGTCGAGGCTATTTAATAAGTAAAGTATTTTCCAAGAGCACAAAAATAATGAAGCTATATCCCATAAAAGAGAGGAAAAAATGTTGAATTTTAAGAAATTCGGATTTTTGAATTTTTGATAATTTTCGATAATTTTAGATTTATTGCCAAATAATGGTAACTATTAATTAAGTAAAGTATTTTCCAAGAGCACAAAAATAATGAAGCTAAATCCCATAAAAGAGAGAAAAAAAAGTTGAATTTTAAGAAATTCGGATTTTTGAATGTTTGACAATTTTCGATAATTTTAGATTTTTCACCAAAGAGTCGAGGCTATTTAATAAGTAAAGTATTTTCCAAGAGCACAAAAATAATGAAGCTAAATCCCATAAAAGAGAGGAAAAAATGTTAAATTTAAAGAAATTCGAATTTTTGATAATTTTCGATAATTTTAGATTTTTTACCAAAGAGTCGAGGCTATTTAATAAGTAAAGTATTTTCCAAGAGCACAAAAATAACTAAGCTAAATCCTATAAAAGAGAGGAAAAAATGTTGAATTTTAAGAAATTCGGATTTTTGAATTTTTGATAATTTTCGATAATTTTAGATTTTTCACCAAAGAGTCGAGGCTATTTAATAAGTAAAGTATTTTCCAAGAGCTCAAAAATAATGAAGCTTATCCCATAAAAGAGAGGAAAAAATGTTGAATTTTAAGAAATTCGGATTTGGCGCGATTTCTTATCCCATATAGATGATTTACTAGAATATTTGCGAGATATTATTTTATTTCTCAAAACATCACTTTAGTATAATTTTAGCTCTAAAAAATAATTGTAAGACAGAATGCTTATAGGTAAATAATGTCTTATTAAGTAATGAATCATTAATCAAATTTTAAGTAAAAATACTTTTTAAACAACATAAGTCTTAATTGAAAGAATTTTTTAGAATAAGAATAATAATTAAACAAAAATATCTTTAAAACTAAAATAGATTTGAACGATATTTTATAGAAAAAGATTACAATTTGTAAAAAAATTTGTTAAGCAAATATTTAAAGTCTCAAATTCTTTGTTTAATAGAATATTTATGTGCCAATCTTTCAATTTTCAAAAAATCTTATTTATTGGAATATATGTTTAAATAAACTATTATTAATACAATGTATTATTTAGAAAAAATGATATATGAAAAAATGTATAATTTAATTAACTCTTGTATGACAAAAATTTTTCTTAGGCAAATGGTAATTTTATAGAATGTTAATTAAAAAGAATATTAATTTACAAGAAATGAAAGTGAAACGAATTCTAATTTAATAGAATACTTAAATGTCTGAATTATAATTTGGCAGAATGTCAATTCGATCGATTTTATATTTGTAAGAAATTCAATTTGACATAATATCAATTTATAAGAAACACTTTTTCGTAGAATTTTAATTTATCAGAATTGTAATTTTGTAGAATATTAATATTGACAAATCTAATTTTAGTAGAAATCTGCTTTATCAGAATGATCAAATGTTCGAATCTTCAAAATTTCTAATTTCATTTTTACCTACAATCAATGTGACATAAATATTTGGCGCAAATTTAAAAATTCACCAATCAGAAATTAAATTTTTAAAATTTGCGCCAAATATTTATGTCACATTGATTTTGGGTAGAAATGAAATTAGAAATTTTGGGGATTCGAACATTTGATCATTCTGATAAAGCAGATTTCTACTAAAATTAGATTTGGCAATATTAATATTCTACAAAATTACAATTCTGATAAATTAAAATTCTACGAAAAAGTGTTTCTTATAAATTGATATTATGTCAAATTGAATTTCTTACAAATATAAAATCGATCGAATTGACATGCTGCCAAATTATAATTCAGACATTTAAGTATTCTATTAAATTAGAATTCGTTTCACTTTCATTTCTTGTAAATTAATATTCTTTTTAATTAACATTCTATAAAATTACCATTTGCCTAAGAAAAATTTTTGTCATACAAGAGTTAATTAAATTATACATTTTTTCATATATCATTTTTTCTAAATAATACATTGTATTAATAAAAGTTTATTTAAACATATATTCCAATAAATAAGATTTTTTGAAAATTGAAAGATTGGCACATAAATATTCTATTAAACAAAGAATTTGAGACTTTAAATATTTGCTTAACAAATTTTTTTACAAATTGTAATCTTTTTCTATAAAATATCGTTCAAATCTATTTTAGTTTTAAAGATATTTTTGTTTAATTATTATTCTTATTCTAAAAAATTCTTTCAATTAAGACTCATGTTGTTTAAAAAGTATTTTTACTTAAAATTTGATTAATGATTCATTACTTAATAAGACATTATTTACCTATAAGCATTCTGTCTTACAATTATTTTTTAGAGCTAAAATTATACTAAAGTGATGTTTTGAGAAATAAAATAATATCTCGCAAATATTCTAGTAAATCATCTATATGGGATAAGAAGTCGCGCCTCGGATTTTTGAATGTTTGATAATTTTCGATAATTATAGATTTTTCACCAAAGAGTCGAGGCTATTTAATAAGTAAAGTATTTTCCAAAAGCACAAAAATAATTAAGCTAAATCCCATAAAAGAGAGGAAAAAATGTTGAATTTTAAGAAATTAGGATTTTTGAATTTTTGATAATTTTCGATAATTTGAGATTTTTTACCAACAGGTCGAGACTATTAATTAAGTAAAGTATTTTCCAAGAGCACAAAAATAATGAAGCTAAATCCTATAAAAGAGAGGAAAAAATGTTGAATTTTAAGAAATTCGGATTTTTGAATTTTTGATAATTTTCGATAATTTTAGATTTTTCACCAAAGAGTCGAGGCTATTTAATAAGTAAAGTATTTTCCAAGAGCACAATAATAATGAAGCTATATCCCATAAAAGAGAGGAAAAAATGTTGAATTTTAAGAAATTCGGATTTTTGAATTTTTGATAATTTTCGATAATTTTAGATTTATTGCCAAATAATGGTAACTATTAATTAAGTAAAGTATTTTCCAAGAGCACAAAAATAATGAAGCTAAATCCCATAAAAGAGAAAAAAAAAGTTGAATTTTAAGAAATTAGGATTTTTGAATGTTTGATAATTTTCGATAATTTTAGATTTTTCACCAAAGAGTCGAGGCTATTTAATAAGTAAAATATTTTCCAAGAGCACAAAAATAATGATGCTAAATCCCATAAAAGAGAGAAAAAAATGTTGAATTTTAAGAAATTCGGATTTTTGAATTTTTGATAATTTTCGATAATTTTAGATTTATTGCCAAATAATGGTAACTATTAATTAAGTAAAGTATTATCAAAGAGCTCAAAAATAGTGAAGCTAAATCCCATAAAAGAGAGGAAAAAATGTTGAATTTTAAGAAATTCGGATTTATGAATTTTTGATAATTTTCGATAATTTTAGAATTTTTACCAAAGCGTCGAGACTATTTAATAAGTAAAGTATTTTCCAAGAGCACAAAAATAATGAAGCTATATCCCATAAAAGAGAGGAAAAAATGTTGAATTTTAAGAAATTCGGATTTTTGAATGTTTGATAATTTTCGATAATTTTAGATTTTTCACCAAAGAGTCGAGGCTATTTAATAAGTACAGTATTTTCCAAGAGCACAAAAATTTTGAAGCTAAATCCCATAAAAGAGAGGAAAAAATGTTAAATTTAAAGAAATTCGAATTTTTGATAATTTTCGATAATTTTAGATTTTTTACCAAAGAGTCGAGGCTATTTAATAAGTAAAGTATTTTCCAAGAGCACAAAAATAATGAAGCTATATCCCATAAAAGAGAGGAAAAAATGTTGAATTTTAAGAAATTCGGATTTTTGAATTTTTGATAATTTTCGATAATTTTAGATTTATTGCCAAATAATGGTAACTATTAATTAAGTAAAGTATTTTCCAAGAGCACAAAAATAATGAAGCTAAATCCCATAAAAGAGAGAAAAAAAAGTTGAATTTTAAGAAATTCGGATTTTTGAATGTTTGACAATTTTCGATAATTATAGATTTTTCACCAAAGAGTCGAGGCTATTTAATAAGTAAAGTATTTTCCAAAAGCACAAAAATAATTAAGCTAAATCCCATAAAAGAGAGGAAAAAATGTTGAATTTTAAGAAATTAGGATTTTTGAATTTTTGATAATTTTCGATAATTTGAGATTTTTTACCAACAGGTCGAGACTATTAAATAAGTAAAGTATTTTCCAAAAGAACAAAAATAATGAAGCTAAATCCCATAAAAGAGAGAAAAAAAAGTTGAATTTTAAGAAATTCGGATTATTGAATTTTTGATAATTTTCGATAATTTTAGATTTTTTACCAAAGCGTCGAGACTATTTTATAAGTAAAGTATTTTCCAAGAGCTCAAAAATAATGAAGCTTATCCCATAAAAGAGAGGAAAAAATGTTGAATTTTAAGAAATTCGGATTTTTGAATTTTTGATAATTTTCGATAATTTTAGATTTTTTACCAACAGGTCGAGACTATTAATAAAGTAAAGTATTTTCCAAGAGCACAAAAATAATGAAGCTAAATCCTATAAAAGAGAGGAAAAAATGTTGAATTTTAAGAAATTCGGATTTTTGAATTTTTGATAATTTTCGATAATTTTAGATTTTTCACCAAAGAGTCGAGGCTATTTAATAAGTAAAGTATTTTTCAAGAGCACAATAATAATGAAGCTATATCCCATAAAAGAGAGGAAAAAATGTTGAATTTTAAGAAATTCGGATTTTGAATTTTTGATAATTTTCGATAATTTTAGATTTATTGCCAAATAATGGTAACTATTAATTAAGTAAAGTATTTTCCAAGAGCACAAAAATAATGTTGCTAAATCCCATAAAAGAGAAAAAAAAAGTTGAATTTTAAGAAATTAGGATTTTTGAATGTTTGATAATTTTCGATAATTTTAGATTTTTCACCAAAGAGTCGAGGCTATTTAATAAGTAAAATATTTTCCAAGAGCACAAAAATAATGATGCTAAATCCCATAAAAGAGAGAAAAAAATGTTGAATTTTAAGAAATTCGGATTTTTGAATTTTTGATAATTTTCGATAATTTTAGATTTATTGCCAAATAATGGTAACTATTAATTAAGTAAAGTATTATCAAAGAGCTCAAAAATAGTGAAGCTAAATCCCATAAAAGAGAGGAAAAAATGTTGAATTTTAAGAAATTCGGATTTATGAATTTTTGATAATTTTCGATAATTTTAGAATTTTTACCAAAGCGTCGAGACTATTTAATAAGTAAAGTATTTTCCAAAAGCACAAAAATAATGAAGCTAAATCCTATAAAAGAGAGGAAAAAATGTTGAATTTTAAGAAATTCGGATTTTTGAATGTTTGATAATTTTCGATAATTTTAGATTTTTTACCAAAGAGTCGAGGCTATTTAATAAGTAAAGTATTTTCCAAGAGCACAAAAATAATAATGCTAAATCCCATAAAAGAGAGGAAAAAATGTTGAATTTTAAGAAATTCAGATTTATGAATTTTTGATAATTTTCGATAATTTTAGATTTTTTACCAAAGCGTCGAGAATATTTAATAAGTAAAGTATTTTCCAAAAGCACAAAAATAATGAAGCTAAATCCCATAAAAGAGAGAAAATAATGTTGAATTTTAAGAAATTCGGTTTTTTGAATTTTTGAAAATTTTCGACAATTTTAGATTTTTTACCAAAGATTCGAGACTGTTAAATAAGTAAAGTATTTTCCAAAAGCACAAAAATAACTAAGCTAAATCCTATAAAAGAGAGGAAAAAATGTTGAATTTTAAGAAATTCGGTTTTTTGAATTTTTTAAAATTTTCGATAATTTTCGATTTTTTATCAAAGGTTGGAGACTATCAAATAAGTAAAGTGTTCTTGAAAAGCACAAAAATAACTAAGCTAAATCCTATAAAAGAGAGGAAAAAATGTTGAATTCTAAGAAATTCGGTTTTTTGAATTTTTGAAAATTTTGGATAATTTTAGATTTTTTACCAAAGAGTCGAGGCTATTTAATAAGTAAAGTATTTTTCAAGAGCACAAAAATAATGATGCTAAATCCTATAAAAGAGAGGAAAAAATGTTGTATTTTAAGAAATTCGGATTTTTGAATTTTTGATAATTTTCGATAATTTTAGATTTATTGCCAAAAAAAGGTAACTATTAATTAAGTAAAGTATTTTCCAAGAGCACAAAAATAATGAAGCTAAATCCCATAAAAGAGACGAAAAAATGTTTAATTTTAAGAAATTCGGATTTTTGAATGTTTGATAATTTTCGATAATTTTAGATTTTTCACCAAAGAGTCGAGGCTATTTAATAAGTAAAGTATTTTCCAAAAGCACAAAAATAATGAAGCTAAATCCCATAAAAGAGTGGAAAAAATGTTGAATTTTAAGAAATTCGGATTTTTGAATTTTTGATAATTTTCGATAATTTTAGATTTATTGCCAAATAATGGTAACTATTAATTAAGTAAAGTATTTTCCAAGAGCACAAAAATAATGAAGCTAAATCCCATAAAAGAGATGATAAATGTTAAATTTAAAGAAATTCGAATTTTTGATAATTTTCGATAATTTTAGATTTTTTACCAAAGAGTCGAGACTATTAAATAAGTAAAGTATTTTCCAAGAGCACAAAAATAATAAAGCTAAATCCCATAAATGAGACGAAAAAATGTTTAATTTTAAAAAATTCGGATTTTTGAATGTTTGACAATTTTCGATAATTTTAGATTTTTCACCAAAGAGTCGAGGCTATTTAATAAGTAAAGTATTTTCCAAGAGCACAAAAATAATGAAGCTAAATCCCATAAAAGAGAGGAAAAAATGTTAAATTTAAAGAAATTCGAATTTTTGATAATTTTCGATAATTTTAGATTTTTTACCAAAGAGTCGAGGCTATTTAATAAGTAAAGTATTTTCCAAGAGCACAAAAATAATGATGCTAAATCCCATAAAAGAGAGGAAAAAATGTTGAATTTTAAGAAATTCAGATTTATGAATTTTTGATAATTTTCGATAATTTTAGATTTTTTACCAAAGCGTCGAGAATATTTAATAAGTAAAGTATTTTCCAAAAGCACAAAAATAATGAAGCTAAATCCCAGAAAAGAGAGAAAATAATGTTGAATTTTAAGAAATTCGGTTTTTTGAATTTTTGAAAATTTTCGATAATTTTAGATTTTTTACCAAAGATTCGAGACTGTTAAATAAGTAAAGTATTTTCCAAAAGCACAAAAATAACTAAGCTAAATCCTATAAAAGAGAGGAAAAAATGTTGAATTTTAAGAAATTCGGTTTTTTGAATTTTTTAAAATTTTCGATAATTTTCGATTTTTTATCAAAGGTTGGAGACTATCAAATAAGTAAAGTGTTCTTGAAAAGCACAAAAATAACTAAGCTAAATCCTATAAAAGAGAGGAAAAAATGTTGAATTCTAAGAAATTCGGTTTTTTGAATTTTTGAAAATTTTGGATAATTTTAGATTTTTTACCAAAGAGTCGAGGCTATTTAATAAGTAAAGTATTTTCCAAGAGCACAAAAATAATGATGCTAAATCCTATAAAAGAGAGGAAAAAATGTTGAATTTTAAGAAATTCGGATTTTTGAATTTTTGATAATTTTCGATAATTTTAGATTTATTGCCAAAAAAAGGTAACTATTAATTAAGTAAAGTATTTTCCAAGAGCACAAAAATAATGAAGCTAAATCCCATAAAAGAGAGAAAAAAAAGTTGAATTTTAAGAAATTCGGATTTTTGAATGTTTGATAATTTTCGATAATTTTAGATTTTTCACCAAAGAGTCGAGGCTATTTAATAAGTAAAGTATTTTCCAAGAGCTCAAAAATAATGAAGCTTATCCCATAAAAGAGAGGAAAAAATGTTGAATTTTCAGAAATTCGGATTTTTGAATTTTTGATAATTTTCGATAATTTTAAATTTTTTACCAACAGGTCGAGACTATTAATTAAGTAAAGTATTTTCCAAGAGCACAAAAATAATAAAGCTAAATCCTATAAAAGAGAGGAAAAAATGTTGAATTTTAAGAAATTCGGATTTTTGAATTTTTGATAATTTTCGATAATTTTAGATTTTTCACCAAAGAGTCGAGGCTATTTAATAAGTAAAGTATTTTCCAAGAGCACAAAAATAATGAAGCTAAATCCCATAAAAGAGAGGAAAAAATGTTAAATTTAAAGAAATTCGAATTTTTGATAATTTTCGATAATTTTAGATTTTTTACCAAAGAGTCGAGGCTATTTAATAAGTAAAGTATTTTCCAAGAGCACAAAAATAATGATGCTAAATCCCATAAAAGAGAGGAAAAAATGGTGAATTTTAAGAAATTCAGATTTATGAATTTTTGATAATTTTCGATAATTTTAGATTTTTTACCAAAGCGTCGAGACTATTTAATAAGTAAAGTATTTTCCAAAAGCACAAAAATAATGAAGCTAAATCCCATAAAAGAGAGGAAAAAATGTTGAATTTTAAGAAATTCGGATTATTGAATTTTTGATAATTTTCGATAATTTTAGATTTTTTACCAAAGCGTCGAGACTATTTTATAAGTAAAGTATTTTCCAAGAGCACAAAAATAATGAAGCTAAATCCCATAAAAGAGAGAAAATAAAGTTGAATTTTAAGAAATTCGGATTATTGAATTTTTGATAATTTTCGATAATTTTAGATTTTTTACCAAAGCGTCGAGACTATTTTATAAGTAAAGTATTTTACAATAGCACAAAAATAATGAAGCTAAATCCCATAAAAAAGAGGAAAAAATGTTAAATTTTAAGAAATTCGGATTTTTGAATTTTTGATAATTTTCGATAATTTTAGATTTTTTACCAAAGAGTCGAGACTATTTAATAAGTAAAGTATTTTTCAAGAGCACAAAAATAATGAAGCTAAATCTCATAAAAGAGTGGAAAAAATGTTGAATTTTAAGAAATTCGGATTTTTGAATGTTTGATAATTTTCGATAATTTTAGATTTTTCACCAAAGAGTCGAGGCTATTTAATAAGTAAAGTATTTTCCAAGAGCTCAAAAATAATGAAGCTTATCCCATAAAAGAGAGGAAAAAATGTTGAATTTTAAGAAATTCGGATTTTTGAATTTTTGATAATTTTCGATAATTTTAGATTTTTTACCAACAGGTCGAGACTATTAATTAAGTAAAGTATTTTCCAAAAGCACAAAAATAATGAAGCTAAATCCCATAAAAGAGAGGAAAAAATGTTGAATTTTAAGAAATTCGGATTATTGAATTTTTGATAATTTTCGATAATTTTAGATTTTTTACCAAAGCGTCGAGACTATTTTATAAGTAAAGTATTTTACAATAGCACAAAAATAATGAAGCTAAATCCCATAAAAAAGAGGAAAAAATGTTAAATTTTAAGAAATTCGGATTTTTGAATTTTTGATAATTTTCGATAATTTTAGATTTTTTACCAAAGAGTCGAGACTATTTAATAAGAAAAGTATTTTCCAAGAGCACAAAAATAATGAAGCTAAATCCCATAAAAGAGTGGAAAAAATGTTGAATTTTAAGAAATTCGGATTTTTGAATTTTTGATAATTTTCGATAATATTAGATTTTTTACCAAATGTTAGAGATGATGAAATAAGTAAAGTGTTTTTATCCCACATGCACAAAAATGGCGCTTTCTGATAGCAGATGACAGGGAGGAAAGTCATTCATTTCTTCGACCGTATGAAAATGGTGGCCGTGTCTTCCCAAGGGCAAGAAAATTAGCTGTTCACATGCATTTTTCTTGCCCATGGGAGAAAACGGCCGCCAATTTCATACAAATCGAACAAGTGAATGAATTTTACTCCCTGTCGTCTGCTATCTAAAATCGCCACTTTTCTGCATTAGGAATAAAAAATATCGTAAGTAACACGAGAATAAAGGCAGCCAATTTCTTTACGATGATTTTTGTGACACTTGTTCCGGTCTCGGAACTCCACTCGCGTCACAAAGATCACCGTAAAGAAATGGCTCCCTTTATCCTCTTGTTGCTTAATATACTATTTTCAAGAGCCCAAAAATAATAAAGCTATTTGCCACAAAAAAAATAAATAATGTTGAATTTTAAGAAATTCAGTATTTCGAATTTTTGATATTTTTAGATTTCTTACCAAAGGGTGGAGACTTTTAAATAAGTAAACTATTTGCTAAGAGCACAAAAATATTGAAGCTAAATGCCATAAAAAAGAAGAAAAAATGTTGAATTTTAAGAAATTCAGTTTTTCGAATTTTTGAATATTTTTGATAATTTTTGATTTTTTACCAAAGGGTGGAGACTATTAAATAAGTATAGTGGTTTTAAAGAGTTTAAAAATAATGAAGCTAAACAACATAAGGGAACGTTCATAAACTACGTAGACCAATTTTTTGGAAATTTTAACCCCCCCTCCCCCCACGTGGACGTAATTACATGTATTAGCGCCATTTTTTCCTCTTATGGTAGACAATTGCTTGACCCTTATCCCCATCCTCCTAGACGTGCTACGTAGTTTATGAACGTTCCCTAAAAGAGAAGAAAAAATGTTGTATTTTAAGAAATTCTTTTTTTTTAAGTTTTTCGAATTTTTTATAAATTTTAATTTTTAACCAGGGTTTTAATTTTAAAATGACCATTATTACCCCTCCAACAGGGTTTCAATTCTAAAATGACCATTATTAGAGTGTAGATAGGGTGTGAACTATTATTCAAAATGAGACAAATAACATTAAATAAAAATTTAAAATTCCTAAAAAATACACATTTTCAGATGTTAACACTCCGTCACACACATGAGAGAAAATTACGACTTTACACAAGTTTAGAGGGAATCCGTCACCACATTGTAAAATAAGCAACATTACAACATAAACAAAGGAATCAACAAAAATTTAGTTTTAACACAAACTGACAAGTATGTAGTAAATTATTCTAAATTATAAAATTAATAAAATTAATTTTCGGTCTCAAAAATGAAAATTAATTACACGAATGCACATCTTCGAAGGAATTCCACTTGACAAGTAAAAATAATGTAACATTAACAAATAAGCAAAAAAATCATTAAACAATTCATTTTAATTATATTTATAATATAATTTTGTCATTAACCAACAGTAGAACAAAAAATGTTTTGAAAACTTGATTTTTTTATTTAACATAACCTCACTTTTTCGAGTTTTTTCTAGCTTTGAAGCTTCATAAATAAATATTTATTATGTTTAAATTAAATGTTTTTTTAAAAATGTGTTGAAAGGTAAATTGTCGAAAGGTATAGAAACTGATTATATTTTGCAATGAGGAAAACAAAAGTTATTTAAAAAATACTGAAACCGTTGAGGGAATCCCTTCCTAGGTGTGTGACATAGGGTTAAAATATAGTTTTTCAGATGAGAAATTATAACTTTTCAGATCTGAAAATACCACTTTTCAAATGAGAAATTATAACTTTTCAGATCTGAAAATAGAGTTTTTTGGATGTAAAATTATAACTTTTCAGATCTGAAAAGTTATAATTTCACATCTGAAAAGTAGTATTTTCAAATCGGATAAAGACAAGTTGCACATCTGGAAAACTGTATTTTCAGATCTGAAAATATATCTTTTTAGATCTGAAAATACAAATATTTTGACCCCCACCTATCCCCTAAGGCTTAACGTAATTTAAGTATGGTCCACAAAGCCAGACGTTTTTCTCCCTTAGCGGCGCCATAACATGAATTTTTCCCCACTTTTACTTGGGTCTTTCACTCAGCATTAGACTCGCGCGCAGAGAGAGGGAGGGAGAGAGAGATTGCAGGTTCAGTCTTGTTTTAGCTGCGCTCGTGAACGGTCGTGTGAACGCGTTTTCAATATTCTCTTGAAAAGAATAATATACAAAAGTATCGTATTTTAATTGTGTGTTTTTTTAAGCTTGAAGTTCCTTTATTTGTGAGTGTTAATTGTGGTTATGTGTATTGTAATTTCAGTGTTACCATAGCTTCTGTTTTTAGCAATTTTAAAACATTTTTTTTTGCTCAGAAATTTTCAAAACATGGTATTTTTCTTAATTTCCAATCAAATTTAATTTTCTGCCTTTTTCCTTAAATAAGTGCAAAAACAAACAAGTTTGCGTTTAAACACTTTTCTGTACAACAAAAATCAAAAAAGTTATCACAGTTTTCCCGAAAAGTACAAAAAATTGTGATTTCATTGCTGTGAAAAATTAAAACCTTGGTATTTTTCTCAATTTTCAAAAAAAAATTGATTTTCTGCTTTTTTCCTTAAATTTTGTGCAAAAACAAACAACTATTCCTTTAGATACTTTTCTGTACAACAGAAATCAAAAAAGTTATTACATTATCTAAAAGAAAGTCCAAAAAATAGAGATTTATTGATTTTGAAAAATTCAAGGTTTGGTATCTTTTTAAAATTACAATAAAACTTGTTTTATGCTTTTTTCTTTAAATTTTGTGTAATAACAAACAACTTTTCCCTTAGACACTTTTCTGTACAACAAAAATCCAAAAAGTAATTACATTTTCTAAAATAAAGTCCAAAAAATTGTGATCTATTGACTTTGAAAACTTCAAAGTTTGAAATCTTTTTAAAATTACAATAAAACTTGCTTTTCTGCTTTTTCCCTTAAATTTTGTGCCAAATCAAAAAACTTTTCCGTTAGACACATTTCTGTACAACAAAAATTAAAAAAGTTATAACATTTTCTAAAAAAAAAGACAAAGAAATTGAGATTTATTGACTTTAAAAAATTCAAAATTTTTGTTATCTTTTTAAAATTACAATAAAATTTTCTTTTCTTTCTATTTCCTTAAATTTGTCGCAAAATCAAATAACTCTGCCTTTAGACACTGTTCTGTATAACTAAATTCAAAAAAGTTATAAGTCTATTTCAAAAAAAGCACAAAAAATTGAGATTCATTGGCTAAGAAATTTTCAAACTTTGGTATTTTTGTCAATTTTTAATAACGTTTCTTTTTCATCCTTTTTCTTAAATTTGGAGCAAAAACAAACAACTTTGCCTTTAGAAACTGCTCTATACAACAAAAATAAAAAAAGTAATTACATTTTCTAAAATAAAGTCCAAAAAATTGAGATTTATTGACTTTGAAAACTTCAAAGTTTGAAATCTTTTTAAAATTACAATAAAACTTGCTTTTCTGCTTTTTCCCTTAAATTTTGTGCCAAATCAAAAAACTTTTCCTTTAGACACTTTTTTGTACAACAAGAATCAAAAAAGTTATTACATTTTCTAAAAACAAGTCCAAAAAATTAAGATTTATTGAGTTTAAAAATTTCAAGGTTTGGTATCTTTATAAAATTACAATAAAATTTGCTTTTCAGCTTTTTTCCTTAAATTTGGT